>NC_045798.1:25571933-25896933 GCF_009873245.2 Balaenoptera musculus | reverse complement strand
GGAAGAGCCTGGCCCAAGTGCGGGCCACACAGGCCGAGTCCCCCGCCTGCCGGGGGCGGGGCTCACACGCTGCGGGGCGGCCAGGGGCAGAGTGAAGGGCGCTGGGTCCGGGGTGACCGTGGGGCCTCGGGTGCTCAGGTCTCAAAGTACTTGTAGATGGCCGTCACGTAGAGCATCACGTTCTGCCAGTCCGGCCGCTCGGTCCCAACCATCTCGTTAATGTCCTGACAGAGGAGAAGAGGCTGGTTAGAGCCCTGGTTGCCTCCCAGCCACAGCACCAAGGGCTCTGGAGGTGGGGGCCTCCCTCATGGGACTTTTGTCCGAGTCTCACTGCACAGGTCAGCGGCCAAGTACCCAGGAAGCTCCTCGCCCTGGGCATAGGCAATGTCCAAGCCTCCCGCCCTGCCCAAGGCTGCCCCTCAAGGCTGGAAGGGGCTGGTCTCCTCTGGGGGAGGGGGAGTTGGGCCCTCCTCCCCACCCCTGCCTCTCCTCGCTAACCCCTCCGGTGTCACCTCTGAGTGTCCTTCCCACCAGGCACAGCCTGCCCCACGGTGGGCGACTCCCTGAAGCCCCGGAAGCCACAGTTCTCTGTGTCCTATGTGGCCCCCGTGGTCGGGGAGACATCAGCTGATGCTGCCAGGAAGTGGGCGGGGGACCCTGGGCTCTGAGACATGCCCGGGAGGCCCCCAAGAAAGACCCGCTGTCCTCGCAGGGCACTGCTCCCAGGGGTCCCATGGGTGCACGACACAAATGAGCACCAGAGCCAATGGGATGGGGAGAAAGAACACATGTATGTTCAGTGTAAGAATCTCAACAGAAAGTTTTTAGGGTGGGGAAACTGCCTGCTTATATATCAGAATTTTACACATGGTGTAAAATATCCAGATAATGAGAAATATTTCAACGACTGTAACTTCTCTCTCTTTATATACGATTGAATAGAAGCCACTCAGAAACACGTACTTCTGTGAATTCAGAAGACATATTTATGGAACTCTACAAAAACACTCTTGCAGGGTAAAGATGAGTGCAAATATGTCTTCAAAGCTATCGGCTGTCACAAGGCAGGGTGATGGGTATCCTCGGGGTGGGAGGTGGCACTGGGCGTTCCTGACCTGGCCCTGTGGGGTCCTTCACTCTGTGGACCCCCGAGCTGTGCAACACCCCCGTCACGTTAATTTCATCAGCGTCTCTGGGTGTGGAAGTCTCTGGCTTTGCATTTGGACGAGGTATTTTCTCCCTGGAAGTCAGACTTGGTGACGAGGCAGGATCCCCCATGGAAACACGTCTGTCCTGAGCTACTGCAGCCCAGAGCACAACCCCAGGGCTCCTCTGCCTCCCTTCCCACCCTTGAGAAGCACTCTGGGGCCTTGCCCTGCCCTCCTCTACCTCTACTTTGACACCCGAGGCAGATCTGCTGGAATGTGCTTTTGACAGCGAAACGTGACCACCCCCCACTCAGGGCGCTTCCTTGGGACACTTGACGGGAGGCATAAAGAGCGCCGGCAGGGGACCATCTGCACCCCACCCGCAGGACGTCCTTGCGGCTGGTGCAGAGCCCGCAGGGGCCCCGGTCCCCACCCAGCAGCCTCCTGGTCACCAGGCCTCCCAGGGGTCTCTCCTCAGGGGACGGGGGCTCACCAGTGTGGACTTGATGCCGACACTCTCGGCAGCCTGGAAGGCCAGGGTGAAGTTCCTCCGCTGGAAAAGAAACCGTGTGACGGGTGCATGAGCGGGGCCGGGGAGGGCGGCCTGACCAGCCCAGTCCACACCCGTGCCCGCCGCCCCGCCCCTCTGGTGACCAGCTGCGGAGTGACCCCCACACACTTGTTCTTTCCTCTCCGCACAGGAGGGTCACTTTTCACACATCAGCTCTGAGCCGCCCAGCACCCCCAAAGCTAATAAGCAACACCTGTGAAACTGTTTCCTCCCCGTGGGGGTCTTCAAAGGTCATCTGAAGGACAGGAGGGGCCAATGGGGGTGCACACCAGAGGGCTTGGGCCTGGGTCCTCTCCCAGTGCCCGTCTGGGCAGGGCTGCACCGTGAGCCGGTCATGGCTGGACGCGGGGAAGGTGGCCTGGTGTGGGTGGTGCTGCCCAGACCACTCTCCTCAAGAAGCCCTGACCCTCAATGTCGTTACCCAGAGAGGCCACTGGGGTGTGCGAGGAGCCAGCAGCTTGCCACCCCCCCACCGCCATGGAGGGCTCTCTCCCCTCCTCGCCCACCTGCCCTCCATGGCCTCACCTTATCTTGGCTGTTGAGCTCCTGGTAGGGAATGTGGGCGGGCAAGTACGTGTGCAGGAGAGCACAGAAGGCCAGCCCGTCGTTCCAGCTGCTGCTAAAGTTGGTGATGTCGATATTCTGCAGGAAAAGAAAGAAAACACGTGAGCAACACACACCGCGGGCTTCTCAGGAGATGGCCGAGGGGGGCGGAGGCCCCCAGGCCCAGCAGGCTGAGCCTCTGCAGGAAGCACGGCAGGCTGGGGGGCTGGGGGCCGGGCCCAGGACCAGCTGGTGTCAGTGACCAGCCCCCACCCTGCACACCAGATCGCTGCAACCACAGCAGCAGAAATTTGAGCCACCCAAACCCTGGCCTGGGAGGACACAGCCCTGGGGGCTCGGGGCTCCACCTCTGGGGCACCGGGGAGCAGCAGCGCTGTGTTAGGAACAGCTGTGGTCCAGCCTCCTCCCCAACATTTGCAGGGCATCACAAGCCCTGCACTCTGAGGACCAGCTGCCAGCCTGCACTCCGCGCCAATGACGTGGGGGGTGGGTGGGGCTCCCACAGTGCATCTCCGAGAACCACCTCGACTCTTTGAAGGGGCACCTACTCCATATTCAAATTAAACTGTTCACAACTACAGAAGAAACACGTCATTCAGAGTATTTTATTATATGATAAAGCAATTCAGCTAGAAAGTAGCCTTTACCTTTATTTGCAAGAATCCTTTTGAAGCTGAAACTCCACAATGAAATTTGGAAATTCACACGCTTTATGAAAATGCCACAAACTGAAAAAGAGAGCACCCCAACCCCCAGCACCTCCTGCTTCATGTCTTACTGCTGTTTCATGCAGCCTTCAAATGCACGAGTCCGCTTCCTGGGTGACTGTGCTCCAGGCGGTAGTCCTCACTCCCCGGGAGCAGCGGCCAAAGAACAACAACGCTATTCACCTCCGTAGGGAGTTCTACAAAGCCTGCCCGCCCGACCCCCTTACAAACCATTAGGTCCTGACACCAAGTAGGGCCCAGGGACAAAGGGCGGGTGGGGAGGGTGGGGCTCTCCTGACAAAAGCAGCAGGTAGTGTGGACACAACCTCTGTCACCAAAAGGAAGCATCTAGCCCTGACTGCAGGCACCCAGGACGCTGCCCTCTGGGGACTGCTCAACCATGACCCTCTCAAGGGCAGCAGCTCTGGGGGCAGTGATCCCAGAGGTCACTCCCTAGTGGCTGCCAATCTGGCCTGGAGGCCTTGTCCATAAACTGTGGTGAAGAAAGTGATCAGGTTAAGGTGCAAAGGGGCGCAAATCTGCTGACAGCCCCAGGGAAAGGTGGCGGTAAGGTGCGGTGGCCGTGGGCCGTCTGACGCGGCCACCTAAGGGCAGTGCCAGCCACTCAGTGACATCACCGCCCCCCTAAGATGAGGCCTGGGCAGCCCCTGCCTCACTGGTCCCCACACTTGTGACCATGAAGACACCGCCCCGACAGGCTGGCTGCCCTCACAGGCCTCTGCTCTGGCAACAACCACAGTTACGGCCATGGCTAACCTGCCCCTTTGATGTCATCGGGATCTCAGGAAGCAGCCAGCGGGGGCGCTTCAGCCCCACCTGAGAGGAAGCTAGGACCAGGGAAGGAAGTCACCTGTCCAAGGTGTGGGGCTGGTGGCTGGGAGGACAGGGCCGGGAACCCTGGTCCCCAGCATCCTCCGGGCCGTGTGTCGCTTTAATTCTCATAAACCCCAGAAGCGTTTTTCCATGAGGAGGCTCAGGTCACAGATGATTCCTGTGGGATTATTCCTCCCAGTCATCAGGGCCAAACGCCCTGACAAAAGAGCCAGGACAGCGTGGGCAGCAGGGAAGGAGCTTCTTCACGACGTGTCACAGCTCCGCACGGGGCTGAGTGTAGCTGAGGCTCCGACCCCTGCCCGCGGGTCACATGCACGCCTGGAGGAAAACAAATCTCTACTTCCTGCCACTAGGCCTGATCTGGCGGAGCCGCCTACGTGCCTGGCCTCACCGGCCTAAGGCAAAGGCCCCGGCACCAGAGAAAGCGGCTGTGCCCCAGCTCCCAGCTGTGGGAACCCGGCCATCCAGCTTCCTCCAAACAGACCAGACCCCCAGCCTGGACCCCGCAGTTAGAGCAGCACCTCGTGAATGAGGCACCCCGGGGAGACAGCGGGCCTGGGGCCCCAGGACAACGATGACCAACTTCCAAATCAAAGCAACCAAAACCCAGACCACTGCCCTGCCCCCTGCGAGATGGAGGGGGCCCGGCCAGTGCGGCCCCGACCCATCCAAAGATGCTGGGGAAGCAGCCAGGCCCTGACACAGGGGTGGGCGGGGATGCGGGGAGGCCTGCACCCTCTGCTCCCATCTCACCATCTACTTCAGTGTTTTTCATGTTCGGGGCTGAAAAATCAAACTATTGATACTATGAAATAACACAGACGGAACACAGAAAAGCACGGAGACAGCAAGGCTCTCTCCAAAGCTGAAAAGCACAGGGAAGGTGGGATGTTCCCAGCCTCCTGTCTGTGCTCTGGTCCCCACGGCTGTCACAGCGTATTAATAAAGGGACAGGATCCATAGAAAGAAATAAATGCGCGGAAAGGTACAAAAACTGTATGAAATTGCCAGAGAAATGGCCGTTCCCACGGGAGCCACCCCCTCCCACTACCGACTGTGCCCAAACAGGGACCACAGGGAGCTCTAGGCCCCAGGGGTGAGCAGCAGTGGGCAGGGGACCCGGGCCCCACCCCATCCGGTTTCCTGAAGAAGAGCGCAGATAACAAGCTCCTGCAAAATCATTCAACACCCAAGGCGGGAGGGACGGCGGCGCTATGACTGCTCATCGCAAAGCAACTCAAACGCCACGGGGACGTGCATGGACCGTCTCTGCAGGCCTGTGAGGACACCAGAGCCGCAGCCCTCCAGGGTGGTGCAGGAGACCTTGGCCTTGGAGGGAGCCAGAGTGCTGACCCCCAGCGAGACACCCTCAGGCCTGCAGGCAGGGGCCCGGGTATGAGTCATCTGGGGCTGAGCTGGGAGCAGGGGACATCAGGGTGGCGGGTCGGGAGGGGAAGTGAGGGCTACAGAGGCTCCGGAGAAAAGCAAACTGGACTTGGGGAATGACTGGCTGTGAGGAAGGAGAGAGCCTGCAGTCTGTGCCGGCAGAACTGGACAGCAGGGCCCTCCAGTGATGCATGGCTCACTGGGGGGAGGTACTCCCAACAATTAAGTCTGTGGCACCCAGGGAGGTGCCTGGTGCTGACACGAGGGTCTGCAGCTGGGGACGCAGTGTAGGGGGGTCGCCGGGGGTGGCCGGAGCGGACAGTGCGCAGGAGGGAGGCCTCAGACCAAGCCCCTCAGTATAAGGGTCAGGCAGAGGAGAACCGCCTTCAACGGGACACAGGGGAAGGCCCAACAGGCGGGACAAACCAGAAGCCAAAGGAAGAAGCGTCAGAACTGGGAGGGGTCAACAGCATCAGTGCTGCCAGAAAGCCCACTGAACAAGGCAGCACTCGGGGCACCACGGGTCACAGTGAGCAGGTCGCCAGAGGAGGAGCGCCACACACCACAGCACAGGACACATCATCTGCACAGCCTCGCAACTCTCACAGATAGACCCCTTCACGTATTTCCTTCACAAAGTTGTCTAGAAATGGAATTTCTGTTTTCAGAAAGTGGTACTTCCAGTGAAGAGGAAGGTCCTTGACTATGAGACCCGTCTTCCAGTGCGTTTCTCTCTGAAGCAGCTGCAGGGTCAAGGACCTTCCACCCTATGGGCCCTGACACCACAGCTCTGCAGGTGGCCGGCTGACCCCTTTACAAAAAATACTCGTAGAGCCAAAACTGGTGCTTTTTGAGGGGAACATGCACACTAACGGGAGGACTTTCTTCTCACTGTTCACAGGCAACGCCAAGCTCTCTAAGAACGAAACAGTTTTCTTTTAAAATAGAGACACATAGTAATTATAATACAAGTTGCTAATTAATGAATTCAGATTTCGCATTTAGCTTTCAGGTGTCTTCAGGGCTTTGCTACTGCACAAGATAAGTCTAAGTTTGGACAAAAACAAGAGGGTTACGGGATGGGCCAGAGCAAAAATTCAAAAAAGCCTTGAGGGACTTCCCTGGTGGCACAGCGGTTAAGAATCCATCTCCCAATGTAGGGGACACAGGTTTGAGCCCTGGTCCGGGAAGATCCCACATGCCGCAGAGCAACTAAGCCCGTGCACCACAACTACTGAGCCTGTGGTTCTAGAGCCCGCGAGCCACAACTACTGAAGCCCACGCGCCTAGAGCCAGTGCTCCGCAATAAAGAGAAGCCACCACAATGAGAAGCCCGCGCACTGCAACAGTAGCCCCCTCTCGCCGTAACTAGAGAAAGCCCGCACACAGCAGCAAAGACCCAACGCAGCCAAAAAATAAATAAATAAATAAATTTACTTAAAAAAAAAGCTTTTGAGCACAGACTCACGTGAGGTGCTTCACCCCATTTTCCTTCCATCCAGGAAGGGCCGACGGTGACCTGTAGGCAGAGAGCTGTGGCCTGTGCACGGGGCCCTCAGCTGCCCTCCTCATCTCACCAGAGCTCAGACTCCCCTGGCCCCCGCTGCCCTCGGCGGGCAGCTCCCCGAGCTGGGACATGTGCCCTCCCCGCTCCTGCGCCCTTAGATGCGGCCTGTCCCTGCCTGTGGCGGCAGGTGAGTCCCGCCTCTGTGCATCGAGGGTTGAGGGCTGGAGTCTGAGAGCCAAGAAGTTACACAAATCTCCACAAAAAAAGATTAAAAATAGGTCATAAAACCTAAAACCTAAAACTTAAAATGTTTTAATGTGTCTGAAGTTTAATTAAGGGCCATAAAATGCACCCCCAAATACCACATAGTTGTTAAGGTTCTGATCTATTTAAGGAAATGCCATTTTTGGGGGCATAAGGCAAAGGGCCAAAACCCATGATTCATCTCTGCAACACTAACGGCACCACTTCCTCTGCCGTCTCAGCCGCCGTGGTGGGATCCCCCCATGACCGTGACCGTGACCGAGTACACCGCCCGCCTTCGGGAGGCAGGACAGAGCCACAGACAAACCCCTGTCCACGGGGCCTCGAGGCCTCAGCCCTGGGCCGAGGGGCAGGGTTTGGAGGGTGTTAGGGAATCTGGTTGAGGAGGGGGGGGAAGCAGTGCCTAGAAGAGAGGGAAAAGCCACCAGGAGGCCGGTTTTAGCGCTCCGGGAGCGACTGTTAGCAGGAGGCCCCAGAGGCCCCGGGAGGAACATGCAGCACCCTGCTGGTGCTGGGGTGCCCGCGCTGGCCGCACATCTGAGGTGCTGCCTGGGGCCTCCACGCTGTCTCCTGTTTGAAGTTGAGCCAGGCTCTGCTCCAGGTCAGGGGAGGGGAGAGGAGAGGAGGGGGGAGGTGGCAGGGGTCTGGGGAGAGTCTGAGGCCCGCTCGTCGCGATGTCCATGTCAGGACGTGTGTAAAGTGGGAGGAAGGAAGGAAGGACGCCAGGGCAGGCAGCCCAGGGGGCCAGCGACCCCGGAGACAGGCCTGCATCTTGTGCCCTGTTGGGGGAGGGTTCCAATAAGGGCCTCAGAATCACGGGCAAAACCTTTTCAAGGTGACACCTCTCAGCCATCCGCCGGAGAGGCTGATCCGGCCAGTCTGGGCACCATTCTCTGTAAAGTTCCCCAGATGCCCTGAGTGTGCAGCCAGGAGGCAGGACCACCGACCCGAAGACCAAAGGCAGCTGGAAACGTGATGGACGGGACATCCCAGCACGAGGCCTGGCCGGGCCTGCTGGACCTCACTCAGGACCCTGTGCACTGGGGAACCAGGCCAGGATCAAGCACTGGACGGAACCTTCCTGACCAGACTGGACATAAGGCAACCAAACAGCCGATGGAGGAGCCTGTCTGAAAAGAGGAATTCCTGGGACAGACGGAGCGAGACCAGCACTGTTGGGCAACCGCGATCAGCAGCGGTAGCGAGCCGGCCCCCCTCCCCTCTACCTGGACGGACGGACACAACTCCACATGAGGGGCTTCTGCCGGAAATCTGAGCTGGAATCAGATCCAGCCTCGAATCTACTACCAGTTTATACCAGGGACAGAACTGCAGGGCTGTCAACACCAAACCTAAAATGCAGACGCTCCACAGGACACAGTCCAGTTCCTTCCAAAGACAAACTGAAAGGAAACAAAAAGAGGGATGGGAGTTTTAAGATTAAAACAGACTTAAAAGAGGCATATTATCCAAACGCAACGTGTGAACCTTATTTGGATCTTAAGTCAAGCAAATCAACAGTAAAACTGACCATGATTCAATTGGGAAGTCTGACTTCTGTCCAAATACGTGGTGACATTAAATGGCTGGGACCACCAGGCAGGGGTGGGAGAGCAAGGACTGTGCGCTGACCACCTGGGCCTGGGCGGTGTACTGAGTGTCCTTTTACTATTCTCACAGCTTTAGTGTGTATTTGAAAATTTCCATGAAAACCAAACAAACCTGCAACTCAATGACAGACAAACAACCCAATGGCCCCAATATGAAAATGGGCAGAGGATCTGAACAGCCATTTCTCCAAAGTCGACGGACAATGGCCAGCAGCACAAGAGAAGATGCTCAACGCTGTTGGTCACCAGGGAATTGCAAATCAGAACTAGGCTGAGCTACCACCTCACGCCGCCAGGATGAACAGTACTCGGAAAACTGGAAACAACAGATGCTGGTGAGGATGTGGAGAAACCAGAGGCCCTGTACTTGCTGCTGGGAACGTAAGACAGCGCAGCTGCTGCGGAGCAGTGTGACGATTCCTGGTCACTTACACGTAGAATCACTGTGTGCCCCAGTGAGGCCACTCCTTGGGGACAAACCGAGAAGACCTGAAGATGGCATGGACACAAATCCCCCACACAAGTGCCCACAGCAGCACAGGAGTCCGAAGGTGAAAGCAACACAAACGTCTACCAACCGGAAAATGGATAAACAAAACGGGCAGCATCCTCATGATGGGGTGTTTTCGAGCCACAGAAAGAACGATACATGCTACAAAGTGGATGAATCTGGAAACATTACGCTGAGTGAAAGTGAGACACAAAGGCCACAAATTATATGACTCCATTTATATGAAACACCCAAAATAGTGAAATCCAGAGACAGAAAGCAGATGTGTGGTTGTCAGGGGCTGGGGCCCAGTTCTGGATGAGAAGTTCTGGAACTAGAAGGTGCTGACGGACACGCAACAATACGAATGTACTTAATGCCACTCAACTGTAGACGTAAAAATGGCTAAGATGGTACGTTTTATATTATGTGTATTTTACTACAATTTTAAAAATTATCTGATGTTCGGAAGTAGCTTATGCTCAGTAAGTCTGTACACCAGGTAGGCCTCACGAGCAACTAACTTACCCACAAGTGTTTACTGAAGAAGTTACAGCTCACATGCAATGACTCACGAGTGCATTTTATGGGAATTTACTATGGTCCTGCTCTAAAATTTTTTAATTTCTTAAAAACAAACAGTTAAAGGTAGGGTATCAGTCTGCTTCCTTTACCACCAGGACACACCAAGCACTCTGCTAACTCAAAAGGGACCTGACCCACCGCCCATCCCGGGGATGGCTGTCCAGTGTCCTGGGAGGGAAGGAGCCGCACTGACCTGCAGTGACACTGCCTGACGTGCTCAGGGTGCGAGCACATATCCAGGAAGCAGCTCCGACTACGCTGAAGCTCCACAGAGTCCAAGGTAGAACCATGCACCACAGGCTTAATGTGCTGTAATAGCTCTTTTTAGTCAAACGAACCTATTTTGAGGGGACACTTCATGTCACCCTAAGGGACTGGACTGATGTCCCCACATTTCCCATAAACCCCTCCCAAAGGAAACTTTTTGTGTTGGAGCACACAGGACCCATGAGGTCTGCTGTCTGAAAATTCAAGAAACGGCCACCAGGCAGGGACGGTCGGCAAGAGCCCCTGGTGAGGTCCGTTAAGTCACGAGCACTGGGCAAATCTGAGCAGTTTTATTAGCAGCTTAGGAACTAACTCTGCCTTTTCTAGACTGCGTCTAGCTCTGGCAGGGTTATTACTCACTAAAATGCAATTTCAACCGAAGGAGACACAGTACTCCCAGCTGCACCTTCCCTGTGTGTGCTCCGGGGGAACTTGGGCATAGAGGGAGAAGGGTGGCTGGTCCCAGCCCCAGCGGCCCAGGGAAGTGTTTGAGGAGGAGAAGGAGCACTCCCGAACTGCCCAGGACGGCCTCTTTCAGGGTATTCTTGGGACAGAGGTCACCAGTCTTGTACTCAGGCTCTGAAACATGGATGCAGTGCACTCTGGGTGCTGCGGCCTCGAGGGCCGCCCAACATGAGCAGCTCCGACTCGTGGGAGCCCCTGTTCAAAGGCCTTCTCCGAGGAAGGGCCCTCAGTCTAGCTGGAGCTCCTGCGGCAGCTCTCAAGGCTCACTCTCCCCCCGCTTATGTCTCAGTTGATGCCTTCTACTGAGCTGAAGGCTCCCTCTCTGCAGAGTAGGAGGCATCATGGGTTTAGGGTCCCAGGGACCTGGGGCCACTCCTTACAAGGTACAGGGCTGTGGGCACACAGTTTAACTTGGAGGAGTCTCAACTTTCTCATACACAAAATGGGGAAAAGACCCAATTACGAGGATTTAATAAAGTGCCGGCTAGAGCTCGCAGGTCTCGCTCGGCCCCTCATCCGGCCTCCCGAGGCAGTGCTGACCGCCTTCCATGACACAGACGGGCACAGTCCAGGGAGGCCCCGCTGGGTCTGAGTCCCTCTCCTCTAGTCAACACCCAGCCCCTGGGGACCCCTATTTGCGCCGGACATGAAAACTGACAGCTCCGTGAGCGGCCTGTCTCTGTTGTGGGACCACAGTGCCTACGGCCCGAACAGCACCAAGCAACCGGTTCTCTGCTCGGGCTGCAGCTCCACGAGCGGCTGTTCTCCACTAAGCGCCGAGCAGAACCCTGGGCTGCTTGCAAGGCCCTCCGCAGAGGCTGCTCCAGAGCTGGCTTAAGAGCACTCTGAAGGGAAGGAGAGAAAATCCAGGAAAAAAGGCCTGAGGATCTGAAAGCTTCAGTGTAGCAATGGGCTTTAAAAAAAAAAAGTTTCAGTTTCTAAACATGAGGGCTGCTGAAAATAAGACAACACTTTATAAAGCATAAAGGACAGACACAGAGTGCACCCAGACTCGTTCAAACACCTTACACTTGAAAAATATAATTTATGCAGAAAAGGAAACTACCACACAGAGACTGCAGCACAGTATTAATCCGTCAGAGCAAAGGCGTGGACACAGCACTGCTGGGACCCCGGCAGGGAGGGTGCCCGTGGGGACACACCGCCACCCTCCCAGCCCTCAGAACACCTTTGGAGGCACTGAGACAGAAGGAGAGCCTAGCCTGGGAGGACCACGGACAAGTCTTCCCGTTTCTGAAATTGCAGGGAACGCGTCTGTCTGACCCAGGACACCAGGACGCCCAGGGGCCAGGCAGCCCGCACGTGAAGGGGCCGTGAGGGGAGGAAATGATCCCAGGACAGAGCCGCTCAACACAGCACGCTCACCTCAAGATGAACTCACTTCACTGCCTCCAGCAGGAACTGCTGCTTTCAAATCTGTCAGTGGATTTGTTTCTACACCTACCAGGTACCGTTCTGGCAGAGGGAAAATGGCAAAACATCTAAAATAGGGAACACAGACAGCTGTGGCACCACCCTCTTGTACTTCTCTCCAAAGTCCCAGCTCGATGGTTTACCTACCTGCCCTTGAGGGCAACAAGCAGAGGGAAGTGGGAAAACGCTTCTCTCTGGACCCCTGGTGGAGGAGCGTGACTCCCCCTTGTCCGTCCCGCTGGGGCCCTGTGCGTGGCGCTGGGCTCCTGAACCCCTGGCTCCTTACTTTTCTGGTTTTCTTTTGCATACAAGTTGGTTTCTTGGTATAAAACATGTTAGGATGCAGCCAGAGAGAGAGAGTTGAGGGCCACGAGGAGGGATACGGTGTCGGTAGAAGTCTGAAGGCCGCTCATGCCTGGAGCCTTCGTGGCACAGTAGTGCACGCTTGTGATCACAAATCTGAGTCATACAAAAGGCGGTCTTATGCCTAGGAAAAGGCATAATTTTAAAAGGCCTGGAAATATTATGTTTCAAAAATAATGTTGGAAGTTCCTTGAGGGCAAAGGTCATGCTCTAGATGGCATTACATCCCTCCTTGTATTCAATGACCTTGTGACGGACACTTCACCAAGAAGGTACATGAATGTATCACAAATAAGCACATGGAAAGACACCCAACACCATTAGTTCACAGGCACCTGCAAAACCAAAACCAAAACCATACACCTACGAGAGGACAGAGGCCGACTGGCCAGGACAGGAAGGAATGAGGGCCCTTGTGCACGTGGGGGAGCAGAGGGGGTGTAGCCACTTGGGAAGACAGTCTGGCAGCTTCTTAAAGAGTTACACCTATACCGACCACATGACCCAGCCAACCACTTTCAGATGCCTCTACAAACGCCTGCACCAAATGTTCACGGGAGCTTTCCTTACAACAAGCAACAACTGGAACCAGACAAATGTCCACCAACAGCCAAATGGATAACAAATTATGACATATTCATAAAACGGACTACTCTTCAGGAATAAAAGGAAATGAATTATTGATATATACAACAATATAAATGAATCTCAAAATAATTATGCTCAGTGAGAGAAGCCAGACCCCTCCCCAAATTGCACACACTATGATTCCATTTATACAAAATTATAAAAAATGCAAACCCTGCAGGGACAGCAGGACGACCGGCATGCAAAGGCGCCTGAGGAAGCTTCTGAGGAGGTGGAGATGCTCATCTCACATGGGGACGGTTTCACAGGTGTGTTTCATCAAGTTGTAAAATGTAAATATGTGCAGCAGTAGTGTCCATTTTGTACTGTACAGAAACTCCAAACCACTGCTATGCATCACAGTGCTGTGGGTCTACTATACTTCAAAAACGAACAAACAAACACACAGAAAAACAGATCAGATTTGTGGTCACCAGAGGTAAGGGTGGGGGAGGGGGAATTGGAGGGTTACCAAACTTCCAGTTTCAAGATAAAATAAATACTAGGGACGGAACATAACACATGATAATAGAATTAACATTGCTGTATGTTATATATGAAAGTTGAGAGAGTAAGTCCTAAGAGTTCTCAACACAAACATAATTTTCCCTTTTACTTTATATCTATACAAGATGATGGATGTTCACTGAATTTATTGTGGTCATCGTTTCATGATGTACGTAAGTCAAATCATTATGCTCTACACCTTAAATCTATACAGTGCCATATGTCAATTCTACCTCAATAAAACTGGAAGAAAAAATATATGTAGTAATAACATATGTCAATTCTACCTCAATACATTTGTTTAAAAAAAAAAGGGCATCCCAAAGCCACAAACACATTCAGATTTAGGTACTACACAGGCTCTCTCAGTTTTTAATCTTTTCCTCTTATTCCTGGTGTTTTGGAGTTTTATAACTGAATGCAGTGCAGGGTTAAACCATGGCAGAACCCGCCCCAGGCCAGTGACTTACGGGAGGTGCTGTCTGCTGGACACCCAGGGTGGGCTCCAGCGAACCCCAGGGCACCTCTGCTTGCACAGCGGGAATCCTTCACCTCTTCACTGACTGTCACTGCTCCACCCAGGCTCCCTCTCACCTGTGAGCCAGTGTTTTTAAAAATCATTACCAGGTTCTGCGAGGTTCATGTCACATTATTAGCGTCTCTACTTCCTTAAATAAGACAAAGCCATCTCTGTGGCAACCTGGACTCTTAAGAAACAGCCTGATGGTATTTCTGCCCTGCATCCTCTTCAGAGCCTCACTGCCCATCAGGAGGTGGGGTCTACTTCCCTCCCCTGGAGCCAGGCAGGCCTCTGCCCCCAGGTCATGAAAGGCAAGGGGCCGTTACCTGTCCCTCTCTTGGGACCTTTGCCCTTGGATCGCGGCCAGCACGCTGTGAGGAAGCCCTGGCCACAGGGAGAGGTTGCACGGAGGTTTCCGGTCACAGCACCAGTGACAGTCTCAACCACCAGAGGCGTGAGGGCGGGAGCCTGCGATGGAGCAGAGGTGAACCGCGCCCGCTGTGCCCTACCCACCGTACGTGTATGAGCCAAGTCAACGCCACGCTTACTGTAAGTCACCCACTCTTGGTGTGGTGCCTGTTACACAGCAGGAGATTACAGACCAGCCTCCTTTCTCCTGGGTCTGAAGAGCCCAAATGGAAAGGAAACCAGGTTCTCTTTCCTCTTCCCTACAGAATCTAATGGTTAATTACCCTTTCCATAGTTATATGTGTACCATGAGGCAGCAATGGAGCATCTTCACAAATAATCTGCTTCTACAAATGAAGAGGTCACCCTGAATTTCCCGAATGACCTCAGGCTAACTCATTTGTGAAAACCCAGAGCAATTATGTACGTAATGAAATTAACCCGTCAAATCTCAACTCCTCTGTGGACTTCACATCGTTATGCTGGCACCCATCCAAAGTCAATGAAGCACAAAGAAGAAAAAAAGGCTTCTCACGATGTAAGGGAGTAAGACTATGCATGCTACCACAGATGATACATAAAGATTATGTGACCCAGACAATTTAATGATTCTGCTTTTAGCAAAATAATTAAGCAGCTCTTGAAAATGTTACTTTTCTGATTTATCTTCTATTTCTCGGCATTACTCATATAATAAAAAGACCTACTTACTGGAAACTTACTGGAGTCTGGGGCACTGCTGGGGAAGCAGGACAGCTTGGTAGGAAGAGCCTGGGGCTGGGTGTCGGGAGACCCTACAGCAAGAGCTCAGGCTGCAAGCACCCTGCTGGCTTGCAGCTTCCTCCCTATGGAATGGAAGCCCCATCTTCACGATTTCTAGGGGCCGTCTCAAGTCTGACTTTCTCCAACTTCTGAGAATGGAATTTTGGATGCTGATTCCGATGAAGCACTTCAAACTTTATCTAAGCAAATGCACTCCTGAGACAAGTATCTTAAAGCTAACTAAGAGCGCTGGTGACCAAACCGTCGACCACACTCAGCAGGCTTCTCTCTGTCCTCATGGGAGTTACACGGGAAGAAGGAAGGGCAGAGGAGCAGGACCCCAAGTCACAGAGTCTGTGACTCCGCAGAAACTGTGGAAACTCCGTGGACCCCTCCCACCTCTGCACTTGCACAAGCCCATCCTGTTGGTGACGTCACAGCAGGCATATCTGAGAGGCTGTTGCTTCTGTGTACTGACCACAGCTCCACCCGCAGCTGGAAGGTCAGCTCTACTGAACATCTTCCCGAATGTATGGACCCCGAATGTGGCTCTGAAAGACATTCCCAATCAGAAAGGCGAGAATCAGTGTTTAAGAACCAGAGCTGTGTGTGATTCCCACACCCTCTCACCTGTGTAGGAAAACCTAACTGGTGTCACAGGGGGAAATCTGACTGAGTAGCGTCACCTACCTCACACTAAAACAATGATCAAACTAATTTATCTCAATGTTACTAAGCAATTAATATAAAAATTATAGCCCTGACATTTCTGGAAATAGAGGTTAACAGTTGCTGTCAAATGATGTTTAAACAGAACACAAGAAGTACATCGTGATTCTGGGAAAACTTTGTTTCCCAGCTGCTATGTTTGGCACTAAGAGGAATCCCTAAAAACAGGAAGCAGTCCTCTCACTCCACTGTGACTGCTGTGCAGAGCACAGCCTGAGCTGCGCGCGCTCTGCTCCCAGGGGCGCCTGGTGGACAAGTGACCTTGCTCAGCTGCTGCAAGCTTTCTGGATGGAGACGGCGTGTCATCAGGTCAGAGGACAATTAGACTAGCAGCTTTAATCGCTTCACTGGAGAGAACCTGTGAGTGTATGCAAGTCCACATAAAGAACGGGTGGGACCACAAATCTGGCCATTCTTTTTCCTTTTGTTCAAGTATTTTAAACCCCTGGAACACAGTGATATTTACAAACAATAAGATCTTTCTGTATGGGAACTTAGTTTCCATGCAAAGTGACAATGTAAAACAAAAAAATTTAGACTTCCAACCTAGATCTGATTCAGATCAAAACCCTTATCTACTGCCTGCACCTTTTTTATTTTTAACTCTGGGAAGCCGTCCCTGTGGCCTGAGACTCCAGATACAGCAGAGGAAATCAAACCAACTCTAAGCTTTGCTCTGAGCTTCAGGGATCCTGAATGCATTCTTTCAACTGTACCCTATCCACTGGCAGAGCCCCTAGCTTTCCTAACCTTCCTGTTCTGCCCTCCCCCATCCCAGCACTAACTCCAATCCCAAAGAGAGGATGCTAGGAAGGTGGAAGGGGAGAGAGAGAAGGGAGGATGGGGAAAGTGGCACTTGTAGCATCTTCCCGAGAGAGACTGAAGACCTCCTTAAAAAGGGAGGGGAGTATCCACAGCAGTAACGTTCCACCCGCACCCTCAGACAGACCAGGGGAGGAGGGGTTGTGTGTAGAGGAGCTGCTCTCTTCCCCGGCCCCTCCCAGCATGCAGTGACCAAGAAGCATCAAAAGGAACCTGGGTCTCTGGGGCCAATCTCTCCCGGGGATGAAGGCTGCCTTTACAGCTTCCAAGCAGTGGCCTGGGGAGGGTGCAGCACCGGCGCCCGGGCCGTATGGGCAGACACCAGCACGCTCCCCGTGGACACGGCACACGGCCCAAGGAGGGAACTTCCTTTCTCCTACTTTCTACAGACCGTCTACTATTTCAAAGGAGCTGGGAAGGACCAAGCTATTTTTATCTGGCCATTCATTCTCACTCTACTCTCTTCAACCCACAGGGACACACAATTCTGGGAGAATTTGTTGCTGCTTACTGAAAAAGGGTCAGGAAATAAAGAAGAATCCCAAAAGGAAGCACGCTAGGAGACTCCAGCTGTGGTGGAGCAGAGGCCGACAAATCCTCTCCTAAAAAAAACATGGAACTGGACAAACCGGTCAAAAATAATCATTTCAGGACTCTGGAAATCAATCAAAGGAAATAAATTAAGAAGCATTATTCATGAAAAGGGACTAAAACTTCCGGTAAGAACAGTAAGTCTGTGGCTCTCTCACCAGAAGCTGCCCTCATTACTGCTCTTCTTTTAGGTTTTTTAAAAAATAGCACTGTATAAAGGAATAATTATAACACTGTACTATTGGGTTTATAACACAAATCTAATATATATTGACAATCACAGCACAAAGGAAGAGTGAGGAAATGGGGCTACACTGGAGCTATATTTTACCAAATTTAGTCAGAAAAACCTTAAGTAAACTCTGATAAGATGTACATTGTAATCCCTAGAGTAATCGTTAGGAAAATAACTTAAAAAATAGCAATATGGTAATACTCAGCTATATGCTACCTATCAGAAACACACTAGAAAAATATACACCATGCTAAATGTAATCAAAATAAAGCCAGAGTGGGTGTATCAGACAAAGGAGACTTCAGAGCAAAGAATATCATCAGGGATAAAGAAGGTCATTTCATAATGACAGAGGTCAATTTCTCATCCTTAACATTTATGTACCTAATAACAGTTTCAAAATACACAAAGCAGAAACTATTAGCACTGCAAGGAGACAGAAAATCCACAACTTCAAGTCAACACATTCCAATACCCCTCACTCAACAGCTGACAGAGCAAGGACACAAAGTAGCTGAAGATACAGAACACGATGACAACACTCTCAACCAACAGGGTCTAACTGACATTTAAAGAACATTGTTTCCAACAACAGCAGAAGAGTATTTTTAAAAATTATATACCATGTTCTGGGCCACAAAATGAGTCTCGAAAAATTTTAAAGAGATTCAAGTTACAGAGAGTATGTTCTCTGACCACAATGGATTGAAGTTAGAAATCAATAACAGAAAGATCTCTGGAAAATCCTTAAGTGTTTGGAAACTAAATAACATACTTCTATATGACCCATGGGTCAAAGAAGAAATCAAAAGGGAAATTAAATTAGTAAGTATTTTGAACTGAATGAAAAAGAATATACCATATATCAAAGTTTGTGGGATACCACTAAAGTAGTAAGTACTTTGGTGGAAATTTCTAGCAATAAGCATCTATAGCAGAAAAAACCTTCAAATCAAGACAACAACTTCTACCTTAAGAAACTAAAGAAGAGCAAATAAAACTCAAGGTAAGCAGAAGAAAGAAAATAAAAAGACCAGAGTACAGATCAATGAAACAGAAAAACAAAAGCAATAAAGAAAATAAATAAAATTAGGGACTTCCCTGGTGGTGCAGTGGTTAAGAATCCGCCTGCCAGCGCGGGGGACATGGGTTCAAGCCCTGGTCTGGGAAGATCCCACATGCTGTGGAGCAACTAAGCCTGTGCACCACAGCTACTGAGCCTGTGCTCTAGAGTCTGCGAGCCACAACTACTGAGCCCACGTGCCACAACTACTGAGCCTGCGTGCCTAGAGCATGTGCTCTGCAACAAGAGAAGCTGCCGCAATGAGAAGCCCGCACACCGCAACAAAGAGTAGCCCCTGCTTGCCACAACTAGAGAAAGCCTGTGTGCAGCAATGAAGACCCAATGCAGCCAAAAATAAATAAATAAATAAATAAAATTTAAAACTGGTTCATTGAGAAGGTAAATTTGATAAACCTTTAGCTAGATTAATCAGGAAACAAGAGAGAATATACAAACTGCAATATCAGGGATCAGAGCAGAGACAACACTTCAGATTCTACAAATATCTAAAAGATAATAAGGGAATATTATGATCAACTTTATGGCAATAAATTCAACAACTCAGATGAAATGGACAGATTCCTTGAAAGACTCAAACAACCAAAGCTCACTCAAGAAGAAACAGATAACCTGAATAACCCCAGAGTTACTAAAGAAATTGGATTTGTCATTAAAAACTTTCCCACAAAGAAAACCCCAGACCCAGGTGGCTTCACCGGGGAATTCTACCAAACATTTAAGTAGGAAATAATACCGATTGTACATAAACTTTTCCAGAAAAATAAAGAAGAGAGACTTCTTCTTTTTTTTTTTAATTTATTTTTATTTATTTATTTTTGGCTGTTTTGGGTCTTCGTTTCTGTGCGAGGGCTTTCTCTAGTTGCGGCGAGCAGGGGCCACTCTTCATCGCGGTGCGCGGGCCTCTTACTATCACGGCCTCTCTTGTTGAGGAGCACAGGCTTCAGACGTGCAGGCTCAGTAATTGTGGCTCACGGGCCCAGTTGCTCCATGGCATGTGGGATCTTCCCAGACCAGGGCTCGAACCCGTGTCCCCTGCATTAGCAGGCAGATTCTCAACCACTGCGCCACCAGGGAAGCCCAAGAAAAGAGACTTCTTACTAACTCATTCTGTGAGGTCAACATTACCCTGATACCAAATCCTGCTAAAGACATAAAGAAAACCGCAGACCAATATCCTCATAAACATAGATGCAAAAATTCTAAACAAAATTTTAGCAAATCAACAAGACAGAAAAAGGATAATACGTCATAACCAAGTGGAGTCTATCCCAGGAATACAAGGTTGGTTTACTACTTTTTAAAAAATAAATCACCTTAAACAACTGGAAGATCAAAGAAGTCACAAGGAAAATTAGAAAATAATTAAAGACAATTGAGGGACTTCCCTGGTGGTGCAGTGGATAAGACTCCACGCTCCCAATGCAGGGGGCCCGGGTTCGATCCCTGGTCAGGGAACTAGATCCCACATGCGTGCGCAACTAAGAGATCGCATGCCACAACTAAGGAGCCTGCGAGCTGCAACTAAGGAGCCTGCCCGCCACAAGTAAGACCCAGTGCAACTAAATAAATTAAAAGACTCAGTTAAAAAAAAAAAAAGAAACTCTGGCCCCCAGATTAGATAAAAAAAAAAGACAATTGAAAATTAAAACACAACATACTAAAACTAAAACTTATGGGACACAGCAAAAGCAGTGTTGGGGGAAAATTTATAGCTATAAACTCTTAAATGTTCAGAAATAAGAAAGAACTCAAATCAACAAACCAACTAACTTTACATCTTAAGGAACTAGAAAAAGAAAAACAAATTAAACCCAAAAGCTAACAGAAGGAAGGAAATAATAAAGATTAGAACAGAGATAAACAAAATAAAGAATAGAAAAGAGAAAAATCAGTAAAACCAAAAGTTGGTTCTTTGAAAAGATGAACAAAATTGATAAACCTTTAGCTAGAAAGACTAAGAAAAGGAGAGAAAACTCAAATTACTAAGATAAGAAAGTAGGGGTATTACTATTGATTCTACAAAAATAAAAAGGATTATAAGAGAGTACTATGAATAACTGTTCACCAGTAAATTGGATAACCCAGATGAAATAGACAAACTCCTAGAAACACAAAACCTATCAAGGCTGAATTATGAAGGAATAGGAAATCTGAACAGACCTTTAACTAGTAAGAAGATTGAATCAGTAATCAAAAACCCCCCAACAAAGAAAAGCCCTGGAATGGATGGCTTCACAGGTGAATTCTACCAAACATTTAAAGAAGAAATAACACCAATCCTCCTCAAAACTTTTCCAAAAATTGAAGAGGAGGAAACACTTCCTAACTCATTCTATGGGGCCAACACTACTCTGATACCAAAGCCAGACAGAGACACTGTAAGAAAACAAAACTACAGAGAAATATCCCTTATGAACAATGATGTAAAATCCTCAACAAAATACTAGCAAACCAAATTCAGTAGCATATTAAAAGGATCATACGCCATGACCAAGTGGGATTTATTTTTGGAATTCAAGGATAGTTCAACACATGAAAATCAATGAATGAAATATACCAAATGGACAGAATGAAGGAAAAAAAACACATGATCATCTCAATTGATGCAGAAATGGCATTTGACAAAATCTGGCATCTAATTCCTGACTAAAAAACAAAAACAAACAAAAAAACCTCTCAGCAACCAAGGAATAGAAGGGAGCTTAAGGCCATCAACAAAACCTGGAGCTAATGGTACACTTAATGGTAAAAGACTGAATGCCTTCCCCCTAAGATAGGTATCAGCAAACTATGACCCTCTTGCCTATTTTGACTAAAATATAGGCACGCCTATTTATTTATGTATTGACTTATGGCTAATTTCAAGGTACAATGGCAGAGTTGAATAGTTGCAACAGAGACCTGTGACCCACAGAGTCTAAAATATTTACTGTTAGGCCTTTAAGTAAAACTCTACTGACCCCTGCCCTAAGACCAGTAACAAGACAGGGATATCTGCTTCCATCATTTCTATTCAATATTGTACTGTAGTTTCTAGCCAGTACAATAAGGAAAGAAAAAGGAATAAAAGGCATCTAGATTATAAAGGAAGAATTAAAACTGTCTTTAGTCGCAGATGGCAAAATTGTCTATGTAGAAAATATGATGGAATTCATATTTTTTCCATTTTTCATAAGTACTAGTTACCTAGTACTTGTAACCCAGAAAGCCTCCTGTGACCTCCTAAAGGTTAACCATTATTCTGACACATATTAGACTAATCTTGCCAACTTCTGGGGTTTCAAGCAACCCAAGATTGTTAACAACCTCATACATGTCTTTTTTTTTTTTTTCCATACATGTCTTTTGATGAATGCATGTACACACTTCGGTTGAGATATACCTGAGAGTGAAACTGCTTGCTCATATGATATATGAATATTCAACTTCAGTAGATACTTCCAAATAGTTCTCCAAAATGGCTGGAACATTTTCCAACCCCATCAGCAATGTCTAAGTGTTCTTATTCTGCTTCCTTCCCAACACTAGGCATGATCAGCTTTTTGAATTAGCCATTCTGTGTCTAATCTGCTGTAGCATCACCTCATTGTGGTTTTAATTTGTATTTCCCTGATGATTAATGACGCTGAGCATTTTTTCAGCTGTTTATTACTGGCCATTGGATATCCTTTTTTATGAAGTGCTTGTGAAGTCTTCCAATTGGGTAGTACAAGTCCTCCAGCTTTGTTTTCCAAGACTGCCCGGGCTATCTATCCAAGTGGGTTTCCATATAAATGTTAATCAGCTGGTCAATTTCCATTAAAAAAATAAAGAAAACCCTGCTGATATTCTGATTGGGATTACATTTACTTTATAGATTATCTGCTCATTCCAATCAATGAACTTATTAGCACATCATGCCATTTACTTAGGTCTTCTTTAACTTCTTACAATGATATTTTATATTCTTCTGTTCTATACAGCTTGCATTAATTAGATTCATTCCTATGTACTTGATTTTTAAAATGCTAATAAAAATGAAATCTTTAAAAAATTTTTGTTTGATTCTTATGTTTATATCTGCATCTTTGTTAGATTTTCTACATCATAATTGTGTCTGTAAATAAACAGTTTTATATCTTTCTTTTCAATCATTACACTTTTTATTTCTTTTTCTGCCTTACTGACCTAGCTAGGACTTTCAGTACAACATTGAAGAGAAGTGAGAGCAGTCTTCTTGCTTTCCTCATCTCTGGCAGAAAGCTCTTGATGTCACAATTAAGATTGATGTCTTGTCTACTATTTTTTTCTAGATACCTTTTATCAGAGTAAGGAAAGCAGCTTCTATTCCTAATTTGTTAGAAATTTGTTCCTTTAAAAAAAATTAAACAGTGAAACAGCTGCTGAATTTTATCAAATGCTTTTTCTGCATCTACTGATCATATCTATCCTTTCATTTTGAGAACTTGCTCTGAAGGATTTTAATTCTTTGAAATTTTTTGAGACTTGCTACATAAGGCTCAGCATATGGCCCATTTTGATCAACATTCTGTGGCCAACTGGAAGGAATGGGCAATCTGCAGTTGTCTGGTGCAGCATTTTATAGCTGTCAGTCAGGACAAATTGGTTAATTGTGTTACTCCAATCTTCTATAGCTTTACTAAACTTCTGTTTGCTTCTTCTACTAGTTACTGAGAGAGGTGTGTTAAAACCTCCAAATATGACTGAGAGACTGTCTTTTTCTCCTTTCAGTTCTGTCAGTTTTGCTTTATGTTCTTTGGGGCTATGTTATCAGGCGCATATGAGTTTAGGATATAAGTGCCCGTGAAATCTTCTTACTGGGCAATGTAAGTCTTCCAACTCTGTTTCCCAAGACTGCCCTGACTACTGCAGTTGTTGCTATTTTTGTTTTGATCCTTTTATCATAATGAAGTGCCATCTTTAACTTCAGTAATGTTTCCTTTCTTAAAAAAAAAAAATTAATTAATTTACTTTTGGCTGCGCTGGGTCTTCGTTGCTGCACGTGGGCTTTCTCTAGTTGCGGCAAGCGGGGGCTACTCTCTTCGTTGCGGTGCGTGGCTTCTCATTGCGGTGGCTTCTCTTGTTGCAGAGCATGGGCTCTAGGTGCACAGGCTTCAGTAGTTGTAGCACGCGGGCTCAGTAGTTGTGGCTGGCGGGCTCTAGAGTGCAGGCTCAGTAGTTGTGGCGCACAGGCTTAGTTGCTCCGCGGCATGTGGGATCTTCCCGGACCAGGGCTCGAACCCATGTCTGCTGCATTGGCAGGCAGATTCTTAACCACTGCACCACCAGGGAAATCCCTAGTAATATTTCTTTCTGTGACAAGTACTTTGCCTGATGTTAGTATAGATCTCCCAACTTTTGATTAGTGCTTGCATAGTATCTTTCCCATTCTTTTATCTTCTTCAGTCTTTCCAGTTAAAGGATGGTTCTTATATGCAAAACAGCATTGGGTTTGTTTTTTATAATCTGAAAATCTCGGTCTTTTAGCTGTAATACTCAGTCCATGTATGTATAATGCAACTGTAATATACCTGGGTTTAAATTTACTTCTGTACCCTTATGCTCTGTTCCTTTTCTCTCCTTTCCTGCCTTCTTTTGGATTAATCGAGTATTTATTATTACTCCATTTCCCCCTCTATTAGCCTCTTAATTTTCCATTTTTTATTATTGTTTTAGTTGTTACCAATGTATAATTTCTAGCAGTCACATTAAAACAGTAAAAAGACATATAATATTAATATGTTTTATTCAATCTAATATATTAAAATATGATCATTTCAATATGTATCAATATTTTTAAATGGGTTGTTTTACATCCTTTTTTCCCCATCCTAAGTCTTCAAAATCTGATGTGTGTTTTATAATCACAGCACATCTCAATTTGGACTGGCCACATTTGAAGTGCTCAATAATCACATGCAGCCAATGGCCACTGTATCAGACAGTGCAGCCCTAGAGACTTATGGTATGTGACCCTTAACTCACTAATATCTACCATAAATTCAGAATTTTATAACTTTCTGGACAATACAAGGACCTTACAACATGTTAATGACATTTACTTTTCTATCAACCTCTTGAGCCATTTTTGTTTTATATTTTAAACCTAAATACATCGTTAAACAAGACATTTTTATTATACTGCAGAGTCAATATTCATTTATACTTACCCATACACTTATTTCTCCCATTGCTCTTTATTCCTTCCTATAATTTTGTTTCCCTATGGGATTATTTTCTTTCTGCTGAAAGAATTTCCCTTTTTCTTTCAGAGTGGGCCTGTTGGTGATAAATTCTGTTTTTGTCCATCTATGGAGAAGTTGCCAGTCTTATCAGTACTCTTCTGAAGCTACTACTTTTTCTCTCTATTTTATGATTTTTCTCATTGACTTTCATTTTTGGCAGTTTTAGTAGGACACTCCTGTCCTTCCCTCTCCTCCTAGGACTCCAACTACACACGTATTAAATCTTCTACTGTGTCCCACATCTATGACACCTTCTTACTTATTTTTCAACCTTTCATCTCTCAGTGCTTCACTGTGGATATTTTTAACTGATCAACCCTACAATTCACAAATTTGCATTGTATCTAGCGTGTTGTTAAGTGCATGTATTGGAATTCCTAATTTCAGCTATTGTATTTTTTTAGTTCTAAAATTTCCATCTGATTCTATTTTATAGATTCCATTTCTCTGGTAAAATTTTCTTTCTCTTCATCTATTTTCTTGAACACATTAATCAGTTATTTTAAAGGCCTAATCTAAGTATCTGGATCACCTGAAGTTTCTCCCTATATTACTCATTATTTCCCTTGATTTTCAGTCATGTGATCATGTTTACTGGCACGACTGGTATTTCTGATGGACTGCAAGACACTGGGTATCAGAATATAAGGGGCTGGATGGTGCCACCTCCCTGCAGAAAGGTTTTAAGTTTCTTCTGGCAGCTGATCACCTCGATGTAGCAGGTGAAAGTTCTGATGCTGAATTTCAAGCTGGCCTTTTCCAGTCAACCTTTATCTGTAAGGCACAGTTCTTTTGAGGGCTCTACTGAACTCCCAGGATGTTTGCCAGGGTCACTCCCCCTTGGCTGGTCTTGAACTTTTGGTTTTTATCTTCCTGGTACCAGGAGAACAAAAGCTATGCTGAAGTCTCTATCCTCTCAGCAGCAGATTTCTGCTGAAGTTCTCCAGGTCCACCTCCATGCATCTTAGCATGCGACAAATACCTTGAGGACAAGAGCTAAGTCAAATGTTGAGTTCACTACTCTGAGACTGTCTTCTCCCTGGGATTTAGGACCCTCAAATCTCTGTTGCCTTAGTATAGCTCCAAATTCAGATTTTAGTTTCCCTCCTCAGTGACTCTCAAACAAGCTCTGGACCACTGCTTTCTGTTTGGTCTCTGACCCATGCCAGGAGCTGGCAAATGCTCCAAGGGTTGAAAAAGGCAGTGTAAACAGAAGCTCAACTCAGTGTGATCTCTTTCTCCCTGCAATCTTGGCTCCTGCCAAATTTGTCCCAGCTGCCTTCATTAGTCCCCAGTGCCTTCACAGACATATATATATATATATATTTGCATTTTAAACAAAACAATTCTCAGCAGAGTTTGATCTGATAACCTATCATAACCATACACAGAAGTCCATATTGAGTTTTAATTACTAATGCATATTTCACTGACTAGTCCACAAGCTTCCAGAAACAGGAACTACTTTTCTATTTCCTGATTTCTGCTTCAATGCCCAGCACACTACCTGGCACAGAGCTTTAGTATGTATTTGATAAGTTAATTTCTATATTAGGAAATATTGCTAGAAAGCAAGTAAAGCATAGCACATAAAAACATCACTTTTAAACCATTCAAGTCCATCAATTCTTCTGATTCCATTAACCTCCACTATGAAATGTACAATCTTTCCTTCTTTGGCCCAAGCACTAATGAGCAAATCCCTCAATAAAACTGTGCATTCTTAATGTTTATTTGAGATTACATTACCTCAGGCAGTACTAAAAGCTTTTGCCCATTTATTAAAACTATTTTGTACTAGATTAAGTGATTTCATTACCTTTTGGATTAACTAATCCATCTCTAGGCCTGGTATTTTATCAGAAAACAATGAGATTTCAAAGTAAAGCTCTCTTAAATTAACCTTTAGAGGCTCCTTGATTGTATTCAATTAGGTTTTCCCAGAACAAGAAAACAACAGTACAACAGAAGCTGTTAAATATAAAATTTAGAACCAAAGAAAAGTATACTGAAAGTACGAGTTATATTCCTTATTACCTGGTTAGTCTCATACCATCAATCTTACATTGTTACTCCCTAAAGAAACAGTCAAAGAACTGGAGTAGCTGCCTCTGGGAAGCAGAATTTACAGAGGTGATGGTATAGGGCAGCGGAGCATCACTTCTCTCCATAAGCACTAAAGAACTACTAGAGGTATCTATATATTTAAATTAATTTTAAAACACAATTGTAGGGCTTCCCTGGTGGCTCAGTGGTTAAGAATCCGTCTGCCAATGCAGGGGACACGGATTCGAGCCCTGGTCTGGGAAGATCCCACGTGCTGCGGAGCAACTAAGCCCACACGCCACAACTACTGAGCCTGTGCTCTAGAGCCTGCGAACCACAACTACTGAGCCTGCGTGCCACAACTACTGAAGCCTGTGCGCTTAGAGCCTGTGCTCCGCAACAAGAGAAGCCACCACAATGAGAAGCCCACACACCGCAACGAAGAGTAGGCCCCGCTCGCCACAACTAGAGAATGCCCGTGTTCAGCAACGAAGACCCAATGCAGCCAAAAATAAACAAATTAAAAAAAAATTAAAAAATAAAAAAAACCCCACAATTGTATACAAGCTGAGGCACTGATTAAAAAAGAAGAAAGACTCAGTCCTTAAAGCAATAGTTCTGAAGGCTGTCTGTGATACCACAGACTCATGGCTCAGCCTTGAGGGAGTCATTGATCCTGGCAGGGGTTCAGGCCCACATCTGTAAACCTGACAGTTAACTTAGATCGTCAAGTCCCCTTCAAGGGTAATATTCTAGTATTCTAAAACTTCAGTGAATAATTGGTGGCAGGGCGCAATTTAAAAGAGAAAAAATGTATTTGTCAGATAAAAGGCCAACTCACAAGGGCTTGTTTTGTAATGGATGGTTAATGAAATTACAGTGATTAGTACAATTATTTTAGGATGACTCTTAAGAGAGTTAGCGGAAGATGATATGAGTATTAGGGAATCTATCTCTGTTGATTAGACAGTTCCTACGACATAAAGCACGCGCAGTCCCAGCACTAACGATGCACTTGGGGCCTGAGAGTGCAGAATGTGCTAAGTGTCACGTAACAGCTCCTGCTCTAGTGAGCCAGTCCAGTGTCACAGCCTGCCCTCTCCTGCTGATTGTGGGAAGTCAGAGACCAAAGACTGGTCCCACACTGCTGGCTTCAAGGAGGGGTAAACTCATCCATACTTACAGCTCGATAAGGAAAGGGCTCTGGCACTTCTTACGTGGCTCTTGACAAATTAAGAGCTCTATCAGATATATCTTTCAGCTTAAAAAGATTATGCATATAAAATTATGTCCAATTTTAACTCACAGACCTTGAAATAAAAGAACCAGCATCCTATCTACTTCTAAACAGCAAAACAGATACCAGTCTCACAGGAAACAAAAGCCAGACAAACAAAAAAGCCATACATAGACATCATTACAAAAGTGTCCACAGGAAGTAAGGAAGGGGGGAAACGGGTTTGTAGCACAGACTGCCCAATATGTATAAAAAGGTTTTTCTTTATGTATGGCTAACCATTCTGTTTTGCATTATATTTCCCCTTGCATTTTAAGTACCCAGTAAACAAAAAAAAATTAAAATTATTAATTGAGGATCTTAAGGAATTGATTTGTGGTTTTTTTTTTTAACTTAATACAATGTACCTTAAAACCACAGAATCAGAGAATTTAAATGGAGGGAACCAAGAGACATTAGTTAAATCATTGACTTAATGCTTGAATTACCTCAATCAACTTGGTTACTTAATTTTTAATCAACTTGCTACATGGCAAAATGCCATAATCAAGGGGGAGGTACTTTCTAATTATCTAAAATTACTCAATTTAAGGGTAATGGTCTAGGAAAATTTAAAGCTTATGTTACAAGATGACATGCAATAACATAGAAAAATAATACTTTTAAAATCTGTTAAACGCATAGCATATGCTGGAAATGTGCACAACTGCCTCACTTAAGCTTCCATTTTACAGAGGAGGAAACTGAGGCCCAGAGAGGCTAAGTAATTTGCAAAAGGTCACACAGTAAGAGGCAGAGCTGACATTCAAACCTTACCTGACACTCAAGTCCAAGGGCTTAATCACTACTCTATGTGTGATTCTCACAGCATGGTCTATGGATCAAGTGCAATGCCTGTAAAAATGCAGATTCCAGAGTCTCCCAACGCACCTCTCGAATTATAAATCTTGAGGGTTGGTTCTCAGGAATCTGCACTTTTCCCACAATCTTCACAGGTTTTTGCATACAAGCCTGAGAACCACTGTTCTAAAAATGAACCTCCAAGGTATCCCGTGACATTCAACATATAGGTTCAGACAGTCATTCAGCTCTGCCATGTGCAGGGCCTTCTGCTGGATGCTGGGAAAGACAGGCCCTTCTAAGGAGCTCACAGTCTAGAAAGGAAGACACACACACAGACTGACAACTTCAGTATCCTTGGGATATATCACGTGGGGTTCTGTAACACAGGGAAAATGAATTACAAAGACCGCCCTCCCCCCCCCCCCAAAAAAAAGCCCTGATATACAGAAAGCACTCTGCCCTGGACTGGGTTCAAGTCAAGGAAGAACTAGGCTCCCGGGGCTCTGGGAGGAGGGGGTGCACATTAGGGATGAACCCTTGTGGGGGCGGAGCAGGGCAAAGGCAACGTTGCACAGATGCTGACTTCGAAGCTGAAGGAGCAGACACTCCCCAGATGGAGGGGGTGAAGTGACAGGATGGGGGGCACCAGCGGCCAAGGTGTGATTGTGGAGAAGCCGATAAGACTACACAGGGGCCAGATCAACTGTAAGGGGTCTTGTTCTCCACACCAAGGATTTGAGGCTTTAACCAAATGGCAAAGGAGAAGCAGCTTAAAGAGAAATAACCAGATCACAATTTCAAACCACTTTGGCAGCCAAGTAAAAGACAGACAGGAGGTTGAGAAAATTACTTATGTCCATGCAAAGCCTTCGTACGCAGTGTGCACAGCAGCATCGTATGTAACGGCCATGACAACCAGACAGCGTCAGCAGATGATGGGACGACAACAGGTGGTCCACAAAGTGGAATACTTTTCAGTCGTAAAAGGAGTGACACGTGGAGAACATGCTACAACATAGGTGAACTGTGAAAACATTATGCTCAATGAAAGAGGCAGCCACAGAGGACCGCACGCTGTGTAATTCCAGTGCCATGAAGTGCCCAGAACAGGCACGTCTATGGAGACAGGAGGTAGATCCGTGGCTGCCTACAGCAAATGGGGAGGGACTGCTAACAGGTACAAGATTTCTCTTCAGATTGATGAAAATTCTCTAAAACTAATTGTGGTGATGGCTGCACAACTCTGTGAAGACACTAAAATGTACATTTTTAAATGGGTGAACTGTTATCTTACGTGAAGTACAGCCCAATAAAAAATGATGTTAAAGAAAAAAATGTAAAGGGTTGGGCAATACTGATTTATGCTCGAGATTTCAGTCCTTGATCAAACTGGGAGCCACAGCATTGATGTTCTTGCCACTTGGCAAAGCTGAGAGCATCAGTTTTACACCCGCTTTCAGCTTTGGAGGACTGAAGTCTTTTAGGATGGAGTTTTATGTCTGGCATCTTTCACTTAGCATAATATTTTTAAGATTCATCCACTTTGTAGCATGCATAAAAACTTCTAATCCATGAACAAAGGATCTTTCCATTTACTTAGATTTTAATTTCTTTCACAATGTTTGTAGTTTCCAGTGTACAAGCCTTGTGCCCCCTTGGTTAAATTTATTTCTAAGTCTTTTATTCTTTTTAAAAAATTTTTATTTTATATTGGAGTATAGTTGATTAACAATGTTGTGTTAGTTTCAGGTGTAAAGTGATTCAGTCATACATATACATGTACCTATTCTTTTTCAAACTGTTTTCCCATTTAGGTTATTACAGAATATTGAGCAGGGTTCCCTGTGCTATACAGTAGGTCCATGCTGGTTATCTATTTTAAATATAGCAGTGTTTACATGTCAGTCCCAAACTCCCAGTCTATCTCTCCCTCCCACCCTTCCCCCTTGGTAATGTAGGTTTGTTTTCTAAGTCTGTGAGTTTGTTTCTGTTTTGTAGTAAGTTCATTTGTACCATTTTTTAAGATTCCACATATAAGCGACACCATATATTTGTCTTTCTCTGACTTACTTCACTAAGTATGGTAACCTCCAGGTCCATCCATGTTGCTGCAAACAGCATTATTTCACTCTTTTTAGTGGCTGAGTAACATGCAATTGTACATACGTACCACATCTTCTTTACCCACTCATCTGTTGATGGACACCTAGGTTGCCTCCATGTCTCAGCAACTGTAAACAGCGCTGCAATGAACACTGGGGTGCATGTATCCTTCCGAACCATGCTTTTCTCCAGATATGTTATTATTATTATTTTTGGCCTCACCTCGCAGAACACAGGATCTTAGTTCCCCCACCAGGGACCAGGGATCGAACCCATGCCCGCTGCGGTGGAAGTGAGGAGTCTTAACCACTGGACCCTCAGGCAATTCCCCCGGATATATTATTCTTTATGATGCTATTATAAATGGAAATGTTGTCTTATGTTCATTTTCAGAGTTTCACTGCTAGTATAGAGAAATTCAACTGCTTTTTATATTGACCTTGTATCCTGTAAATCTGCTGGATTTGTTTAGTAGCTCCAAAGGTGTTTATGTGAATTCTTGAAGGTTTTCTAGATAGCAATCATGTCATCTGCAAATAGACAGTTTTACTTCTTCCTTTTCAATGCCTTTTTTTCTTTCTCTTGCCCAGCTGCCCTAGCGAGAACTTCCAATAAAATGTCAATAGAAATGGTGAGAGTGGGCATCCTTTCCTGTTCCTGATCTTGGGGGGGAAGCACCTAGTCTTTTACCATTAAGTACGATGGTAGCTGTGGGTTTTCACAGATACCCTTTATAAGGTTGAGAAAGTTCCCTTCTATTCCTAGTTTGTTGAGTGTTTTTTTTTATCATGAATGGGTTTTGAATTTTGTCAAACACTTTTTCTGCATCCACTGAGATGATTTTGTGGTTTCTCCCCTTTATTCCACAACATGGTGTATTACTTTAAGTTTCATATGTTGAACCAACTTTGCATTCCTGGGATAAATCCGACTTGGTCATGGTGCACAATTCCTTTTATTTGCTGCTGGATTCTGTTTGTCCGTATTTTATTGAGGATTTTTGCATAAGAAATATTGGTCTGTAGTTTTCTTGTGATGTCTTTTTCTGGCTTTGTTATCAGGGTAATACTGGCCTCACAGAATGAATTAGGAAATGTTCTCTATTCTATTTTTGGAAGAGTTTGAGAAAGACTGCTGTTAATTCTTCTTTTAAACGTTTGGTAGAATTTACCAGTGAAGCCATCAGGCCCTGGGCTTTTCTTTGTTGAAAGTTTTTGATTACTAATTCTGTTTCTTTAGTTGCTATAGGTCTACTCAGATTTTCTTTCTTTTTTTTTTTAAAGTTTTTTTTTTTGATGTGGACCATTTTTAAAGTCTTTATTGAATTTTTTGGTTACAATACTGCTTCTGTTTTATGTTTTGTTTTTTTGGCGGCGAGGCATATGGGATCTTAGCTCCCCGACCAGGGATCGAAACCATACCCCCTGCGCTGGAAGGTGAAGTCTTTAACCACTGGACCACCAGGGAAGTCCCAGATATTCTTTCTTCTTGAGTTAATTTTTTTTTAATTAATTAATTAATTTATTTATATTTTTGGCTGCATTGGGTCTTCGTTGCTGCGTGCATGCTTTCTCTAGTTGCAGTAAGTGGGGGCTACTCTTTGTTGCAGTGCGCCGGCTTCTCATTTCAGTGGCTTCTCTTGTTGCAGAGCACAGGCTCTAGGCACGCGGGTCTCAGTAGTTGCGGCACATGGGCTCAGTAGTTGTGGCGCACGGGCTTAGTTGCTCCACGGCATGTGGGATCTTCCAGACCAGGGCTCGAACCCGTGTCCCCTGCATTGGCAGGCGGATTCTTAACCACTGTGCCACCAGGCAAGTCCTTGAGTTAATTTTTATAGTTTGTGTATTTTGAGGTATTTGTCAAATTCATCTACGTTAAACAATTTGTTGGTATACTGTTCACAGTATTCCCTTTTAATCCTTTTCATTTCTATAAGGTCATTAGTAACGTCCTCTCCTTTATTCCTGATTCTAGTAATTTTAGTCTCCTTTTTTTTTTTCCTTTGTCAATCTAGGTAAAGATCTGTAGATTTGCTGATCTTTTCAAAGAACAAACTTCTGGTGTCACTGATGTTCTCTACTGATTCTTCTATCTCCTTTATTTCTGCTCTGACCTTTATTACTTCCTTCCTCTGACTGCTTTAGGCTTAGTCTGCTCTTCTTTTTCTACTTTCTTCAGGTTGACGGTTAGATCACTGATTTGAGATTTTTCTTCTTCTTCTTCTTTTTTTTTATCTTTTGGCCACACCGCACAGCGTGTGGGATCTTAGTACCCCGACCAGGAATCAAACCTGCACCCCCTGCACTGGAAGAGCGGGGTCTTAACCACTGGACCGTGAGGGAAGTCCTGAGATTCTTCTTCTTTATAAAGGTAGGTGTTCACAGCTATAAATTTCCCTGAGAGCTGCTTTTCAGCACCTCCCATAGTTTTGTTATGTTATGTTGTGAATTTTCCTTCAGTTATTAATTTCTAATTTCATTCCATTATGATCAGAAAAGATACTCTGTGAAATTTCAATCTTTTAAAATTTATCGAGATTTGTTTTATTACTCAACATACAGCCTATCCTGAATGTTCTACATGCACCTGAGAAGAATACATATTTTGCTGTTGTTGGGTAGAGTGTTCAACAGATGTCTCACAGGTCTAATTAGTATACAGTTCATGTATATAGTATATGGTTCAAATCTTGTATGTCCATGCTAGGTTTTTCTATCTAGCTGTATCCCAATCATTTACTTCTTTTTTTTGGGGGGGGGGGGTGTGGCTAAGCAATTATTTTTTAAGTGTACAGTTCAGTGGCATTAAGTACATTCACATGGTTATATAACCATCACCGGCATCCATTTCCAGAACTTTCTTCATCTTGCAAACTGAAACTCTGTACCCTTTAAACAATAAATCCCCATTACCCCCTGCCCCCAGCTCCTGGCAACCACCATTCTACTTTCAGTCTCTATGAATGTGACTATTCTACGGAGTTCATATAAGTGGAATCCTATAATATTTGTACTTCTGTGTATGGCCCATTTCATTTAGCATAATGTCATGGAAGCAACCTGAATATCCATCGACAGATGAATGGATAAAGATGCGGTACATATATATATGATGGAATACTACTCAGCCATAAAAAAGAATGAAATAATGCTATTTGCAGCAACATGGATATAGAGATTATCATATTAAGTGAAGTACATCAGAGACAAGTATCATATGATATAACTTATGTGTGGAATCTAAAAAAATGATACAAATGAACTTATTTACAAAACAGAAACAGACTCACAGACATAAAAAAACAAACTTACTGTTACCAGAGGGGATAGTGTGTGTGTGTGTGTGTGTGTGTGTGTGTGTGTGTGTGTGTGTGTGTGTTGGGGGGGGATAAATTAGGAGTTTGGGATTAGCAGATACTAACTACTATATATAAAATAGATAAACAACAAGGTCCTGCTACATAGCAAGGGGAACCATATTCAATGTCTCGTAGTAACCTATAATGGAAAAGAATCTGAAAAAGAATAGAAATATATATATATGTATAAATGAATCACTTTGTTATACACCTGAAACTAACACATCATAAATTAACTACACTTCAGTTTTTAAAAAAAGGTTAATAAACAAAAGAGAGAGAGACTGACAGGGCAAGAAAGGAGAGGCTATAAAACAGTCCAGATGAGAAATGACAGGGCACAAAGACAGCCCAGCAGGAAGGGGAAAAAGCTAAGAGAAAACTTTAAACATACCAATGATAAGTAAAATCTTAATTTAAAGTAAAATAAATATATTTTCACTCTTAGTCCAGATGAGGCCTTAACAAAAGCAATTAACTGGGACTTAAATGAGAAAGTGCTACAACAGCTGAACAAGAGTATTGTAAAGGTTAGCTACTCTGGAAAGGTAAGAAACTTATTTCATCCAAGGGATACTCCGCCACGTTCAGGGTAGACTTGGAACCCAGTGCAGGACTCGTCACTGCTCAGGTGAGCTGCGCCGTCAGCACCTGGCGTGGCAGCTGCTCCCCTGGGGCAAAAGAACCATGGGGCTACCTGATAGCCTTCGGTTTTCTTCTGACACCATTTCAGCAAGGCGTTCCTCTTGGATCCTCCATATTCTCTTGCCAATGCCGAGAGAGGGTCCTTCCTTTCTTCCCTGATAAGTGAAAATAAGGAACCCAAGTTGAAATATTTCTTATTTGAGCACCCTTCTAAACCAGAAATCCAACAAACACAACAGAACATTTGAACACAACAAACACACACTCGGAGGCATCCAATGGCAAGATGTACCTTCACCCGCTGGATTTTGCCTGTCAATTTTTATGGGTCTCACAGACCCACCACCGTCAGGGGGCTCTGCCATCTGCAGGGGGCTCTACTCATTATCCACACGGAAACTGGCAAAGATTCAGCACCACTGAATCTTGGGTTCCTTATTTTCACTTAGGGAAGAAAGGAAGGACCCTCTCTCGGCACAGCACCACTGTGCCAGGCCATGTGCATGTGCTGGGCAGGGCGTGGTGAGCAACACAGAGACCCTGCCTCTCAAGGAACTTCAGAGTTTACTACGGGACAGACCAACTACAGAAGCTTGGGGGGGAAAAAATCAATGGCTATACATTACTCATTTCTTAAAATTATATGGAGGGTACTTTAGGGCACTGTCAACTGCCTTGGAGGCAGAAAAAATATCCTACCTCAGACCAGACACTGAATCAAAAAAGATTTTGTGATCACCCTGGCGATGGAGCAGGGGAGGCATACAACCGACTCCTCCAGTACCCAATCCTTCCTTCCAAGAACTATTCTAGAAGCAGAACAGAATACCAAGGAGCACCTGGAGAGAGAGTGCTCTGTAAAACAACCTGTTTCTTGACAAGCAGCACACTCTTAAAAGCCTGGTCTAATTTTTAGTGATGACTGCACAAGTGGAGATTCTAGCCCTACGACCCATACACTTAACAGTCCAGTAACTGTCCTAGAGGTTATGATGTTACAGGTGGCTTACTATTATTCTGTCCATATTCATCCTGCAAAGTATGGTAGGAAATCAAAGAGCACACATGTAGAACTGAAGCTTTTTCAAGTTAGAGGTGCACTGAAATAGCACCAATTTTTATTTAGAACCAAAAGTAAAATATGAAAATATTTCAACTTGCAGTTAGACTGCTGTCTTGAAGAAATATACTTTTATGTTCGTGTACCTGCCCACCAGATTGCTGCCCTGGTTTAAAGGGTTCAAAGAAGTTTGTTATAACACCACTGATCACAGGAAATGAGAATGAAGATAAAGGTGAGATATATGAATGAAAACAAAAGGGCAAGCCAAAAAAAAAAAAAAAAACCCCTATTATGCTCAAAATAAAAGTAACTACTACAATCACTGTGAAAGGTTTCCTCTATTTCACACAGGCCATTTTGTTATAGAAACAGCTTAAAAAGCATCAAAGACGAGTAAAGTCTATGGGCACAATGAGAAGCTGCAGCAAAGAGCCTCCTAGAGCAGAGGGTGCTCTCCTGTAACATCTTCACTGTAAGATAAGGAAACTAAGGCCAGGAGACACCTTGTGGAGGCTCACAACTTCTAAGTGGGGGGCCAGGAAGAGTGGGGGCCCTGCCCACCAGGGCGGACAGTGCTCCCCCGGGCTTGGCCAGGGCGGCATGAGCCGCACTCTCCACTGCACCCGACCTGCCTGATCCGCACTGAGTATGGGACCACTCTTCTAAGAGGTCGGTCCCCGAGAGGCAGGGTTTTAAAAGTGAGCATATAATTTGAGTTTGAGACACCAAATATTCCACTTTTACTCAAACTTCTAAGTCAGTATACGGTAAAGTTCTGAAACCCACTCCCATCCCTCTTTCAGTTCGTGTTCAGCCTTCCTGCAAACTCACTGGAGTCACTGACCCTACCAGTAACGCTCACCTTCCTCCCCGTCCACCACCCTCAAGGCCTCGCTCGAGTTCCCCTCTTCCAGCCTCCCCAACACTCTATCCACACCCTGTTTTCACTAAACTTACTTTTGTACTCAGCTGTTCTCTACTTGAAAAAACCAAAACCAAAAAACCCCACAAAAAAACAAAACCAAAAATACCAGCTGCTTGGGGAAAATAATTCTCTCTTTTACTTTGCTTTACTTTTTTACTTTCATATCATCTTTCCCAATTCTAGGCATAGAAGACTAGATCAGAAAACACTAAATAACACATAAAGAATGAAAATATATCAGTGCTCGAATGCCGTTACTTTATAACCTGATCATTTAATTTCAAAAGGCCAGGAACGGCAGGCATGAAATGCACCAATGCTAACTGTCCTCTACCTTATCCGGCTTCGAGTGGTGGGGGTCACGGAGGCCGTGGGGGAGGAGGACAGGGACAGCTGTGGCGACGTGGCACCCATGGCCATGAGTGAGGCAGGTGATGCGCCCTCAGGTGCAGAGACGTCTCGCTTCATCTCTTCACTGCTTCGTCTGGACACTGAGTGTAAGAAACAGCCATTATGCAATTTATAGCAAAAACATTTTAAGCTGAGTTCTTGAGACATCTTCTTCAGCAGGTCCCCAAAAGAGCAGAAATTATCATACAGGAGGAAAAACTAACATTCTCTTTAACTTACTGATAACTTGAAAGGTTTTTTTTTTTCCATTTTAAAAAACTGTAGGGGGCTTCCCTGGTGGCGCAGTGGTTGAGAATCTGCCTGCCAATGCAGGGGACACGGGTTCGAGCCCTGGTCTGGGAAGATCCCACATACCGCGGAGCAACTAGGCCCGTGAGCCACAACTACTGAGCCTGCGCGTCTGGAGCCTGTGCTCCGCAACAAGAGAGGCCGCGATAGTGAGAGGCCCGCGCACCGCGATGAAGAGTGGCCCCCGCTCGCCGCAACTAGAGAAAGCCCTCACACAGAAACAAAGACCCAACACAGTCAAAGATAAAAATAAATTAAAAACAACAACAAACAAACAAAAAACTGTAAAAAAGGTACAGTTGTTGAAATATGCACAGAAGCCCACATTCCCTGAAGGCAAGGAGTGTGTCTCATCCACCCTTAACACTCAAAGCACCCACCTGGCCCACAGTGAGTCCCCCGCAAACCTGCGTTCAACTACAAACACGACCAAAGCCAAAGGCTAACGAAAGCAACATTCACTCTCAACCAAAATCAACACAACCCTTCTGAACGTGGCCAAAAACACTGCTGAAGAGACAGAAAGGAAAGATACTTTGTTACAGGGCCACACAATTCTGGGTCAAGACTTTTTTTTTTTGGCTGCCTTGGATCTTCGTTGCTGCGCGTGGGCTCTCTCTAGTTGCGGTGAGCGGGGGCTACTCTTTGTTGTGGTGCACGGGCTTCTCATTGCAATGGCTTCTCTTGTTGCAGAGCAAGGGCTCTAGGCGTGCGGGCTTCAGTAGTTGAGGCGCATGGGCTTAGTTGCTCCACAGCATGTGGGATCTTCCCGGACCAGGGATCAAACCCATGTCCCCTGCCTTGGCAGGCGGATTCTTAACCACTGCGTCACCAGGCAAGTCCCAAGCCACGTTTTAAAAAACATGAATCAACGAAACAGAAAAGCAAAAGGTGTCGTGTCAAGTCAACTACCGAGAAATAAGAACAATCAGGAAAGTCCTATTTTGAAAGTGTAAGGCACTACGCCTTGCTGGAATTACGAAAGTCCTGAGAACTGGGAGGTGGAAGCAGCCATTGCAGCCGTTGAAAACGGAGCCACAACAGAAGCGGCTTTCTGGCCACGATGACATGAGACGCGAGACAAGGTTCCTGACCTCAGAGTCTCTCACCTCAGATGATGCTGAATGCGAGGGAGCCATTATTGCATCATCCCGGGCTGGCTGTAATGCAATCGTGCCAAACACCAGTAATTTCCCCCGGATGACTGGAACTGCCCCCTTTCATTGGCTAAACTTCTCTTGATGATTTTAGGATAGCCACAGCAGACTATAACTCAGCATCAGCTAAGCGGTGCATTTAAAGATCAAGAGGAGACATGCTTTCTCCTATTACAAGATCTTATCAGAATGATGCACTTGCATATTTGACAAAATTTTATAATTATTCTGCCTTTTCCTTTCAATGTCAGATCTCTGTATGCCTTAAATCAGCAGTTTCTTTTAAGTGGTATGCTAGGAAATTGGATGAGAACACCTTTGATAATTTTATATCAAACAGAGGAAAAAGACTGAGAAAGAATCAGAAGAACTCTGTTACAGGAAAAGGCTCTGGATCTGGGCTTTGGGGGTGGTGATTTTGGCTGGACTTCCCACTGATTTAAAGACCCAGCTAAGATGTACAAAAACTGTACTAACTTAAATCCACATACAAGTGGGACATTAACCACAGGAGGCAGGGTTATAGGAATCTCTCCTTTCCTGGTCCAATTTCTAGTTGAGCTATTAAGGGTTAAAAAATGGCCACAAGGGGAAAATAATATGAACACTGATAAATTGAAGAGTTAGCTCTAGGAGACCGAAAAAGTAAGCCCATCAAATTCATCATTGTAAAATGGCTATAACACTGGAAAAATCTGGCTTCTGGAGAATTTTTGGTGTGCTCTGAAATAACTCTTCAAAAACAGTCATGACACATCTTGGGATAAATATTTTAACCTTTCACAGCTACGCAACTTTGTATGAACCTATATTTTCAGTATATCTTCTAACCCACTCTAGGCACTTAATGAACACTTGTTAAGTGAATGGAACTATCTAGCTCTTATTTTTTATTTTTGAAATCAGGGCCACGAAATGTGATTTCTATGAAATGTGTAAGATACAATAGGGGAAATTCAGAGTGAAAAACAATCAACTAAAGAGCTAAAGAGGCAAGTAGGTTAAATAAACCTAAAGAGAAAGTACTCGGTACCATCACTAAAACTTCTGGAAGAATCTTTTTAAAAGAAATTTCAGATAAAAAGTATTACCTGAGATGGTCTTGGCACTTTCCATGGCAGGTACTCTCGGCAGAGAAGCAGGTCGGCTGGTCGAAGATGTTCTTAGTAGATGCTCTACACAGGGTGGAAAGTGTCACAGTAAAGAGACCTGACCCTGAACTTCAAGAGGTAAAGGTAGCAGGAAAGTGAGTTTTGCTCCCTTTGCCCCTGAGGCTCATTCATCCCTCCTTCCCATCCAGGGCACCTCAACGGCTCCCCACAGACAGAGTCCCTTATACAAAACAACTCCCGTAGACAAGGACCAAGGGAAAACATCTCATTCAACTTTTATTTCTAGGGATGAGACATGCAACACAGATGAACACTTCTAAACCACCGACTGCTACTTACCTCTGATGCAATTCAACCAAAATTCCAAGATCCCCCACTGCATCTAGGTCTAAAAGTACAAACTAAATCAAAGCCTTGCCCTGTGTGCCTACAGTTAGTGCAGGAGCCATACGTGTCTACAACCAGAAACAAGTCAGGATGGAAACTGGAATAAGAGAATGATAAAGCACTATCAAGCCACAGAGAGGGATTTCTCTGGTGGCACAGTGGTTAAGACTCTGCGCTCCCAACGCAGGGGCCCGGGTTCGATCCTTGGCCCGGGAACTAGATCCCACTTGCATGCCGCAACTAAGAGTTCACAACTAAGGAGCCGGCAAGCTGCAACTAAGACCCGGTACAACCAACCAAATAAATAAATAAATAAAAAGAAAATATCTATCAAGCCACAGAGGTAGAAGCCATTTGCTTCGACTTCAGGCATCGGGAAGCCTTCAGCAGCATAATGACATGAATTTGTCTGTCAGACGGCTGGCTTCACTAGTGGAGAACAGGGCTGGGGAACAGTATTCAGCCAGACAACATTCAGAGCAGAGGTAGAAGGACATTCAGGTTAGAGGACAATAAATCCCAGCGTGGGTGAACCATGGGGCAGGTGGGGAACAGAGAGGGCAGCAGGGGGATAGCTCTAAAGCAGGGATGTGGCTAACTGACAAGAGCCTCACTGCCTGGCATGTGGACTTCAGTCTGAGGGCAGCGAGGACCCTCAGGAGGGACACAACCAGATCCTGCCTCCCCGTCAAGGGCACAGCTCCGCCTGTTCTCGCTGAACACAGGCTGGGTTGGAGTCTCTGCAGTCCCCCGAGCCCTGGCACAGTGGTTCCCTCACCCCCTCAGCCCGGCCAAATTCACCAGCCTTTGGGCCCAGTGTGACACCCCTTCCTCAGCACCTGCTCCCCACAATGGGTGCCCCAGACACAGGCCAGCCCGCGAGGCTGTCACCTGGCCAGGACAAGCCCAGCGAGGCTGTCACCAGGCCAGGACAACAAGCAAGGAAGGCTGGACGTGTTCTGCCTGGTCCGGTGTGTCAGGGACATGTGATGGGGCTGGGCTGAGTGAAGACAGTTAGTCTTGTCTGAGAGCAAACACACTCGACGGGGAAAGGCGGGACCAACCAGACACCAGTCAAACAGCCCCATCAGCACTTCGTTTTAAGAATTAACAATTTAAAAAATACTCCCTCTCAGAATATCATGATGTCAAAAGTAATGGCCTATCACGGTATCTTTCAAGGAGAGCACATCTTTCATGCCAAAATGTGTTTTCTAAGCGTGTGAGGACTGTGTGGTTGTGATCACACAGCACTCTGGAGGGACGCTCCAGAAGACAGGACTCACACAGCCCACAGCCACTATGCCTTTCTTTTTTTTCTTTTTTTTTTTTTAAATTTTATTTATTTATTTATTTATGGCTGTGTTGGGTCTTCGTTTCTGTGCGAGGGCTTTCTCCAGTTGTGGCAAGTGGGGGCCACTCTTCATCGCGGTGCGCGGGCCTCTCACTATCGCGGCCTCTCTTGTTGCGGAGCACAGGCTCCAGACGCGCAGGCTCAGTAATTGTGGCTCACGGGCCTAGTTGCTCCGCGGCATGTGGGATCTTCCCAGACCAGGGCTCAAACCCGTGTCCCCTGCATTGGCAGGCAGATTCTCAACCACTGTGCCACCAGGGAAGCCCACTACGCCTTTCTTATCCTGAACGAACAAAGCCTCGGTGCAGAGCCCACCAGCAAGCATCGGTCAAAATTCTGAACCCCGTGGTGCTTGCACTCGTCTTCACAGGAAGAGTACATTATGCACAAAGACTGACAGACAAAGCAAAGTTCGTGGAACATGGAAAGAGTAGGAAATAGGAGTCAACATTTTAAATTTAGTCCAAATGTCCACTTCACAGTTACGAGACTGGTCATGTCCCTGAAGGCTTCATCTCCCAAAGAACACAGCACGTGAGGAGAGTGAGGACAGGTTATAGAGACACACGGGTCAGAACAAGGAGGGTGCCAGCTGAGAGCAAGCGGGAGGCGCCCCATCTCCATCTCTGCCACTGGGCACATGGAAGGCACGCGACTGAGGCACGGTGCACGGACCTGCCGCCCACCCAGTGCAGCCTGCTCTCGCTGCATGTCTAAGGATCCAAATCCGTCTCAACTCAGTAGACAGTCCCTGGCACAGGCCAATGCTGCTCTTCTGAGAAGGTACAAAAAGGCGCTGTTCGGAGGCACCTTCCAATGGGCACAGCGCTGCCTGCCGCTCCAGGTGGTGTTCTCACTGTTGCCCACGACACCAGCCACGGAACGAGCACATGCCCCTCTGCTGCTGCAGCAGCGGCTAGATTACAGCTTCACGTCAAACTGCCGGCGAATCCCTCTTTGGGAAATAAGATAAGTGTGTCACAATCAGATGTGGCAGGCAGGAGAGAGCTGACGTTACAGTAATCAGGTCTACTCTATTGCCATATGGAGCTATTCTTGTCTTTAATCCATTCATTAAACAAAAACCACTTGGGTGTCCATGACTTGCCAGGCACTGGACATGATGCAAAGGTCAGAGAAAGGAGGAAAGAAGGCAGCAACTTGCCCTCCTGGAACTCGGAGTCTACAGCGGAAGCCAGACATTTAAAAAATCGCTGCACGTGAGGGATGCAGGAAAGAAGCAGTACAAGGGGCTCTGGGAACACAGCAGGGGACGTGACCTGCTCTTGAGAGGAGGTCCGGAAAGGCCTCCTCAGGAAACGACATCTCAGTTAAGACTAGAAGGATAATTAATAGCTTTTATACAGGCAAAGGAGAGCGTGTTCCCAGCACAGTGTTCAGCAGACACCAAAGGAAATCTAGGACAGCAGTGCTGTGAGGGCTGGCGAGGCTGGAAGGCCAAAGCAGGCCAGGCTGAAGAGTGTGGCCTTCACCCACTGGCAACATGGAGCCAGTGACGGTGTCTCGGGTGGACATTCTTCCAGCTGCAGGGGGTGGGAGGGCAACAGTGCATGCAGGGTGATGAGTTATACCCAGAGCAGAGAGCAGAGAGCCTGGGCCCAGGTGGTACCAGGGGAGATGGGAGAAGTACACGGATTCAAGGGCTCTTCAATGAGGCAGAATCAACAGACTTGCTGACCACCTGGAAATGGTGGAGATAGAAAGGAGGTTCCACATACAGAGATAAGAGAGAAGAAGAGGACTCTGGGAGGGAAAGAGATGAGGACACATGCAATTTGAGGACCCGATGAGATATCCAGGGAAAGATGTGGAGTGCAGGTTTGATCCCTGGTTGGGGAGCTAAGATCCCACATGCCTTAGGGCCAAAAAACCAAAGCATAAAACGGAAGCAATATTGTAACAAATAAAGACTTTAAAAATGCTCCACATCAAAAAATCTTTAAAAAAGAAATAAAGAAATAAAGAAATAAAAATAAAAATAGGAGCCTAAGGATTTCCCTGGCAGTCCAGTGGTTAGGACTCTGCGCTTTCACTACAAGGGGCACGGGTTCGATCCCCGGTTGGGGAGCTAAGATCCTGCAAGCTGAGTGGTGTGGCCAAAAAAAATACAATAAAATTAAAAATTAAAAAAAAAAAAAAAGACTCTTTAAAAAAATAAAAATAGGAGCCTAAATACCCAACTTCTGCTCATTGGGGAGTAGTTCCAAACGGACCAATGTTCCTGCTGAAAATAACTGTGACATCTTGAAAACATACAAACATCAACTACTTAAAAGCACTGAAGAGAAACTAAAAGCAGGCAGAAAATGAAAGAAATCTGCATTTGGAAGGAACTGGTGGGTGAGTTTCCTAGTTTTATGACTATAGGTGTGAGTGTAGGCCCCAGCTGAGGCCATACAGGGCAGATGAAATTTGGTAGAAAACCCAGGGTCTTGGACTTCCCTGGTAGTGCAGTGGTTAAGAATCCGCCTGCCAATGCAGGGGACACGGGTTCGATCCCTGGTCCGGGAAGATCCCACATGCCGCGGAGCAATTAAGCCCGCATGCCACAACTACTGAAGCCCGTGCGCCTAGAGCCCGTGCTCCACAACAAGAGAAGCCACCGCAATGAGAAGACCGTGCACCGCAACCAAGGGTAGCAGCCCCCGCTCACGCAACTAGAGAAAGCCCACACACAGCAACGAAGACCCAATGCAGCCAAAAACAAACAAATAAATAAATAAATTTATATTAAAAAACAAAACAAAACAAAACAAAAACCCAGGGTCTTATCACTGCCTTGAAGAAGCAGAGGAGATATCTCAGGACAACCAAAGCTGCTGGAAAGCAAGGGGGTTGGGGAAATACCAGAAAGGAAAGAGTCACAAATTTTGTATATAAACTCTGCTCGTATCCCACTGACCTCTGAAATCCACAAGCACTCAGATTCCAAGGAGTTGAATTAAGGAAAAATAGCTGAACAGGTATTTCAACTGAAGGAAAGAGGTTAGAGTTTGAGGTGAACCAAGTTAACTGCTTGCTAACAAAAACCAATTTTCTGCAGAGGAACAAGACAGAATTCAGAATCTCTACAATGTGTGATTCACACTGCCCAGAATACAATCCAAAATTACTAGACATACAAAGAAAAAGAAAAAAGTGACTCATACTCAAAAAAGAAATGGAAACCCACCCAAAGATGACTTATATGTTGGAATTAGCAGAAAAGCAGCTACTGCAAATATGTTCAACATTATAAAGGAAAATATGTTCTCAACAAATGAATAGGAAATCTCAGCTGAAACTGCTGAGACAGTATGAGACATGCCCTTCCTGAGACGCAATGCAAAGGACAGCTTAAAGCTGAAATTAGGGCAGACACAGAAAAATCCTCTGGAGCACCCGCCCCACTCTAAACACAAAGTATCACCAGAGCAACTGGAAGCCTGCTGTACACTGAGGACATCACAGCAACAACAAAACTCAAACCCAGCCCAGCTCCTGAGCAGATTAACTCAAGCTCCCACATTAAACACCTAGAAGGAAAGAGGTGCCCATGTCAAGGCATAAAACTGCTGTCCTACACAAGATTCCCAGCTTTCGACAATTATAAAATATACAAAAAGCAAGAAAAAACAATACATCCAGCTCACTGCATCAAGACAGCAAGTAATCAATAAACCAGACTTGGACATGGCACAGATGCTGCAACTATCTGACAGGTCATTTAAAATAACTATGATTAATTATGCTAAAGCCTTGGTGGAAATAGCAGACAACATGCAACAGTTACAATTTCCTATTTGATTTTCACTTATAGTTTCCACCTCTCTGCTGAAATTAGACAAATAAAACTGTGAGAACCACACCTCTGGTTCTCAACTGGGGCAGTTTTGCCAACATACCAATGTCTTGAGGCATTTTTGGTTGTCACAACTAGGGGAGTGGGGTGCTACTAGGACCTTACCAGCTAGTGGGTAGAGGTCAGGGATGCTGCCAAACATCCTACAATGCAGCGAACAGATAATGAATTTTATGTATATACTTAAAAAAAAAAAATCAACCGGAATTGTGGGTGGGGGGGGAATGAAATGCAAACTGTGATAAAACTAATCTAACTGTATTACAAAAGCATGACCTAACCACAACGAGAGAGAGGTGAAAAAAGGAGCTGACTTAAGTAACTGTGAGAAGAATGTTGTTTCGAGTGGAGACTCTCAGGCTAAACACAAAAAGAACTGTACACAAACACTGCACTCTGGTACATTTGCTTCTCACAGGGTACGGTTTAGCAATTTTGAAACTACTGTACATGTATAAACTCATGATTTTTGATAGAGAAATAATCATCACATGTGTACGTATGGGTTGGTGCACCTACATACAGTCTTCCTGGCTCTGTCCAGAGAGGAGCTGGAGGAGGTGAAACCTCAGTAGTAATGGGTACGCCTCGCACCCAGATCTTGTTTTCTAAATATTACTGATTCCACAGCTGGTGCAGGGGAAAAAACAAGCCTGGATCATCTGTGGTGCCCCAAAGTAAGAAAGTGCTTTGGCACTTTGGTGGGGTGGGGGATGAAAAGAGCTCCCAATGGCCAAAGTTGGAATAACATGAGCAGCAAAATAAATAATAGTAATAGACTAACCCAAAGAATAAAATAAATATCCACGAGTCCATACTAATACAAATAAGGGCTATCAATACAACAATAAGTATAATAATATAACACAAATGATTCCTTACAGGAAGAATGAGGAAATAGAAAATCACCGCTAGAGCACAGTACTAACTCCTGCAGGCAAAATGCACAAACAGATGCTAAAATCAGTGAGAGGAAGTTTAAGCAGGAATAGGATATTATTCACTAGCAGACAACCGCTTCAACCAAGTGATCCAGGTCACGTCACCAGTAACAGGACACATCAACATCACGTGCCCCTGACGTGATGCACGTAGACAGGCACATCACCTTGTGCTGCCCTTCCCAGCAGTACGTAACCTCAGCCTAAGCAGGAGAAAACATCAGACCAGCCCATCCTGAGAGACATTCTAAAAAATAACTGACCAGTACTCTTTAAAGTGTCAAGGTTCTAAAAGACAGAGAGAGGGACAAGCTGCTGCAGAAGGGTGGAGACTCAAGGAGGTAAGACAACTCAGTGCAAACTGGGGTCCTGCGTTTGATCCTGGAACAGAAAAGGGACAGCAGTGGAACAGTCGGTGAGATCCAGAGACTGCACTTCAGTTAATAACATTTCCACGATATTGCTTTCCTACTTTTGATAACTGTTCTATGGTTATGTAGGTTGTCCACATAAGGGAAGCTGGGTGAAGGATTTTTTTTTTTTTTTTTTTTTTTTTGGCCTTGTGGCTTGCGGGATCTTAGTTCCCTGACCAGGGATCAAACCTGTGCCCCCTGCAACGGAAGTGTGGATTCTTAACCACTGGACCGCCAGGGAAGTCCCTGCGTGAAGGATTTAAGAGAAGTCTAATACTTCTGTAACTCTTCTGCAAGTCTAAACTTATCTCAAAACGAAGAGTTGAGAGACAGAACACCTTAAACAAATAGTGCAATGCATGCTTATTGCAACAAGGTACTGACTGCAACTTACCTTGAAACACATTTAAAAAAGATGAACTGAAGGAAAGATAGAAGGATGGATAAATATGTGATAAAGCGAATATAGCAAAGTGCCACAGAATCGAGGTAGTGAGATGCGGATACATGACTTCTTTCCACTTTTCTGTATGCTTGAAATTTTATATAATAATATGGAGAAAATATGGGAGCCTAGGTGGTTTGGTTTATCAAGACAAATATTAAGAACTACAAGGAAGGAAAGACCTTCGGAAGTGAACAGATACCCATTAGGCTGTGAATACAGGAGGGTAGGATTTCTATCTGAATTTCTCCTCGAAATTTCCCAGCTAGGGCTGGATCTAGGGCTGGGCCAGAATCTGACTTAGATCTACCCTTTGGAGAATGCAAATTGCTGTGAAACTTTTTAATAAAAGGTTCTTTTTATTTTAATTTAAAACAAAGATTTGGCTTTCTAGTAAAACCTCCTAACTTTGTATCACATTTATTACATGTACCTTCACCATAAATCAATTTTTCAAAATACTGAATTTTTAAAAAGGTTTACATCTCTATCCTCAACACAATTTAGACAGATGATCACAGCAAGAATCTCTTTACAGAACATGACTATCCTTGGACTAATCAGCTTTCTCGGATCCCTGTACATCTGAGCTGATGACACCAACACGACACTCAGGTCCCACTGACGCTGGGCAACCCCAGACTCCCCAGCCATCTGCATCGCCCAGCCGAGGTCTCTGCTTGCACTGGGCCTTCTAAGATCACTGTGCAAGGGGACAGTGGGGACAGTGAAGACCCTCCCAACTGCCTGTATCCATGTACCTGCTTAGGCTACAAACACCAACTCACATCCTATCTACAAAGATTCACCTGTCATGACTCAGACCACTGAATTCAACTGCCAACAATACCAACAAAAGAGCATTTGATTAGTCCATTTATAGTAAGATCTCTGGTCTAAAACATTTTCCTGCAACTGACATACAAGCATGATGAAAAACAGAAAAAAACCACACCTTTTATAAAATACTTAACTGGAAAAACCAACAAATTATCCAATTTAAGTATAGTAGAACAAGAGGCAGCACTTTTCAAGTTTTCAGGAATGAAGCCATTGAAATTTTCAACCTGAAAATCACAGGCTGTGTTGTGTGACTTCGGCCAGGACAGAAGAGACAATCAGGGGAGAAAAGCACCTCCAGCAGAGCTCAGAACTACTCTCTTAACTGGCATGGAGAACCACGGTGGCTTTTTATGACCTAGAATCATTTGGTTGTTCTTAGTTTTGTAAGTGGTTTCTTTCCCTAGTGAATGTTTAAGATAGAATGTTACACTATCAACAAATTCTCAGATACAAATTCACCCAAGTGTATTTCCCTCTCTCTTGTATTTGCAGTTTCAACTAAGCCCAGTTAAGGCACCAGAACAGACAGAAGTGGAGAATGTGGCCGGCACTTGCAGGCAGACCGCACACACAATGTGCCCAATGGTGTTTATCATTTGACCATTACCAGTAATAAAAAGAAGAGAGCCAAAAAGAGGTCTAATTCGGCAGAGCCTCAGAGACGCCTAACACATTTTGTCTGTGTCTTCAATAACCTTGGCCCGCAGACCTTCCACACCCACTTTCCACCCACAAAGCCAGGGTAAGAGCAAAACTAAATGGTAATCTCTGCCCAGTTTCCCAAACTTGTCCCTTCCTAAGAATCACTTGGGGTGCTTGTGAAAATGAAGTTTCCAAGCTCCCTTCCTGGAGAGTCCATGTCAGCAGATCTGAGATGAAGCCCAGGATTCCACATTTTACCAAGTGACTCAGGTAAATCTTATCAACAGGTAAGTTTGAGAAACACCAATGGTGCTGGCAAGGTTTCCCCAGTAAACCTTGTGCTGGCGTGGGCCGACCAAGGTAAGTGGGGAAGGTAGCCTTGAAAGGGGAGAAGGCCCCTTCAGACATAGTAACAGAGTGAGTACAGACAGGAGAGAGAGGCCCCGGGCACAGCACCCCTCACAGGCCAGGCAGGAGGACTGAGCACAGGAGACGGAGAAGGAGACGCAGAGTGGGTGTGAAGGACACCAGAAAGAACATCCAGGGGTGGGCGGGCTCAACACGGCCAGATGCTGCCCACAGCCACTGACACTGTGGACCACAGCAGCTCGGGTGGACAGGAAAGGGTACAAAGCTGACCACAGGGGTAAGAGAGCCTTGGAAGAGGGAGCCAAGGTCCTGAGCTAGATGTTCACGATGACCCCGACTTACACAAGGAAACAGCATCCAAGAGGTCAGCAGCAGGACCCGTGACCACACACACAATCCCCGGATCCATCTGGGGGCCAGGGCGGGAACTCGGCACAGATGTAAAGGGAGACTTTAAACCATCCACACTTGTTCCCTTAGCAGGAGGACCTTCCGAGGGGAGAAAAGAACTCAGGCCACAGCTAACGCAGGAACCAGAAGCTGAAGCCGGGATGGAAGGCAAGTCTGCAGGGGCAGTGGCAACAGCACCATCCTGGGCTCCACCATCCCCCCTGTACGCAAACTGCCCACTGAACCCCATGCCTGGCACCCCCCGGAGCCCACGGAGCCAGTCCTCTGCTTCTCTCTCCCCCACACCCGTCCAAACTGCACATTCTCAGCCCCAGAGCCTGACTCCCACACCAGGAGCGCAGGAGGGGCCCAGCCTGCCCAGCCAGGAGGGGCCTGGGCTCCGGAAGGTGTCACACCTGCCGGGCGTCTCCACACCCACCCCAACCAAGTGTGCCTTTCCCAGCACCTGGCCCAATGCCCAAAACCGTTTTTCCAAAGCACTTCAGCACCACACGTAGGGAGGCAGTGGGGGAGGAGAAGGACCCCTGACCTCAAAAGGCAGAAGCCTTGGGCTCGGGTGCTGGGGCCGCCATAAAGAGCCGCGTGGAAATGGCACTCACTGAACCCCAGCTTTCAGAGGCTCACTTTCCTTTCACAAGTGACGCAGAGCACAAAGGCCAAAGGAATGGGCTCTGGAGCCAGGCTATCCGGGTCTACTGTTCCTTAACTTAAATGTCAACCTGTGTTTATGAGTTATTTAACTGTTTGAAGCCTCATTTTTCACATCTATAAAATGGGGATAACTATACACGCCCCGAGAAGAATTGTAAAAACAGGGCCTGGCAACAGTGTGGACTCCCTGTCACCCTCATGACACTATGAGAGTCATCTTCCAAGATGCATCTATTAACAACCAGTCTCCTCATCTGTAATTAAGATGTGTTATTAGTAAACCTGTGATAAAGATGTATATCAGACTGGTAGAAATAATGTCAAGAACAAAAGAAAAACAAGTTAGCCCCAAAAGTCAGATGAATAAAAAAAGTAACAACAAAAGTGAAATACTGCACACGAGATGTACCTTGAACAGGAATTTCCCCATAGTTTGGTCTCTTATCTGACAGGGCTGTCAGGGGTTTGGATGTAGAGATTGGTCCACTTATGGAATGTCTCTGAAATCGTAAGACAAACAGTGTCCAAATTAGGTTAAATTAGAGCTGGGTTTCACAGAGTAAATATTGCAGAGAGTAAATATTTAGTTACAAATTTGCATAATTCCTTCCACACTGTTACAGTAAGACTGAAAAAAACACACACACTCCCAGAGGCATATAATGTGATCAGTATACTATTTTAAAATGAACACAGAAAGATCCCACATGCCCCTCACTCGCCAATCAGCAAAATCCGGATGTGCTCCTTTAGTACTTGGATTGGCCATTCATGCCCCAGTACCAAGTGGATCTCACTCTGTCACCTCCTCACTAAGTCTCCAACACCGCTGCCGGGCACAACCTGGCACCTTAACTCAGCACCGGCTTAGTCACAGGCCTCCTCCCCTCCAGTCTCATACATACACGTACCTACCAAATACTTGAACCCTCTCGGCTCTCCTGAGCCACTTCCTGCCACCTCTGTGTGATGCCCCAACACCACCAACTACTCACTCCTGCCCGCAAGGACACGCTGTTCACCAGCTCTGGGCTTGTCCTCATGTTTCTTTCCTCAGCTCTCCCAGCCCTTTTTTATCCAGCTGAATTCTGACTACTCATTCCATAGTCCCAGCAGCAATGTGTGAGAGGGCCAGCCTCCGCACACCCTCACCAACACTTGATACTGGCAGTCTTCATTTTAGCCATCCCAAAGGTGCGTACTGAGATCTCATGATGGATTTAACTTGCGTTTCCCTGATGACTACGATGTTGAGCAACTTCTCATGTGTTTATTGGCCATTTGTGTATCTTCTCTTGGGAAGGGACTTTTCAACTCTTTTGTCCGTTATTTATTGGGTTGTCTTGAACCAAGATGACAAACGAGTCTTCTCTGAATACAAGATTTTGACAGATAAATGAATTGCAAATATATTCTCCCCAGTCTTGTCTGTCATGTTCTTAATGTCTTTCAGACAAGTTTAAAATTTTGATGCCCAAGCTGTTAATTTTCTTTTATAGTTCATTTTTTTGTGTGTCCTAAGTAAGAAATCTTTGCCTTGTCGAAGGTCATGAAGACTTTCTCTGATGTTTTCACGTAGAAGTTCTGTAGTTTTAGCTTTTACACTTAAGTCTATAGTCATTTTCAATTTTTATGAATGCCATGAGGTAAAGGTTTTTTTTTTCTTTTTTTTTCCATATGGATATCTAGTTGTTCTGGAATCCTGTTGAAAAGATTATCCCTCTCCCACTGAATTACCCTGGCACCTTTGTTGAAAATCAGCTGACCTATTTCTGGATTCTCTATCTATTCTACTGATCTAAACTTATGTCAGAACCACACTGTCTTGATTACTCTAAGTGCTAACATCAAGTAGTGGAAGTCCTCCAAATTTGTTTCTTTTTTCCCCCCAAATGCTTTGGATATTCAGGGTCTTTTAAATTTCCACATAAATTTTAAATTATACTATCAATTTCTACAAAACAGCGTGCTGGGATTGTAAGTTGGATGAGTTGAATCTACAGCTCGATGTGAGGGAGAACTGCAAGATCCTAACAAGACTGCATCTTCCAACGCATGAACATGATGTATCTTTCCATTTATTACGCCTTTAACTTCTCTCAGCATTATTTTATAGTTTTCACTACAAGGCCTTGCACAATATTTTATTCAATGTATCGCTAAGTATTTCAATTTCCAATTGTTCACTGGACTGACTGAATCTAGGAGATAGCAAGAGGAGTCCTCCAGGCAGAAGCGAGTTTTCTCACCACCTTATCTTGTAAGGGACAGCTCATCACTTCTGCCACATTCTGTTCATGAGAAGCAAGTCACGAAGCCCAGCCAACCCTCAGAAGGAGCAGATGACACAAGAGCACAGCAGCAGGAGGCATGGATCACTGGTAAGCAGTTCAGAGACTGCCTATCCCGTTACTAATGGATCTCCTTGGACCTTTTGAGGTTGTTTTTAAGGTCATTTAGGGCAGATCTAGAATAGTGTTTACTCTAGGGCTATTTAGTTCCACTTCACAGAGTAGTCACTGAGGTCTCTAATGAATGCTCCAAGTATTCAAAGAGGTTTTTCTACAGTGGCCAGTAGGAACTCAAATGATCCCTGCTCTGTGTAAACTATGGGAAGCATCTATCTGCCAGATCCCCGCTAACTGATCTTTCCTGCAAAATCGTTCTTGCCCAGCCTTGCAGGGTTCAACCCATGTCTATGCATGTGCAGACTGGCACTCAGCAAGGACTCAAAGGGAGGCCTCTGCAGAGCTCTAGACCTTTTCTGCGTGGCTCTCTCCTCCCAGGCACCCTGCCCCCAAATCCCAGCCCTTGTTCTCCCTGGACATTGATCTGTGTCTCCTCGGATCCAGCTGGCATTCCCTTCCTTGCTCCGTGTGGGTTCATCCTCCCTGCTCACCATCTGGAAAAGCGTGGGCCACAGTAGGACTTGGCTCATTCTTAACTTTTCTCCAGAGATTTCAGTCCTGCACCACCTGTCCTACCACGTATGAATGTAACTGCTTCCTACATTTTGTCCAGCCTTCTAGCTGTCTGTGGTGGCAGAATAATCCAGCCTTTGACTCCCTCACAGCCAGAAGTGGAATTCCCACTCATGGAGTTTTGAAAAACTAACAATCCTAATCTTAGGCCCCATTCCCCAGGGATTCTTGTTCACTGGGATGAGGCCTGGGAATCTATGTGTTTAAAAATTCCACATGACTTTTGTGCACAATTAGGTTTGCGAAGCACTGTACTAACTAATCAAGTACTAAAAAGCTACTGAATGTGGCTTGTAATTACTAGTTTTTTTTCCAAGTTAGAGAGATGACACTTTTTACCTCTTGTAAAGTTTACAGAGTGACGCCATGAACATTAAAGTTCAACTGACAAACACTATTTAGAGAAACTTCACCTTATATCTTGAGCCTTCATCTGCTTTCATTTATATCTTCAACTTTTTTTTTTAAATGTTATTTTTGATTCTGTTTTTCTTTCTTTTATTAAATATTTATTTATTTATTTGGTTGCGCCGGGTCTTAGTTGTGGCAGGCAGGCTCCTTAGTTGCAATATGCATGTGGGATCTAGTTCCCTGACCAGGGATTGAACCCAGGCCCCCTGCACTGGGAGCGTGGAGCCTTATCCACTGCACCACTGGGGAAGTCCTATCTATCTATCTATCTATCTATCTATCTATCTATTTATTTATTTGGCTGCGCTGGGTCTTCATTGCTGTGTGTGGGCTTTCTCTAGCTGCGTCGAGCAGGGGCTACTCTTCATTGCGGTGTGTGGGCTTCTCACTGTGGTGGCTTCTCTTATTGAGGAGTACGGGCTCTAGGTGCGTGGGCTTCAGTACTTGTGGCACATGGGCTCAGTAGTTGTGGCTCACGGGCTTAGGTACTCCACGGCACGTAGGATCTTCCCAGACCAGGCATCGAACCTGTGTCCCCTGCATTGGCAGGCAGATTCTAACCACTGCACCAGCAGGGAAGTCCCTCTTCATGTCTTTAGAAAGTTTGATTAATCGAGTATATAAAAAGCTCATTATAGACAGAATATGGAATTCCCTTTGCCTTCCTTTCAAATTAAGAGTATAACATCTTCTACATAAACGTAAATGCAAAGCCACAACTTGCAACATTACAAATGCAGAGGGACAGCACTTCTACCCTAAACTTTCCAAGGGAAAAGGTTAAAAAGTTCACTCACAAAATACACAGCCAGTAGTTAACACCTACAAAAGTCTCCACTCAGAGAAAATGTTCTCAAACCCAATCTTTTAGGGAAGAGGTGCAGCCAAGCCTACCCTAGATCACAGGGGACTGGGTTTTAGGCTACTCTCACCTACGTGGAGAAACTCCACCTCAGCTACTGTCCCCAAAGTGGCTCACAGCAAGGGCACAGTGAGAGGGCCTCCTGAGCTCGACAGTCACGCCACCTGCCCTGCTTCTGGTCTGCACTCCCACAGTGGCAAGAAGGGCACCTGTGACACTTGTTCGTGATGAGTCAGCAATGCCCTTGGGCCAGGCTGCTACAAAGCAGCCCAGAAAGAGCCACACTGCTCTGGATTCACGCCTGTGCAGACCCCTCCCACTCTGACTCTGAATCTGGGCTGGCCTACAACTTGCTTAGACCAAAATAATGGGATGGAAGAGACACAGTCCAGGTTCCCAGCCAGGTCTTAAAGGGCTTTGCTAACTCCTGCTTCTAGTCTCTTGGAGCCTGAGACACCAGGCCATGAAGCAGCCTGAGAGGAAGACCACGTGAAGAGGGCGGCCCAGCCACCCTGCTGAGCCCAAGCCCAGCCCACCCTCCAGCTGAGTGCAGCTGCAGGGGTGAGCCCAGGCAAAGCCAGAGAAACGTGAAAAATAGTAAAATTGCTGTTTTAAGCCACTAAGTTTTGGGTGATCTGCAGCGCAGCAGGGGCTGAGACATGCCAACTATACAGCTGACCCTTGAACACGGGTTTGAACTGTGCAGGTCAACCTACGTGTGTGTTTTTTCAATAGTAAATACTCCAGGTACTACACAACTTGCAGCTGGGAATCCGCAGACGTGGAAGTGCAGACACGGAGAGCTGACCATACATTATACGTGGATTTCTACCTATGCAGAGGGTCAGTGCCCCTAACCCCCCGTTGTTCGAGGGTTGACTGTATATTCTACTTAGAAAGTTATCTTAGTGTAGGGGTTAAAAACATCGTGTCTGAAGTCACGCCACCCAGGCTCAAATCCCAGCTCGAACACTTCATTGTATGACCCTCAGCAAGCTGCTTAGCCCTTCTGGGCCTCAGTTTCCAGATATGAAAACTAGGGATAAGAATAATACCTAACAGCCAATAGAGGTGTCATGAGGATTAAATGAGTTAACATTATAAAGCATTGGGAACAACGTAGAACATATAATAAGTGTTCAGTAGTTGTTAGCTATCACTATTAGAGAATTTCAGAAGAATAACATACTTGACATTAACATAATTTATCTTAACTAGGGAATTTCACAGCATCCTAGGAAAACAATCGCAACTGTATCCCTCAAGAGGCAGCCATTTGCCCCCCGTGCCATAGTGTAGGTGACTTTGAAAAGGACAAGCTTTCAGAAGCTGGGACCCCCAGAGCCTCCACGGTCACAGGCACTTACCTGCATGGGGGAGACGGCTGCCGCAGGGGGTGTTTTCATGGGACTTGGACTCAGAGGCGTTCGAGGAATTGCAGCTGTAGCAGGGCTGGGGACTAGAAAAACAACACACACACAAGTAAATAATGAACACAACAAGGTGCAGTGCAAGTTTTCATAACTGCTCTCCCCTTAAGGGTTCACCCCATGAACCAGAGCTCGCAGCTCCCCTGGGAACGGGAGACGCCTCACCTCCTCAACTCACGGCTGCTCCCTGCAGCCGTCCTGCCGTCAGGCGGACTGTCTGTTCCTGAGACTACCTGTGTTTATTTCCAGCCCTGACTATACCAGTCATTTCACTTTTGCTATTTAATTACGTGGTTAAGTGCTCCATAAACCAAGGAAATCAAAATACAAAAGCCCCAGGATGAGCATTTCTGCAACTGCATCAGATGAGAAGCCTGGCGTGCAGTTCGCGGAATATTAAATGAAGGAACGCCGGGCTCTGCTCATCTTCCCTCACCTCCTCCTGAGGAGCTCATCACTTCCCTCCACACAGATTTTCACACGTATTTCATTTAGTGCAATTAAATGTGTGTAATTGTCCGCTCACATGTCAGTCTCCCTCTCTAGACTGAACTGTTCAAAAGTAGGATCCTGGGAATTCCCTGGCAGTCCAGTGGTTAGGACTCAGTACCTTTGCTGCCGGGGCTCAGATTCGATCCCTAGTTAGGGAACTAAGATCCCGCAAGCCGCATGGCGCAGCCAGAAAAAAAAAAATTAAGTTAAAAAATAAAGAGGAGGCCACTGAATGAGCAATGGATGGTGCGCCCCCAGTGATGGAGAGCAGAGCAGGTGTGGGTGCGGGAGGCCAGACCAAGAGGCCTCGCTTATGGGTCAATGTCAAGGTAAGGAAGGAGGATTGAAGGAAGAAGGAAGATTCCGAGATTTCTGGCTTAAGTGACTGGGTGGAATGGTGCTGCCATACACATGGGGAAAGACGGAAGTTAAGGGACAAGATCTGGTTTTGGACGTGAGAAGATGTCTGGTAGACACCTGGGTGTCAGTGTCAAGTAGCATCTGAAAACACTGGGCCTGAGGAGTTCAGAGTAAGGGAGAGGGCTGAAGTCCCACATCTGGAAGTTCTCAGGCACGGAGAAGACACACATGCACGGGGTAAGGCCCAAGTCTGACTCCGAGATCTCTGAGGCTGAACAGATCCCAAATCTCCTGTTAAAATCCACCTTGCAGGAAGACTAACTCACTAACATCATATGAAATGTGATGAGATTCAGAGTAAGATGGTAAAGAACATCAACTAGAACAGAGAACATGTGGTACATGAACACGATCGCCCGCTAGGGCACGATGGATGTTACCTTGAGATGCACTGTCGAATGACTTGATGAGGGTTTTCACCGTAGGGGTCGGCTCTGAGGAAGTCGAGGACCTTCTACTCAGCCCCATCCCCTGCCTCAGGGCTGCCAAGTCTCTCTCAACAGCATTCATGTAGTTATACACCCGGCCACGCTCCTCCTCTTGCCTGAAAACAATACTGAAATCAGGGCATTTTTGTATATATACTAGAAAATATACATTTCCCCTTCCCAACTGAGAACTATTAAAAAGTATCAGTTAAAAACAAGAAAATAGTATCAGTTGAGCTAAGTAAATTACCTGGTCTAATATTCTTATTTGTTTGGTGAATTCCAGGAAATGATACTAAAATTTTTATATCAGGTTATCCTAACTAGGTTAAGTTACCATTAGTTTCCATTTTCATTTGTGTAAGTGTAAGGTGAGAACATCAGTAATCAATTAGCAGTAAAATGGGAGGTGGGCTCAGAACTGGGGACTGTAAGGTTCTGTGCTGTGGAGAAGGCCCTTCCCAGGGGAGTGAGTCTGGGAATTCACAGCACATGCAGACAATTGATACCTGCTCTATCTAACATGCCATGCATAGGCATGGAAATACAAAGAAATGAAATCAAAGCCCATACTCTTAAATTTTTTTTAAAAATGGTATAGTCACCAAATAGAATTTCTACAAAGGGGGAGGGGGGAAAGCCTGGACCCATATTGGTAACATGAATCTCCTACATGTTCAGTGTGAGTCAACTAAAAATATCAATTCCACTTCATTTCTGGAAAGCTCTCATTCACTGAGCAAACACTAAAGTTTACATCTGGAAAGAGATTTCAGCTGCAGAGTTTGCATGTGTCATATAACTACAAGCCAGTTCATACTGTACAAAAATTAAGCCAGTCCTTAGGAAAATTTGTCTTTGGTGGTGGCCATTTGGCTGTTATGACAGAGTTTTTTTGCCAAAATGCCTCATGCTTGGAAGTTTTAATAAAGAATGTACAACAGCCATTATCCAACTTTTTGGTCTTAGAGCCCTTTTCCACTCTTAAAAACTATTGAGGACCCCAAAGAGCTTTTGTTTATGTGGGTTACAGAGATTGACATTTACCATATTAAATATTTTAAATATTTAACTCATCTAAAAATAAAAATAAACTCAGGGCTTATTAACATAATTAACATATTTTTATGAAAAACAACTATGTTTTCCAAAACAAAAAAATTAATAAGAAGAATAGTGATGTTTTTATTTTTTAAATTTTTTTAAAAAAAATATTTATTTATTTATTTGGCTGCACCGGGTCTTAGTTGCGGCATGTGGGATCTAGTTCCCTGACCAGGGATCGAACCTGGGCCCCCTGCATTGGGAGCGTGGAGTCTTAGCCACTGGACCAGCAGGGAAGTCCCCAAAATAGCAGTGTTTTAACATTTCCGTACATCTCTTTAATGTTTGCCTTAATAGAAGACTGTCAGATTCTCATTTCTTCTGTATTCAATCTATTGTGACATGAAAAAAAGCAGGCCTCACACAGATATGTAGTTGGAAAAGGGAATAATATATATATATATTTTTTTTTTCTTTTAATAAATTTTTTATTTATTTATTTTTTGGGCTGCACTGGGTCTTCGTTGCTGCGCGCGGGCTTTCTCTAGTTGCGGCGAGCAGGGGCTACTCTTCATTGCGGTGCGCGTGCTTCTCATTGCAGTGGCTTCTCTTGTTGCGGAGCACGGGCTCTAGGCATGCGGGCTTCAGTAGTTGTGGCTCACAGACTCTAGAGCACAGGCTCAGTAGTTGTGGCGCACGGGCTTAGCTGCTCCACGGCATGTGGGATCTTCCCAGACCAAGGATCAAACCCGTGTCTCCTGTACTGGCAGGTGGATTCCTAACCACTGTGCCACCAGGGAACTCCAGGGAAGAATATTTTAATGATATTAAAACAGATAACTATGGCTATTCTTCTTTGATAAACACTAAAACACAGTAAGTGGTAGTAACTTGTAAGTTAGTTAAAATGTGTAACCTGAAACCATATGAATGAAATTTTCCTACTCTGTCCATCTCGCACTTTTAACACATATGGATCCTCTACCCACACAGGATTGGGTGACATCATGCCCTGGTCATACGGAAAATACTGGTTCACAGAGTTACACAGATTTTCCAAGTGTCGATGCCTGTCATTAAACAATTTATTCTTTAAAAGTCTCTTGTTAATATCACTAGGGATCTCATCAGGAAACTCTTTATGGGAAGCTGCTGAGCTTGCAATGGCAGATACAAGTTTTCCAAAATCCTAACATTCACTTAAAAGCCCATGTTTTATCATTGGTACCAAACACTGTTAGTTGCTTTCCTTGAAGTGACAGGCTCCCTTAATCATTTTCAAGAAATATCCACCAAACACTTAAGTCTGAATACCAATAGCTTGTGTCAGTCATTCTCAAGTAAAAATCTTCACTCCATGAAAAATGAAAACAGCACAAACTACAGTGGCACGCAATGCTCTCTTCCAGACCGCCGCACACCTGGGCACACAGCTGCAGATGCAGCAGCAGCTCTTTACGCGACTTCCCACCCATCTCATAGGACCTTAAAAAGAATACAATAGGGGACTTCCCTGGCGGTCCAGTGGTTAAGACTTCACCTTCCAATGCAGGGGGTGCGGGTTCAATCCCTGGTCAGGGAGCTAAGATCCCATATGCCTCACGGCCAAAAAACCAAAACATAAAACAGAAGCAATACTGTAACAAATTCGATAAAGACTTTCAAAAAAAAAATGGTCCACATCAAAAAAAAAATCTTTAAAAAAAAAAAGAATATACTCAAGAATATACTCAAGGAATATACTCAAGACAGAGTGATGTTACTAATTTACTGCTTCACCAAGGACATCTGTAAGGGAAACCTGCATTTTGAAAATGAGAGTGGCTGGTGGGGAAGAGCACAATGACCACGAGTACGATTTGGTGCCAAGGCCTTGATCCATCAACAATTGCTGTCCACCATCTGTGCAAAAAGTCAACACAGTGAAGAGGGCAAACAGCACGTCAGCATTATTATGAAAACAGTTTGACCTCGAAGAGCCCCTGAAAGGGCCCTGGGGACCCCTGGGCCTGCAGACCTCACTCTGAGAAGTGCTGCTCTACACAATGCTACTTCTCTCGGGGGCACATCCTTCAAGTATGTGTCTCAAACACTGACAGGCTCTCGGGAGCCAGTGGAACAAGTCTCTCAGAGTAGAATTTCAGTCACTTGGGTTACCTTTCAAATGGAGCATTTCTATTCATTCAATGGTACAAAGGAGGAAGGGTAATGTACTAGTGGAGAAATAATAATCTTCCAACTCATTCCTCCGTGTTCTGCTTATTAAAGAAGCCAAAGAAAAATGGTTTAACAATACTTCCCACTGGGCATCCATTAGACCTAGGCAACAATAAAATAAGACAGCTTTTCCAAGTTGGCCTGTTAAATATTTTTCTAAATTTTTTACCTAGGGCTGCTTAAGAATTGTTCAAAGTAATGAATAATCAAATTCTTCACAATAACCTCAAACTCTACTGATACTTAATAAAAATCTCAAAAACCACTCTCCCCCGCTCACAGATAGAATCTCACTAGGAACTCAGAGCACATCATCTAAGACTTTTTACGGGTTTCCAAAGAGCTCTATGTTAAATGGGAAAAATACCCGTGGGTATTAAGCATAAGACAACTCCTCAAGCAAGTGGTGGAGAGAAATCAGCCTGCATTCTTCACTCGGGTCTCTAAAATACCCGCTAATGGACACTGGCCGTGGCCCTGAGCGCCATCTAGGGGTGTCTCACTTCAGCCCTACAACAACTCTGTGACAGAAGCAGGACTGTGTCCACTGCAGAGACAAGCAAACTGAGGTCCTGAGCGAGCCCTCACACCCAGCAGAGGCAGAGCTGCACGGGGCCGAGTCTGTCTGCCTCCAGGGTCCACATCCTCCGTGAGGAGTACAACCCAAAGAAGAGCAACGGGCTGGGACGGGGGACAGAGGACTGACTGGCGGGAACCACAATGGACCACATGCCAGCGGCCACTCCAACCCCTCCAGCGTTGTTGACTATGGACACTGACAGCTCGGAAAGGCCACAGAGACCACACTACTTTACAGGGGTCACAAAGTGAGGCCAGAAAAGGTGAGTAACTTCCACTGGACCCAAACTCAGTCACACCAGTGTCAAGCCTATGTTCTTTCCATAAAACCACATCACAGAACCGTGACTCAGGTGCTCCCTATTGAAACATAAGTACACAGCTGGTTTCTCAAAACATACTTGCGTGACTTTATTTCCTCCAATTCTTTTGTGAGTTTCTCATTTTTTTCTTGAGCCTCATGTAATCGGCGCTTCAGATCACCAATCTCCTCTTGGGCTTCAGATTTAATGTCATTTGCGATGACCACCGCCGTCTGGAGATCAGCCTGAAACTGCCGCCATTCTGCTGATTCTTCCTACATTAAAAAACTAAACTTTTATTTCCAAAAGAGAGCAGTAAAGACTTATTTTAAAACAATAAAATGTGTTTATGATTAGATTGCTGTAATGCACTATCTCAAATGATGACTAATTTCTTTTAAATCCCAGAGAACTGCTATTACCTATTTCTAACAGAAAACGTAATTATTTTTAGTGAACGTGTTCTTAGTGAGGAAAAGAGTTTCCAGCTGATCTGCCTACTAAGGCATCAGGCACTCAGGGTGCTCAGTATTAACAATGATAATGTCAAGCCTCCCTTTCTCATGGCAGGTATCAAAGTTAGTCTTACGAAAATAAACACAGCATCCAAAATGTACCTCTGAAAAGCTCTAGAAGGTAGATAAATGGTGTGTGAACCATACTGAAAGATTTTACAGGGAAAAACTATAAATATCCTGACATCAAAAACTAACAGGAAAAAAAAAAATCAAAAGTAAAGGAAAAGGAAGAGGAAGCCAGAAGAAAAACACTGAATTTAATCTAGGCAGACAAAAAATCACACAAAGAGAGGAGCTGAGGACCTGTACAGCCTGCTGCTTCCCGCAGCCTCCGTGGCCGGGCGTGCTCCCCAGAGCAGCCCCTCTCCCAGAGCTACAGCTGCTGACTGGGCCCACTGCCCATCACCCCAAGGCAGCCTGAGCAACTGAGGCACAACCCAAACTACGAGTCCAGCTTTCCTGACCCTCTGCATCAAAGCATCTCTGCCGTCGGCAGGCTGATCAAATCCACAGAAGACAGAAGACTGACAAGAAAGCAGTTTAGTTTGGGACGCTTCATAATCCAGAGCTAATAAACTTTCTTTCCAAAATGTAACACTCGCTTCCTAAATCCCTCTTTCTAAAGTTACCACTCATAAATTACTAGTACAATCTTGCAACCAGAATCTAGCACCAGTCCCACTCTGAAGTGACAGGCAGTAGCTTTCTGCCCAAATTCCAGTGGGCTCAGTATTGTAACAGTATCTGAAGCTTCAGATGAAGGAGAGTGGGGTCAACCACACCAAAGTGCTCAACTTTCAGAAAACTGTGCTTTCTCATGAGATAGTATGTGAAGATTTATCCTACCCGAAGTCGCCTGTGGAGTGTCTTGATTTCTCTTTCCATGTCATGTTTTTGGTCCTGGAGTTTTTTAACTGTATCTGAAAAGACCACAAAAGTTTAAATATTTATTCTTACAACTGTGTTCGAAAGGAATAATATAAAGGGAGGAGGTACTTAAATATGACATTCAGAAAGTCATCCTGCCCAAAGACTTTTTATTTTTAATACAAAACTTTAAAAGGAAAAAGGAATGTCCAACCCAAGTATAAACCAGTATTACTTTGTAAGGAAAATATCAAATTTAAATCACAACTTCTGGATGACTTCCTTCCTCAGCGTCTTAATTCTGAAACAAAAAGTTAAGTAAAATCAATTGTTAGAAACACACACACACTGTTGGCTCATAACCAATCAAAACAACACTGACTGCAATTAAAATGGGAGATTTTAATCAAAAGGGTTATAAATCTAAAGTATTTTTGCAAGCATCACTTACTTTACATGCTGGAATAAATTCCAGAAAAGTGGTTAATTAGTAAAATGTTTACAAACTTAATTATTTAGTAACTTGGGGGAGGTGCTATTTAATTCTATGCAAAGTCTTTCACAAAATAAAGGATTAAGTAAATCAATTCCTCAAATTATTTCTAGCATAATACGAATTTCCTTCCAACAATGTCATGCACTTTGAACATCTGATGAGCACCACTAATATGCAAAGGCCGATCTAGACAGAGTGGGGCTGCAAAGATGAAGACACAGCCAAGGCCAGTCCCCTGGGATCCAGAAATGTACAGGGAAGTCCCCTTCTATTTGGAGGTTCTGCTCAAAAACCCCTGCATCAGGGGAAATGCCTGGGGAGGGCGCCATGCTGGTGCTGCTGCCCAGCGCCTCCCCACGGCTGGTCACTCCGACAGCTCAGGAACCCATCACTGTCTCTCTGGTTAAGCACCAGAGCAGGCACTTACACCTGGTGACAAACACTCTGACTTCACCGACGCCCCCTTGCAGCAGAGCCCTGTCCTTTCTGTGTTCCGACTCTGCCTTACACAGCCTTGTTGCTGCCACTGCCAACAGGGGTGCATTTCATCACCCAGAGGCTGAGCACACCTCAGAGCCAGGAGCCACATGCTGAGGTCGCAGCCCCAGCACAGGTAGGCCTGTAGAGTAGAGCAAGTGTATAAATACACAAGCTAATGGAAGCAAAAGAGAAAGCAATCCTAAGGTCATTACCTAGCATCAAGTGTTTCAATATACCATTGCCAGAATGTAACTGTTTATTGTCAGGGATGTCAAACCATGGACACTGGTGTTTCTGAGTAAACATTCCCCCTACTCCTTACACGTAGCAGAGGGAACCCAGGCACAGCCAACACCTGTGTGCAACAACATGTACCCAAAACACCTCTTAGGCTGTTAGCTTCCAATCAAGACCCTGAAGTATGAGCAGGCTGATGCTTTTTCTGAGACTGCTCCGCGTCTTCTTCCTCCCAGTTCCACGAGGAACCTGCTCTGCTGAAACCTTAATTCAATGTTGATACATTTGTGTTCTGACATTTTTAAAAGGCATGAATTCACTTCAGTAACAATATAAAGTCTAGAATATTTATAACAATTATATGTGTAATGATTACTATAAATACATAATAATATGTTTTCTAAAGCTGAATAAAAAAATAAATGAGGGGCTTCCTTGGTGGTGCAGTGGTTAAGAATCCGCCTGCCAATGCAGGAGACACGGGTTCGATCCCTGGTCCAGGAAGATCCCACATGCGCAGAGCAACTAAGCCCGTGTACCACAACTACTGAGCCTATGCTCTAGAGCCCACGACTCACAGCTACTGAGCCCGAGTGCTGCAACTACTGGAGCCCAGGAGCCTAGAGCCCATGCTCCGCAACAAGAGAAGCCACCATGATGAGAAGCCCGAGCACCGCAATGAAGAGTAGCCCCTGCTTGCTGCAACTTGAGAGCCCGCGTGCAGCAACAAAGACCCAAAAGCAGCCAAAAATAAAATAAATAATAAATCAAATAAAAAAATAAATAAATGAGGACTTCCCTGGTGACACAGTGGTTAAGAATACGCCTGCCAATGCGGGGGACACGGGTTTGAGCCCTGGTCCAGGAAGATCCCACGTGCCGCGGAGCAACTAAGCCCCTGTGCCACAACTACTGAGCCTGCGCTCTAGAGCTCACGAGCCACAACTACTGAGCCCGCATGCTGCAACTACTGAAGCCCGTGCGCCTAGAGCCTGTGCTCCACAACAAGAGAAGCCACCACGACGAGAAGCCCACGCAGCACGATGAAGAGTAGCCTCCACTCACTGCAGCTAGAGAAAGCCCGCACGCAGCAACCAAGACCCAATGCAGCCAAAAAAATAATAATAATACATACATTTTAAAAAGATTTAAAAAAATTTTTTTAATTAAAAAATGAGATAAAACATGGGTGAAAAAAAATGGCCATTTTTGGTAGCTAGTAGTCAATTTCCTCCCATTCATCACCCCAAAATTATTCCAGAAAGTTAGGGCCTATGAAATAAAAAGTTAATTAATTACTTTTACTCAGTAATACAACAAACTGCTCATAAGTACCTACTTTGTGTCAGACTTTTTTACAAGGTGCATGAGATATAAGGGAAAGGAAAAAAGATACAGTTCCTACCCTTTTAGAGACAGAAAAGAGGATGTTTTCATACGCAAAGGATTAAACTTTAAAAGTCTATCTCTATACAAGCTGCTTCAGACCTCATTTAACCTGGTAACTTAAGGGGCAAACGGGCCATCCAATTTGGCTGAGGGCAAAGTGGACAAGCAGGTGAGTGAGTGAGTCCAATACCCTGACCCGAACCTCCAGAGGAAAGGATGACTCTGGAACCAGCAGGGAACTTGGCTCCGTATGACCTACATGTAGATGAAATCAGGGTCTTGGTGATATTACCAGACATAGACAAGGAATAAGGACAGAAGCTAAAATATTTCTAGTGTGGAAAACACTAGGGGTTACACCTTTCATTTACACTATATTTATGTACAAAAAATATTTTATAATTAAAACAAGCAAACAAAAAAATGTGTAATTTCTCCTCTGCTGAAAATCCTTTACCTTTTCTTCTGGTCACAAAGGACCTATCTAGGTAACTTACATGAGACAGATGACAGCAAATCTTGCTGCAGCCCACTTTAACATCTGGTGCCTTGATTCCCAGGTGACATTTTAAGCCACATGGCTATCTTAGACTGATCATAAAATCCCAAATTTCATTCATTTTGTTCTTATCCTTTTTTCACCAACCTCTACACTCATGGCCACAGAATTCACATGATCACTACTCTTAAAGGACATTCTTTTACCCTCAGCACTACGTATTTATTGTTGGCATGTCTTCTTTTAAACAGAAGGGAAGCTGGCAGCCAGTGGACATATTCAGGCCGAATAAAGCGCACTACAAGTGTCTCCAGGGAATTTGATTTAAACTTTACAAAGCATTAAAAGTGACAACAAGCTTTTCCTCCCTGGAAACAAAGGCGTCTATGCTCCAGTTCTCGCTGTGAAGAGGCTTAGCAAACGGCCGCCTCTCCCAGTGACCAGTCACACATGGCTGCTTAGCCTGCAACTCTGGGGCCTCTAAAGGCAGTTTCCTTCCTCAAAGCTTTAAGTGTGAGAGACACTGCCATCTATTGTCTTCAACTCAAATGCAACATTAAATTCTATCAAAGAACAGAAGAACTACTATGACCTCATTTTTTAAATTATAAATTATAACTCAATTTTACAATGTTATCTTTATTCTAGAAATCAGGTAAATTTCTATTCTCATTGTTATTAGTCCAACTTTGCTCTGAACAATTCTGGGCACTGCCCTGCCCATTTAATAATGGGGTTCATAATCTTTTTCACCACCAAGACCTATCATCACCAACAAAACCAGAACCATCAACCAGGCCTCCACGCTGGTTCCAGTTACAGGCCCATCACTCCTGAGGGTGTCACTGGGCAGCTACCACGGCACAGGATCTACCTACGACCCTTGGGGTGTAAAGTAATGAAAGTTCCACCAACCTTTCCTGCCCTCTGAATCCCAGAAAACCCTTAGGGTACAGATACCCGAGTACTCAAGTCAGGCTCCTGCATCTGGTCAAGCACCTCCAATTGCCATCAGGTACAATTTTTAGAGGAAGGGAAAGGACCAGAGGAACCTATCAGTTAAAGCTCCACACCTCAGGGGCAGGGGAACAGGGCAGGTGGTGTATCCAGCTACCAGACAACAGCTTTACTCCCAAACCAGAACTCCTGATGCAGGAAGAGGACACACATGAGTTTCAAATAAACCATTTACTATTTTTATTTGTCTTTATTTTATTTTTTTAATTTTTTGGCCGCACCGCATGGCATGCGGGATCTTAGTTCCCAGACCAGGGATCAAGCCCGTGCCCCCTGCAGTGGAAGCAGTCTTAACCACTGGACCACCAGGGAAGTCCCTGTCTCTGTTTTTTAATTTTTATTTTATTCATTTTTATCCCCCTCCAAAAAAGTGAATATAACTTTTACCCCTTGATTCTAAAAGTAATGCACGCTCACAGTAACAAGTCTGGAAAACAGAAAATGGTGACAAAAATAAGATTACCTAGCATTTACATTTGGCATATATCTTTCCAGATTCCATGTATGTGTGTATTATTTTTAAAGAAAAATGAAATTATACTATTTATACTGCTTCACAAGCCCTTCCACTAAGCAGTAGATACTGGACACCTTTATCAATAAATACAGACCTGCAGCACCATTTTGATGGCCATGATAGTATTCTATCAATTGGATATATCATGATTTGTCTCAGCAACCTCCTATTAATGAACAGCCAGAAGGGTTCCAATTTTTGTTATAAACACTATAAATGACTTTACAGTTTTTCAGATGTTACTTGAAGACACATTTCTAGAAGTAGAAGAAGTGATGAAGGACCATTTGAAACTATCAACAGGATCCAAGTCAATCCATTAGAAGGTTCTAGCTCAAGAATACAGAATTTTTTTTGAGAAGTCACCAAGTTAGAGAATTTATGGTACAGAATACACTGAAATCGGTATTTCTTAGGGAACACCATTATGCCTGGCTACAATCTCAGTGTAATGTTGTATTTAAAACTTTTATGGTTTTAATTACAGAAGTAATATACTCAGCTCATCCTCTATGCGACTTGCCTTATTTTGTGCACACATTTCTCCATGCCTCGTTTATCTTGGCTGGTGAAAGAGCAGCCACAGTAGGGATGTGCTGTGCACATGGGTTATTAACTAGATCTCGACTTCTGAAAATACAGGTAGCTTCCAAGTTTCTGTGGTAACCAGCAACTCTGCAGCAAGCATCCACATCTATGTATACATTTGCAAACTTGTAAGAATGTTTCTGAAGAGCAGGTTTCTGGAAGTGGATTGCTAAATTACTATTGTACTTGAAAAATTTTGATCAATACTCCAAAAAAGCTGCAGTATATGAGAGGACCCTTTCTCCTCTCTTACACGTTAGCAATCTTTTCAATTTTTCACACCTGCATCTTGTTTTGAGTTTCTTTGCTTTTTTAAAAGTCAAGCATCTTTTTGTGTCTTTTTCTGACTTATCCATTCATACACTTGATTTAGCTAATGGGTTATTCTAGTCTTATTGATGTACAGAATCTCTTTACATATTTGACATGCATTATAAATATTTCTCCCTATGTCATTTATTTCTGGCACTTTGCTGAACTGAAAATTTCAATTATACATAGTCAAATATGAGACTTTTTTCCATTAAGGCTTCCAAGTATTCTACCTTCCATGCTTTTCTCATCACAGAATTACACAGCTTTCCTCTATTTCCTTATGCTCCTTCTCTAATCTCAAGCCACCCTTGCTCACCACTGTCGCTAATGTTCCATGTATCAGGATGTCAGGCCCTAGCCCCAATCTTGGGAACTACAGAGGGCAGGAAAAGGGCAGGACTTAACTGCAAGCATGCACAGAGCATTACTATGCAGACACTAAGTGGTTGATAAGGTCGCAACTGAGCCAGACCTGAGGTCTCGCTGGTGTCACTACTCGGAATACCAGTCAGCTTTGGTTTGCTGGGCAAGTTATTACCTTTATTTTTGGGGATTCAGTTGAGCTGCTTCTTTCTGCTGTTTCTCCCTTAAGCTCTTCTAAGGTGTTAAATGTCTAATAAGTCCTGGTTGGTCTTTCTTACTTGCAAAGAATGATCAGCATCAGTGACTCCTGCATGCTTCTCAACAGAACAAATGGCTAAAGGCTCTGCTGATGACATGAGCCTGCAGGGTGGGTGGGTGGGTGGGGCCCTCTGGATGTACAAGATGGAACGGGCGGCTTCTGCTGAGGCAACAGGTGTATGTGGAATGGGCGGCTTCTGCTGAGGCAACAGGTGTATGTGTGTGTGTATCCGTTTCACTGCTGGGCTGAGCTGCCTTTCCCGCTGGGTGGTCTTCTCTTTAAGACAACAGGGCAGGCTGCAGTTACTTCTGGCACAGTGTGAAGGTTGTGCTGGGAGTCCCTGGCACCATATTCCCACCTTACTTAGAGGTGAGCGCAGCAGCAGCCTGGGGGCAAACACCAGAGACAGCCCCGACAGAGGAGGGGGCGGTACAGCGCAGCAATCCCTTACACTGTGGCCTGAAACCGCTGCTGGCCCCGGGGCCCTATGATCCCTGATGTGGAGGTTTCAGTGCCCCCATCCCCAGGGCTCTGCTGGGAACATTATTACTCAGAGCTTTAGTGTTCTCCTAAACTGCAGAATGTTCTATTCTGATTGATTTCTCCATAGCCAATTCCATCAGCTTTATATAAAGTATTCCAGAAATTACCCCAAATTGCTGACCTACTGATAGGACCCTTCCCCTGTTTTCTATCTTTGCTCAAGCTCATTGTAATTTTTATAGCTCTCCCGCCATGTCACTTGGACTTTGGAAGGGAAAGGAAGTATGTATGACCTCAGGCCATCATCTTGAACTGGAAGTCTTAACAGTAGTTACTGAGTGACTTTTTACATCAAATCTTTCCAGCTCAGATGCTGCTGAGAAGTACCGCAGGCCAGGTCTACGCAGTACGGCACTGATGTTCTCTGGGAGGCCGCCTGGACTCCCAACTACATGATACACCTGTGATACTGTCCCACAGATATCACTGATACTCTATTCATTTTTTCCAATCTTTTTTCTCTCTGGATAATGTCTACTGATTGGTTTTCAAGTTCACTGGCTCTTCTGTATCTCTAATTTGTTGTTTAAATGACTCTGTAACTTGCTATATTAGCTGTTTAATTTTCTAGTTCCAGAACACCTACTAGGTTCTTTTTTTTTACAGTTTTTATTTCTCTGTGGAGATCTGCTATTTGTTTGTCATGACGAGCATATTTTCCTCTACACCCTGAGTACAGTTACAATAGCTGTTTTAAAATCCTGTCCATTAATTCCAAAGTCAGAATCGCTTTGAGGTAAATGAGGAGTGACTGCCAATGGGTGCAGGATTTCTTTTGGGGGTGATAAAAAAGTTCTAAAATTGACTATGGTGATGGTTTCATCCACAGAAGAAAATCTCAATTTCCCAATTCATAGTATTCTCTGTCATTGAGTCCCCTATACCAAGTGCTGACTTAGCATCAATCCCAAATGCCAGAATTCTCTAGGAAAAAAATTAACTCCTATCAGACTACGGAGATGTAACAACAAATTATAATGCAAGAAACTTGTTTGGATCCCAGTCCCTGTAAAAAAACTATAAAGGACATTTTGGGGACAACTGGGAAAATCTGCACGTGGGGTATTAGATGATGCTAAGAAATTACGACTAATTTTACTAGATGTGATAACGGCACTGTGGTTTCAAGGAGGATGTTTAGAAGGTGCATACTGAAATATTTAGAAGTTAAGTATCATGAATTCCACAGCTCACTGCCAACTGGTTCAGTTAAACACACACATACAGAAGGCGAACACTGCAAAATGCTACCAACTGTCACGTCCAGGCAGGAGGTGCTAACTACCACACTACTCTCACAGTATTTCTATATATTTCAACTTTTCATCTCAAAAAACTGGGGAGAGAAACTACATGGCTAAAAAAAAAATTTATTAAGGCTTTTCAGCCATTTTATGATTAAAATCCACACAATGTCCATGTACCTTTTATTTTGGCAATGATATGGAAAATTTTGTCCCAGGAATCCTTATCACCTAACAGTTTTCTAGCTATTACCCCAATTACCACAAGGTGTCACTCTTTCCACATTCAAATCAAACACTTTGCAAGGGAAAAAGGCTGTTATTATCAGTACAAAATGGAAAACACACTGAACCCCCAAGTTAATCTGAAAAACTTTAGAACCTCTTATATTTAGGAAGTAAAATTAGATAACTTGCTCAGTTCAGAGACAATGAAATACAGATTAGATATAAATGTTAAACTAAAAGTTTTTAAAGCTTTAGATGAAAAAGTTCATCACTATGTAAGAAATACAATCCCACAATCCACTACTTCAGTATCCAGATACCCTGGAATATTCCAAATGACCCTGAGGTCAACCTACAGATGCTGGGTCAACTAGCCAGAGCTCAGAACTGCCACCAGACACATTTAGGGCTCCTGCAAATGACCGTCTCTTTCCTGGAAATATCAATAGTTCAAACCTCCCCTCCACCCCACCTCTGCATCCACAGCACAGGGGCTCTGGCTACTGTACTGACACGCTGTATCTGCCTGTCAATCCTCTGTCAGAAAATAAATAGTAAACCATCAGTGCTCAAAGGAGCAGCATCATGAACCAGAAATTTTAAGAGCTTTAACCAAGGCATCCAAAAAGGTTATTACCTCCATTCTCCCTGTCCCCACCAGGCCATCATTAAAGTGTATTACAACTTAAAATCTGTTAACATTTGAGGAATCTACATGAAGAATACATAAGAATTTTTTAAATGTATTATTTGGAAATAATTTCAAACTTACAAAAAGGTGCAAGAAGTAACACAAAGAACCAAACACCCATTTACCTCCTTCTCAGATTCGCCTACTGTTAATAGTTTACCATTGGTTTTATCATTTGCTATCTCCTATCCCTGTCCGTCTGCCTCTAATTGTCCCTTTTTCCTGAACCCTTAAGGATATACATCACAGTCTTTCACCCCTGAATATTCAGTGTGTGGTTCCCAAGAATACACAGACACAGCTGGGTTATCAACTTCATAAATTTATACTGACACAATACGTTTACCTAATCTCACACACATTCCAGTTCCGTCACCACACCTTTACAGCAGCTCTCGACAGCACTGGAGCCAGTGCAGGCACAGGGAGCGCACGGGTTGTCCTTTTCCTCAGCCTCCTACAGCCTGGAATTTTCCCTCAGCCTTTGTCTTTTATGACACTGGCATTTTTGAGGATACAGCACCATTCGATCCTGGGCTTTTAGTACAACATTCCTCATTTTTTGTCTGTTTAATGTTTCTTTATGATTAACTGAAGTTATGCCTCAGCCAGAATACAGCCTAGCGATATCCATGTGCCTCTGTCACTTACATGATCACCCGGTCACCCGATCACCGGGTCACAGTGTTGCCCAATTGTTCCACTGTGTAATTTCTGGTTGTTTCTTTTTCCTCACTTGTAACATAATAAACAGTCTGTGGGAAGACATTTTAAGATCATGCAAATTTCTGTACCTCATCAAATTTTCCACACAGAAATGCTTTGCACTATTTTTGCAACTTTTTTTAAAGTCTGAAATAATTACAAGTTTTTTAGAATATTTTAAAAAGCAAACAAAGCAACTCAAAATCTGAGTTTCAAGTCTACCTGATCATAAAATCTCCATGAAAGGGAGGAATATTAAACAAATAAACAAAAACCTGTGCCTCAGGCATAAGATTATAAAGGATAAATATTTTTTGGTCTCAGTATACTTGCAACCACTAGACATCGACAACAAATGGCTTTTCCTAAGATCTAGAAAGTTAACAGCCCCATTAGCTTCTCACTTAAATGATTTTCCATAATTAAGCAATTTTAAAGAGATGCTTCCACTTAACAGTCCTTTAGGAGCCAAATAGCAGCTGAAAGACTGCCAATGGCCATGGGAAGCTCTTGCCCACACGCGTGTCTGCCGGCCACTGTGCTCCTGCCTTTGAACCCCTGCCCCAGGCAGAGCCACCCCCTGTCACTTTGCTACTTAGAACACAAACTCTTCCCACACATTAAGACGGGTGGGACCTCACTTACTCTCTAAGTCGGAGATGATGAGGTTGTCATGAAGCTTCACCGCCCGGTGCTGTTCTACTTCGTCTTCAAGTTCAAAGATCGTTTCTTTCATGTCACTCCTTTCTGTCTCTTTTTCTTCCAGCTCTGATCTTAATTTTTCTAATGTCATATTCAGATCTTCTATTTGCTTCTTAGCTTCTTCTTGGAAGGCTCTGTATTCATCTTCTACCTGTGCAAAATTGATGGTGCAGATCAGAAAAGTAAGAGTTGTTCTAAGATAAGTCCTAGGACAGAGGCACACCTTGTCTCAGCAGGGAGCTGAGCGTGAGCTGCTCTGCGTGAACAAGAACGACCTGTGTAATAACTGGGTGGAAGGCGCTCTCCAGTAACATGGATTTCACACAGTATGCTTAAGCATGATCTGCTGCCACATCACTGACTGAAATTACACTGACATCTCACTGAACTTCACTACATTATTTATGAGGAAATTTTGGAAATTTTCCCTTCTCCAAAGTTTGGACTGAAGGCATGCATCTGATTAATGATTAACATGCTTTCCCACAAAAATGATGTCTGATTTGTGACAGTTTCAAAATCAAATTAAAAATGGAAACAAGAAAGTTCTCTAATACAGTCAGTGTTAGTTCATAGTGGCCCCCAACATACATGCTCCGACAAATACCACATCTCCTAAACTGTATCTCTGAAAGTTGTCACTTAATAAATTAAGGTTTATATTATTCAAATTTTGAGCAAAGATATACTGTTTCCTACTATAAAAAATTTTTGCACTGAAACAGTAAATAAAATGTAAGCTAGGATAATTAGATAACTCATGCAAATAAACACTACATCAGGGACTTCCCTGGTGGTGCAGTGGTTAAGAATCCACCTGCCAATGCAGGGGACACAGGTTGGATCCCTGGTCTGGGAAGATCCTACATGTCGCAGAGCAACTGAGCCTGTGAGCCACAACTACTGAGCCTGCGCTCTAGAGCCTGCAAGCCACAACTACTGAGCCCACGTGCCACAACTACTGAAGCCCGCATGCCTAGAGCCTGTGCTCCGCAACAAGAGAAGCCACCACCAAGGAGAAGCCTTCGCACTGCAACAAAGAGCAGCCCCCGCTTGCCGCAGCAAGAGAAAGCCTGCGCACAGCAACAAAGACCCAACGCAGGCAAAAAAATAAATAAATAAATTTATTTAAAAAAATAATAATAAACACTACATCAGCAACCATGTGGGGCACAGAGCCCTGGCGACTGCCAGCAACCCTGGGCTGCAGTTCTGACTGAGTCCTCCCTATCACACTGCGTGTAAAAGAAGGGGGCTGGACCAATGATCACTAAGGTCCCCACCAGCAACAAACCATGGGCCTCTAAGAAATAGGAGCCTTCACACTCCAAAAGTATTTTTAAATCACAACAGAACTCTACTTGGAAAACTACAACCACAAAAGGATAAGAAGAGGCAGACATTGCTGGTCCCACAGACTGGAATACTGGCTCTCCGTTTTTCTTATGCCAAACTACACTACAGAGGAGGATGTAAAACTGCATGACACACTCCCCTGGGCATACCCAGAACTAGGGACAACTTCTGTTACAACTTCAGTTAGTTGTAACTCCAGCCCCATCCTCTCACAGGCAGGAAAACAGTAACAAAGTACAAGTAAGTGGAAGTGACGTTATTGTAAGAATACTTTTCACTCCATCCCAATACAAAAAAACCATTCTGAAGCTTAAAAAAATATCTGATTAACAAAAGCTAATGACACACCACCAGGACTGCTGGCTCTCAGTAAGCATGCCATGTACTGCAGCCGCATAACACTGGTCCAGAACATTCTATCTACTTAAACAGTACCTTTGCGATGGTGTCCTGCAATCGATTGGCATCATTCCGGGTGTGAGCCAGATCTTCCTGCAGGCTACTGGCCAGAGTCTCTGCTTTTTCTTTGTCCAACCTGACACTCTCCAGGAGATCCTGAATGTCAGACTTGTCTCCGGAGTTATGGATGGAATACAGCTCTGCCACTTTCTGCTTCTCGTTCTCCAGCTGGGCCTTCAGGCGATTCATCTCGATCTGGTCACTGGCCACTGTGGCTTTGAACTCCTCCAGCGTGGCTGCCAAGGCGGCCTTGCCCTTCTGCTCAGACTCAACGATTCGCTCCATGTGGTGGTTGCGCTCCTTGAGTGCCCCGATCATCTCCTGAGCTTCCTTGTTGTCTTGCTCAGCCATCTTCAAAGTATTGCTTAAATGCTGCTGGACGCCAAGAAGCTGCTCCCGTTCAAAACGGGTGTTCTCAGCTAGATCCATGTAGCGCTGCTCCAGTTCCATGTAGCGTCCACTTTTTACATCTTCGTCAATGACATAGGAAATGTGATGCTCATCTAGAAGGGAGCGGAAATATTCGATCTGTCGGCTGAAGTGTTCCAACTTATCGCTTTGCTGACATAACGACTCCATGAGAATCACCTTCTCCTCTCCGAGCCTTTCGTTTTCGCTGTTCAGCTCCTGGGTGATCTGCTGTAGATCAGCGAGCTCTTGCAGAGTCGCCTGAAGTTCCTCACTCGTACTGTGTTGGTTCTCCTCCATCTGGTGTATCCGTTCCGTCAAACAAGCGACGGACACTTCGCTGGCGTTCCCGCTGCTCCCCTTCCGAGAGCGCTCTATGCTCGGAATGCCTTCTGACTCCGAGGACGACGGTGCGTCCAGGGCGTCATCGCTGGACGTGAGGGGCTGGTACACCTCGCTGCACTCGCTGTCCAGGTTGTCCATAGAGTTACTGTGCTGATGGTCCATGAGGGTGTTCTCATCCTGGCTCAGGAGATCCTCCACTGACCCAGGGGCAGAGCCCTCCACCGAGGAAGTCAGAGTCCCCCCTCCATCGCTCTGGTTACCAGGGGTGATCTCTGGGCTCAGGGACTGATAGCCAAACAGTTTTTCAGAATGGTCTAGCCTCTGCTCCAGGGAGAAGCCCAGTGCATTCAACCTGTCCTTTAGCATTCTGTTTTCATTTTTCAGCTGGTTGAGCTCCTCGCGGATGGCAGTATTCTGTTCCTGTAACTGCAATAAAGTGGACTCGACGTCAGTGGGCTGGTGAACAATGATGGCTTCCTTCTCGGACTTCTCATCCCCCTCAGGAGGGTCCTCGTTAATGCCCAGCTGAGCACGCATGTCACGGAGTTCATTCCTCAAATGTAAAATCTCCACGTCTTTGGTTTTTGCCAATGTGAGAAGATCCTTCACTTTGGCTTCCAGAGCAGCTTTGTCACTGATCTGATTGTCTGATTTGGACTTGCTCATACGAATGTCGCATTCCGTAGCCGTGCGACTGCGGGAACGTTTAGCCAACGCCATGTCATTAGCCCCCTGACCTGCAGAAGGTAGTTTTTTGCTCTGGTTTAGTCGGGTACGTTCACGTAATCTTTCTCTAGTAGAACTGGATTCTTTATTACCTGTGGAAGTGCTCCGCTTGGTTGAAGAACTCGTGCCTACATGTTTAAGACAAAGAATATAAGGCAAAAACTTAGCAATAGAAAGGCACATAGTGGGACTTCCCTGGTGGCGCAGTGGTTAAGAATCCGCCTGCCAATGCAGGGGACACAGCTTCGATCCCTGGTCCAGGAAGATCCCACATGCCGCAGAGCAACTAAGCCTGTGCACCACAACTACTGAGCCTGCACTCTAGAGCCCGTGAGCCACAACTACTGAAGCGTGTGCGCCTAGAGCCCATACTCTGCAACAAGAGAAGCCACCACAATGAGAAGCCCATGCACCGAAACGAAGAGTAGCCCCCGCTCCCCGTAACTAGAGAAAGCGTACGCACAGCAACAAAGACCCAACGCAGCCAAAAATTAATTAATTAATTAATTAATTAAAAAAAGAAAGGCACATAGTTATGCCCCAGGTCGAATGAGATATAATCTAAGGATCTATAATCATAATCACACAGTGATTCTGACCTACACTAATTCTGCCTGAGAGTCTGGTTACTGTAAAGTTGTTTCCTCCAAACTGGAAGATCAATCATCTTTTAATTATCAATGAAAAATGAAGTTATATACTGAGTTGTATACCGCAAAGGGGTGAGTTTTATGGAATATGAATTATATCTCAATAAAGCCTTCACATTAAAAAAAAGCTATACACATGAACTTGAATCCCAAACCACGGCTTTCAACAGGTGGCCAGGGACATAGTATCTAGGGCAAGCCAGATGAAGGTGACTCTAGGGATAGCCAGTCAGGTAGCAACCTAACTGCAGAAACAGACAGTGAAGGAAGATTACAGATGACCAGAAGTGAGAGGCAGCCTGTGGACAAACAAAAAACCTAAGCTACATACAATAACCACAAAAACTATGATCAAAGTAAATGCAAAAAATTTTTCACACCATAAAATGCCACATAAATAGTACCAATAACAAGAATTATTAGAATAGACAACATGCACTTATACTTACTACACACACATATTAACACTTCATACACATTAATTTACACAAGCTTCATTATCATCATCCTGTTTTACAGACGAAGAAACCCAAAAAGAGATGTTAAATAATCTGCTGACATCCCACAGGTAATACACGGATGAGCCAAGATTCACACACAGGCAGGCAGTCTAAGCAGTATGCCACTCTGCCTCCCTAAGTATTAGAAAACAATGATGCATCACTGCTAAGTTATAACAGCACGTTCGTCAAATATGCTGCACAAGGCACACCATTACTTAACTGCTAAAATTTTAAACCTGTGCAAACAATTGACATGATCATGTATTTAATATAAAAAGAACAGGAGTATGTTTAAATACCCACAAACACTTAAGGAAATCATTAGACTATTTTTTACTTTGAAAAATAAGTCCTAGACCTGACCAATAAATATTTTTAAAGAACCAACTGGTTCTTTATGTGGCAGGCACCAGGCTAACCAGGTAACGGGGAGTAAAAGGTCTACACGAGGGATGATGATGTGGGAAGAGAGCCACTAATTCTGCCAGGGATCAGGTGTAGAGAAGGGGAGAGAATGCTGGTGGCCACAAGACAGACGAGGGCGAGGTAGTGGAAGCAGCATCATACACAGGAAGGAAAAGTAAGGTCCTACAGTCGATGGAAGCAGCAGGGGAAGGTTTCCATAGGGCCCTGAATGCCAGGGAGAACTTGGTGAGTTGCAGCAACAAACGTTCAATAAATTTTCTTGAGCAGGGAAGAAACACAGAGAAAGACTACTTTGATGGAAATTAAGCTAGAGGATGCGAAGTGAAACATAAGCAAGAAGGAAGAGCAGTAAAACTAAAGGAAGGTCTGCATTCGGGGAGCAAGAGCTAGATCTCCGTAAGAGCAGAGAAGGGATAATAAATCTGTAATAGATTTCAAAGGCAGAAGTAACAGGATTAGGAGGAACAACTGCAAATGGAGGCCAAAAGAGGGAAAAGATGGGGCAACTGATCCGGGGAGGTGATAACTGAGTCCAGCCTTGTGAGGGCAGGAGGCATTGGTCAGCAGGGAACCATGGGTGTGCACCCAGGGAATTCTAAAGGCTAGAACCAGGAGGAGATACTGGTGGGATTAGAGTATTGAATTTCCTTCTTACCACACAAGCTAGAGTGTTAAATGTGGTGACGACCCCAGGCTTGAGGGTGAAAGACTTAAGGTCCAGTCTCTGCTCCATCACCAGCTTTGAGGCCTGGTACAAAATGGGCACCCACTAAGCATTCACTGAGCAAATGAATGCATGGCCCTGAGCAAGATACTTGAGCTTTCTAAGTGTAGCTTGCCATCTCTAAAATGAGACTAATGATAGCCTCTACTTCACAGGGCTGTAGTGAGGATAAAATGGAATAACGCCTCTAAAGCAAAGTAAGGACTTCCACGTTTCCTCCTGGTGATCATATTGCACTGCTATTACAATTAACAGTGGGGCGTGACCTGGAGTGGGCGGAAGAATCCACAGAGGGTCACAGCAGGAGAGATGACAGTAGGCAAACCTGGGCTAGGAAAAAATCCAATACACACAAGAGGGGACAAGAGCCTAAATAATGATAGCAAAAGAAGGTCTGCTATAATTTCTGCCAATTTGCTTTCATACACTTTATTACAAACATATGACCTTAAGTTTATTGGAAGTTTCAAAGTTTTTTTCTGTAAGTGTAAGAAGTAAAATATGATAACATTACTCCTTGGACTACAGAATGAGATCTAGAAACAAACTGCTGCTAGTGAAGGAAGAAAGAATGGTAGGACTGGAATGAATGGATCTAGGCATCAACCATCAGAGGCTGCTAACAACATGGAGCGGGACACGACCAGAAACAATGGGCCTCCTGACGGACAGACAACTATTACCTAGGAAGGAACTGGCGGGGGTAAGAGGAAGGAACCTGAGTCTGTCCCATCAAGGCTCTAAATTCAATGACATTTATAGTAAACAGAGAGAATAAAAGAATAAAATCAAGGACATCATAGGAATGTGACATCTAAATCCAGATCACGGGACTTCCCTGGTGGCACAGTGGTTAAGAACCCGCCTGCCAATGCAGGGGACACTGGTTCGATCCCTGGTCCGGGAAGATCCCACATGCCGCGGAGCAACTAAGCCCGTGTGCCACAACTACTGAAGCCCGCACGCCTAGAGCCCGTGCTCTGCAACGAAGAATGGCCCACCCTCACTGCAACTAGAGAAAGCCCGCGTGCAGCAGCAAAGACCCAACGCAGCCAAAAATAAATAAATAAATAAATAAATCCAGATCATGGGAGGCAGTTTCATAGTGGTCCAGTGGTTAGGGCTCGGCGCTTTCACTGCCAGGGCCTGGGTTCAATACCTGGTCGGGGAACTAAGATCCCGCAAGCCACACAGCACGACCCAAGGGTGGGGGGACATCTAGATCATGGGAAACTCTACAGATCAAACAACCAGTTTCCACAAAAATTAAATTGCAAGAAAAAAGTGGGATGAACTCATAGATTTAAAATGAAGATTTAGGGCTTCCCTGGTGGCGCAGTGGTTGAGAATCTGCCTGCCAATGCAGGGGACATGGGTTCGAGCCCTGGCCTGGGAAGATCCCACATGCCGCGGAGCAACTAGGCCCGTGAGCCACAACTACTGGGCCTGCGCGTCTGGAGCCTGTGCCCTGCAACAAGAGAGGCCGCGACAGTGAAAGGCCCGCGCACTGCGATGAAGAGTGGCCCCCGCTCACCACAACTAGAGAAAGCTCTCGCACAGAAATGAAGACCCAACACAGCCAAAAATAAATAAATTAATTAATTATTTTTTTTAAAAAAAAATGAAGATTTAAGAGACACTTCACCAATTACTATATATGGACCTTAAGTGAATCCTGGTAAATCCTGATCCAAACAAATAAGTAAATATATGTATGTAATATTTATAAGACAGTTAGAAATTTAAATACTTACTGGATAATTTATGATTTGAGAAATGATTATTAATTATTTTAAGGACTGATAATGGTATTATGAATACATTTTTAAAAGAATCCTTGTCTTTCAAAGATAATTAAATATTTGTGGATGACATCTGGAATTTGCTTCAAAATAATATGAGGGGGAAGGTGGGTGTCAGGGAGCTAAGAGTGGCCATCAGGTGATAAGGGTGATGAGTACACAGAGATGAAATACCAGATACTTTTGTGCATGTTTGAAATTTTCTACGATTAGATGGAATTCCCTAAATACCACTGCACTCACCTACTCAAACACAAAGGCAGTGTAACCCTCACACCGAGTGCGCGCATACCTGTGCTACTCTTGGGTCTGTTCTCCATGGTGCTCATGGCAGGGGCGGATGCTGACGGTGCTGCGGAAGGGCAGGTGCTTTTCTTCCCTTTGACACCATTGGTCACAGTCACCCCTCCAGCCATCCCAGCTAAAAGGTCATCACTGCTCTTGGTCTAGAAGCAACAGAAGATAAAAACAAATTGATTAGATGAAGCAAGATTAAATAACATTTTGACACTAAACAAAGCCCTTGACTTTTACGCTGAGTTCAAGAACTCTACAAGGACTTTCTGACAGTTACCAAGCAGCACATCACTCTGTGCTACAGAAACAGAACTTCTTCACTGCTTCATAAATGATCACATACTTCTTTTTTTAATTAATTTTATTAAATCTTCACCCTAGTATATACCTCTTTCTTTCTTTTATAAAGCCATTTTTAATTTTATTTTATTTAGTTATTTAGTTATTTATTTTGGCCGCACCGCGCACAGCATGCAGCATCTTAGTTCCCCACCCAGGGATCAAACCTGCGCCCCCTGCATTGGAAGCACGGAGTCTTAACCACTGGACCTCCAGGGAAGTCCCACACATACACTTCTTTTTAAAATATGAAAATCATAATGTACTCAGAGATGTTATGGAAGCCCAGTGTGCCCCCACGTGCCAGATTCAGTGAGAGGGGGGAGAAAGTGCAGACATCCTCCTTGCTACCGCTCATCTAGGATGTGACTCTAGGATAGCGACATCACATGTGCTATCTCAGGAAAGGTCTGTAAGGCCACAGGAAATGCCACCTTGCAGTTTCTAGAGAGAAGCAGTACTGAGGGTCAGGAGGAATCTTCACTGCTCTGAAGTGATGAAACGATGGAGCCAATGTCTAAAAGAAGTTATTCTGAAATCTATTTTTCTTACCTCTATTTTTTTTTTGTAGTCTAATTTAAGCCAAAATTGAAAGGAGGGTTGTTGTTTTTTTTAAGCCTAAGTAATATACAAATAAAAAACTAGAGATTTTATGGTTAGAGTAAGGGTTAAATGATCATACTACTCGAGAAAGACCATTTGTAATATTTATTTATGTTTTATGAAGATGATTGAAAAAAATGTGAGCTTTTTAAAAAGAAAACAAGCATTCTGGAGAACTGGATTGGGTATAAAATTGTTACTTAAGAAAAACAGTGAAGAAATCTGATTTTACTTCTCCTAGAAATGAGAGAGAACAAAGAGGAGTTAAAGGTCTGTGGGGGGAAAAAAAAAACCCCTGCTTTTAAATAAAAGAACCAAAAGTTTTGCCCACTAAGGTGAAGGCACAAGTTAACAAGCCAACTTATGTTGTTTCCCATTGAGATAACCACCCTCGGATAATCACAATGAATTCATTTCTACAAATTAAAATGGTTCAAAAACAACTCATCTCTAATCTGAAGCCTCTCCCAGCTCTAAATGTCAGTGACTGTATATGGAGTAGTACCATTAGGTAGGTCAATCTGTCTTACTAAAAAAAAGGCAGAAAGAAGATTAGTGTTTTAAATGAACTGTCAGAATTAAGCTCTGGTAATTTAGGGTTGTCACATTATGAAAAATCTAGATCACATAATAAGGAAGGGGGATATTGCATTAATCATTAAGGATTGTTCATATTCTTTAAGACTAGTTTCTCTTAATAAAACTGGTTATCAAGTATGATGCAAAAATAAATTGTAAATCAAGTTACACCCCCTCCCTGTCAATTTGTACCTCGTCTACTAATCAGTAAATAAACTTAGCATACTCTTACATTTTCAAATCATTTTTTATATTGTTAATAAAAGTTAAAATTAACTTTGAACTAATTTTCCTTCTTCCATAAGTTAAATATTCTTTCCTTCCATAATAATTACATCTGAAGACCACCCTACATACTCCTGTAAAAAGTGGCTGAATTGTCACAGTTCTCTGTTTACAATTTGCCTTTGGGTAATGCCAAAGTTAAACATACATCAGAGCACCAAATCAAAATCTATGCAATTATCACAATAACTAGAATAACACAATATTGTCACAAGAATTAACCAAACTGTATATATAGGCACTTGATTTATGACCAAAGAAGCAGTACAGAAAAAATGGAGTTTTCAATAAATGGTGCTAGGTCAACTGTATATTCACAAAGGAAAAAAGATGAATGAGCCCTATTTCACACCATATCAAAAATAAATTCCAAGGCTTTCTATCATTCAAAATCCTGAATGATAAAACAAAAAATTGAAAAATTTGACTACATAAAAATCTTAAGAAAAAATTTAAATTTTTGCATGGCCAAAAAAAAATAAGCAAAGTTTAAAAATAAAATCCACACATGAGAAACTGGGTAAGTATACTTGCAATATCTCACAGATAAAGGGCTAATATCCCTAATACACAAAGAACTCTTAAAAATTAAGGGGAAAGAGACCAAAAAACACAAAGAATAGTGGGCAAAATGAACAATCACATACAATCAACTCACACAAATGTACGAAAGAAGGTGATTAGTCAGTCTAACTCATATTAGAAATACAAAGTAAACAACATTGAGATACCACTTCTCACCTCAGACTGGCACAAAAGGAAAAAGTATGACACACTCCTTTGGGAAGGATGTGAGGAAACAGGCACTCTCATAAGTTGTTGGCGAGAATGCAGCTTGATTGACAGAGCCTTATGGAAGGAGTCTGGTGACATCTAACAAAGCTACATACGCCTTTACCTCCTGCCCAGCAATCCCACTTCTAGGAATTTAAACCTGAAGACACACTTCCAATAAGACAAAAATACATTTGCATAAAGTTACTCATTGCAGCATTGTTTTTAGTTGCAAAATACTGGAAACACCTTAAACGCCTGTACATAGGTTAGTAGCTGAATAAACTATATACATCCATACAATGAAATGTTAAACAGAATGAGAAAGACTGCTAAAAAGTGGTGTGAAGAGATTTCTAGAATACATTAAGTGAAAAAAAGCCAAGTGCAAAAGTATATCTAATTATGTCAACTTTTGTGTAAGAAAGCAGAAATACAAAATAAACATCTGCTCATTTATGCAAAAAGAAACATAGAAAAACTAAATTAGACTGCTTACCTCTAAGCAGTGGGTGGAGACAGAGTAAGGAGGATGGGGGGGGCACTTCTCTGACCACATCTCATACAGCTGTGACGCGTGGAACCACGGGAGTGCTTCACGTGTTCACAATGAGTAATTAAACAAACAAGGGTGGGGGGACCCTAAAGTGGAACACGATGGGAACAAATGGACACAACTCCATTTCAAATGAATCATACAACCACATGGGGTTGGGATGGGGGCAATCAAGTATCTTCTGAACACACTATTTTGACCATAAACCCTCAAACTCTCAAGCTAAATACAAAAAAGTATAAATTCTGAATTCCAGCTGGTAGAATTGTTTTTTGCAGTGGTAACAGTTAAGCAAATCTGTATTTTCTGTATATTCTAGGAATGAGAAAATAAACAAATCTATTATAGATAACCAATGCCACTGTCAGAGGAAGGGATTACAATTATGGAAAGTGCAAAGGCTACTAGCAACTTTGTGTAGTAACTGGAATTGGAAGTATCAGTGTGAACTCTGAGGTTTTAATGTGTATGGAGAGAAGCAGATACAGAAATTGGTACAGATATGCATGTACACATGTGTGCGTGCTCCTACCTCTGTCTGCTAAAAGGGCTTAGAAACAATATGTGCAAAAGCCATGAGCACACCTAGCTTCCAGATGGTTTAAATTCTAGTCCCCACTGAAAAGATCAAGGCCTCCTTGAAGACAAGGCTGATTCTACGGCTGGGGCTGGAAAAGCAGGATATTTACTGTGCCAGAAATTAAGAAATTGCTCAGAGAATACGAGGAACATGTCAGAAGGACACGAGAGCCAGCTTGAAGGGACTCCCACCGGCCAAACTGGGGACAATCTGAGCATCAAAATAAATGATGCTAACAGTTTACAGCCCACTGAAGAAGAATCCATGAATCCACACTAATATAAATGAATACACAAATGGGAGAAAAGTAAAAACTCTTCCTTATAGTAGAATGCTGACTAATAAATGTAGAAAGAATGATGGAATTATAAAATTACCACTTGGCAAAAATCATAGTAATAATCATAGTAATAATTGATTCTGGAAAGAATTACTAAAAATTGCTAAAACTAACGTGAAAGTTTGATGAGAGAGAGGATATTTACAGTGTCGAAGTATTTTCGACAAGATAGTTATTTTTACAAAAGGCAACATAGGGCTTCCCTGGTGGCGCAGTGGTTGAGAGTCTGCCTGCTAATGCAGGGGACACGGGTTCGATCCCTGGTCTGGGAAGATCCCGCATGCCGCGGAGCAACTAGGCCCGTGAGCCACAACAGCTGAGCCTGCGCATCTGGAGCCTGTGCTCCGCAACAGGAGAGGCCGCAATGGTGGGAGGCCCACGCACCGCGATGAAGAGTGGCCCCTGCTCGCCGCAACTGGAGGAAGCCCTCGCACAGAAACGAAGACCCAACACAGCCAAAATAATAATAAATAAATAAATAAATAATTATTAAAAAAAAAAAAAAAAAAAAAAAAAGGCAACATAGTAACCTGATAGTGGAGGAACCTAGCAGACACCACCTTCACCAAGTTATCATCACCAGGAACACTGACATCACACACCACGTGCCTCTGGAAATGCTGCACCTAGGACGCCCAGCTTCTGTGGGACTCCTGCGGGACCCTGCAGCCCCAGCCTACGGAAACACTGACAAACCCAAATGTGGAGGACAGTCAGCCAAACAAACGGGGCTACATGCTTTAGTAAATGTCAAGGTCCTAAAAGACAAAGACTGAGGAACTATTCCAAATTTAAGGAGAATGAAGAACAGCTATATGCAATTCACGACCCCGGACTGAATCCTGGACCAGAAAAAAATTTTTCTTCTTTTTTTGCTAAAGTGGACATTAGCACAATTGGTGAAATTTAACTAAAGTCTACAGATCAGATACTAGCATTTTATCAATGTTCATTTCCAGATGTTATCATTGTACTATGGTTATAAGAGAATGGTCTTGTTTTTTTAGGAAATACACACTGAAATATTCAGCAGTAAAGGAGCATTAGCTCTACAATTTACACTTAAACAGATCAAGAAAAAAATTATGTATTTCTGGGGGCTTCCCTGGTGGCTCAGTGGTTAAGAATCCGCCTGCCAATGGAGGGGACACAGGTTTGAGCCCTGGTCCGGGACGATCCCACATGCCACGGAGCAACTAAGCCCATGTTCCACAACTACTGACCCTGTGCTCTAAGAGTCCGTGAGCCACAACTACTGAGCCCGTGTGCCACAACTACTGAAGCCCATGCGCCTACACCCCGAGCTCTACAACAAGAGAAGCCACCACAATCAGAAGCCCGCGCACCACAATGAAGAGTAGCCCCCATTCACTGCAACTAGAGAAAGCCTGTGCACAGCAACGAAGACCCAACGCAGCCAATTAATTAATTAATTAATTAATTAAAACAGAAAGAAGCAGAAAGAGAAGGCACAGGTAGGAGAATATATGTACAACGCATATAAATGACAAAGTGTTCACGTCTAGAATAGGTAAAGAACGATAAATCAGTACAAAGAAACACACTGCACCACCTCAGCCACTAGGACGGCTACTATCAAAAAACAGAAAAAACAAGTGCTTGCAAGGATTAGCAAAAGGGGAACCCTTGTGCACTGCTGGTGGGAATATAAAATGGTGCAGGTGCTGTGGAAAACAGTATGGTTGGTCTTCAAAAATTAAAAATCAAACTACCATACAACCCCACAATTCCACTTCTGGGTATATACCCAAAAGAATTGAAAGCAGGGTCTCTAAGAGATATTTGCACACCCGTGTTCACAGCTATTATTCACAATAGCCAAAAGGTAGAAGCAACCCAAGTATCTGCTGATGGAAGCATGGATAAACAAAGTGTGATCTATACATACAGTGGAGTATTATTCAGCCTTAAAAAGGAAGGAAATTCTGCAATATGCTACAACGTAGATGACTCTGAAGACATTTTGCTACGGTAAATAGGCCAGTCACAAAAAGACAAATACTGTGTAATTCTACCCACATGAAGTACTCAGAGTAGTCAGACTCACAGAGACAGAGAGTGGAATGGTGGTTGCCAGGGACTGGGAGGAGGAGATGGGGAGTTAGTGTTCAATGGGGACAGAGTCTCAGTCTGGGAAAATGAAAAAGTTTTGAAGATGGACGGTGGTGACAGTTACTCAGCAGTGTGAATGTACTTAATGCCACAAAACTGTACACTTAACAATGGTTAAGATGATAAATGTTATGTGTGTTTTACCACACATACACACACACACACACAAAAGTTGAGGAAAAAAAGACACCACAGTAAAAATATAGGCAAGTGATTTGAACAGGCACTTCACATAAGAGAATATCTAAATGTCCACTAAACACTTAAAAATAAGACATGAAAAGCTGCTTAATTTCATTGATAACAACGCAAATGCAAATTAAAGCCACTTTATAACGCCTCTATGAATGTTTACAATGAAAAGAGTAATGTAAGTGCAGGTGAGGATGTGGGGCATCCCAGAGTAACCCCTTTGGGAAATGACTGGTTATCTACCTATGAAAGGTGAACGCCATGCACCCTACAACCCAGCAATGTCACTCCTGCTTATGGAGTCAACAGAAATGGGTGTACCTGCATATAAAAGACGTGTGTAGGATGTTCATAACAGTACTATGACTAATAGCCCCAAAGGAAACTCCAGATAGATGTCCATCAAGGGCAGAAGAGGTCTATGGCTTGTGGACATTCCACGGTTAGTAATCAGCAAGGAGGAGCTGCTTACACATGAATGTATATACAAAACAGACAGACTCACAGACATAGAAAACAAACTTATGGTTACCAAAGGGGAAGGTGGCAGGGGGGTGGATAAATTAGGAGTACGGGATTAACAGATACACACTACTATACATAAAATAAGCAACAAGGATTTACTACAGCACAGGGAACTATAATCAATATTTTGTAAGACCTATAATGGAAAATAATCTAAAAAAATATATAATATAGATGAATCACTTTGTTGTACACCTGAAACTAATGCAATATTGTAAATCAATTATACTTCAATTAAAAAAAAAAAGGGGGGCTTCCCTGGTGGTGCAGTGGTTGAGAATCTGCCTGCCAATGCAGGGGACGCGGGTTCGAGCCCTGGTCTGGGAGGATCCCACATGCCGCGGAGCAACTAGGCCCGTGAGCCACAATTGCTGAGCCTGCGCGTCTGGAGTCTGTGCTCCGCAACAAGAGAGGCCGCGATAATAAGAGGCCCGCGCACCGCGATGAAGAGTGGCCCCCACTTGCCGCAACTAGAGAAAGCCCTCGCACAGAAACGAAGATCCAACACAGCCATAAATAAATAAATAAATAAATAAATAAATAAATAAATAAATAAATAAATAAATAAAGGGAGGAGCTGCTGCTATAGGCAACAACAGAGATGAATATCATGACCTAAACAGAGTTAAGGAAACCAGACACACATAAAAAGAACTTCATGTCCAAAACATCTTTATAAAGATCCAAAACTGGCAAAATGAATCTTGGGGGCTAGAAGTTAGGGTGGTAGTTACTTCCGGAGAGGAAGGAAAGGGCAGTGATGAAGGGGGCTCAGAGGGGTCGGGGGGGAGGCCACTGAGGTGCAGGCAGGCTCTGCTTCCTGACCTGGCTGGTGGCCCAGGGTACATTCACCCCTCACTAAGCCCAACACAGATGCTTTGTGAACTTCTCTGGGTGTATGTTCTACTTTATCAGAAAAGTAAAAACAAAACAAGAAACAACTCTGCACTTTCCAACTTGCCTTTTACACGAAGGCTCTGATACTTTTTTCTGTTTTAATTTTTGTTACACAGTTCTATAAATACATGTGCATTCCCACATGTAAACATCCCCCATCAGCAACAGTCCAAAAAACGAAATTGATGAAGGAATAGATTTTTAGCCTACTTTTTAATAACAGGTGCAAAACACAAATCATTTGGTAAAAACATACAGATACAAATAATGAAATAATACAACCAAAGAATACATGCTTCTCCAGGTAAAGTCCAAGTTTCATAGTCTGCATCTCCACCTCATAATTTAAGATTAGTTTAAAATTTCTACCTTCCATGTTTCAGAGATGGATTACTCAGTCAAACTGTGAACTAACTTTTACACTGAAAAGGTATGATCACAAATCATCATTGAGAATCATCAATTACTTAGATAAACCCTAACTTATCATAACTCTCATCTATCAAGTTTTAGAAAAAAGTATCCCCAGGACAATGAAAAAGTGTACTACTTCTAAAGGATTAAGTGTGGACAGCCGGAAAGTGCAGGCATGTAGGAGACCACCTCTACCTGGAAATAACCCTCTCTGCTGGCTGTGACAAAGAAGAATGACCCACACAAAGGCCCAAGCCAGATGTTACAGCTACTCACAGAAATGGGACCAATTTCCTCCAAACATGCTGGGAACAGCCGTAGTGCTTCTTTTCATGTTTACAGAAGCTCCATTCAGACTCAAAAAGGTCCTTCCCTACATCTCACTAGACCTAGCTGCAAACAACATTTGAAATGAGAGGTAAAGAAACACATATCCTTGGGGATTCCCTGGAGGTCCAGTGGTTAGGACTCGGCGCTTTCAATGCCAGGGCTGGGTTCAATCCTTGGTTGCAGCCAAAAAAAGAAACACATATCCCTGTACCCTGCCAAGTGTAAGAAAAGTGTTGGTGTTATGTGAATCCTGCGCAGTGACAGACACCACGTGGGTGTCCACGAGAGTGGATGTGTGGACACGGTGTCTCAATGATTAAAAGCCAAATGCTTCATTTTTCTGGTAATCATCAAGGCTCCATCAGTTACAGAATTCAAGTTGTGGGATGTGACCATATGCTAGAGAAGCACAGTGAAATATGGAAACTTAGAAAAATAAAATAACAAGTTTGTGGGTTCCCTAGGTCCTTTCGCTTTTTCCAATTTTTCTATCATTTTCACTATTTTCTTCTTTCCTTATCTTCTTAATCTAATTTCTATTCAATGACTTTTTCCCCCTCCTTTTTTAAGTAAAAGCACTTGCTCCAGTTGAGGTAAAGTGTTCCCAAATAGTTTCACCTCTTCTATGACCCTCCCCACTCCACACACACACACACACACACACACGCACACACACAGAACTACTTAAATCAGCCAACTCAGCAAAGCCATGGACAGCTGGCACAGAGCAGGGATACGGTTCTGCCTTACAATGAAGAAGTACTCACTGCTCAAGACTAGGCTGCCATCGACTCAGGATACATGCTTTGGAAGACCTGACATGCTGCTCAGGGCACACTCCGGAGCGAACCTCAGAGACACTGCCTGCCAGCGAGGAGGAGGCAACAAGGCAGGCAGTAGTGCACACCCCGTGCCAACGCTTCAGCCTGCTCCTCCAGCCCCATAAGTCACGGGTCACCCAGGCACACAGGCGCTCCACTCTGAAAACAGGCGAGCAACTGAGTGAACAGCTGGGGCAGAAAATACCAGCTTTCTTACACGAGAGAGAGGCAGCACTGCCACCAAGGAAATTGCTCAGCGTGCTGATTCAGACTAACGGAAGTAGGGCAAAGGTCTACTCCTGGTATCACCCTCCAGGCCGCAGGATGACACCCAGCTGCTCATCAGGGATGTAGCAAGGAGAAAATCTGGTGGCATCTCCAAGCCCACAGAGTAAGTATGCATTCAGTTTCGACAACCCTGGAATAGAAAAACCAGCATTTCCTGCTAGGTCTTTCAACACATATAAGGAAGTCCCTCATCAGCTGCTCCTGTGAGGTGCTTCTTAAAATAATTAAGTCACATCTGTAAAGCCTTTCCTGGACAAAAGGCTTCTGAACAGATTGCGTTTCAGGTATTTCTTCGTTCCTCCCTATCAGACAAGCAAAAACTCTCTCCAGGTTTTCTCCATGGAGTCAAAGTTTCTACCCCAAAACACCAAACCTCAAAACAAGCAAGCAAAGAACAAATAAATGAATTCTGGACTGAGAAAGACTGGAAAAAGACCATGTGCATCTCTGTCCAGTGAACCTAAGACTTGACCAGCAGAAAAATGGCCCAGAGTCATCTCAGCACAGACACTGAGAACACCCATGGGAAGCCTGCTACTGTCAGGAATCAATCCTGAGCTGCAGAAAGTTTCCAGAGCTAACCAGGAAAAACCCTACTGCCAGTCCCTTACAAAGCCCTTGCTGTGAGCCAGGCCCTGCGCCATCCTCTTTCCTACACCCTCACTTCCATCCTGACCGCAGCCCTAGGATGTACATGCCCAGCCTGGGCCTGTCTGCTCCCGAAGCCCGGGATCTAACGTACCACTACCTTTTACTAACAAGAACTAAACTAGCCTCTAAAGAAAGGAGTGTAACAAGAAAACTAGTTATGCTCTGACTAAATTAATATCACCCAATTTTGCCTGGGATTAATACTGGATCAGTTGTCAAAAAACAAGTAACAGTTTATGGTAACAGTGTAGGGGGGTGGGTGGGAATAAAAACCCCTGTTCAGGGGTTTCAGGAATGTCATACTGGCCGTCCTTTAAGACCTCACGCACACGCTCTTTTCATTAAGCCTTCTCGGGCAGAAACAATATTTTCCTACTTGAAACTGTTTACGCTACTCTCCTGCTCTCCCAGGGCATCTGACTTTTTTTTCACTTGTATTTTAGTTGTTCGTGCAAGTGACTTGCCTCCATCCTTTCCTCCACAAGCTCCTTGAAGGCAGGCTCTCCTACACCGGCACAGCGATTTGCTCACAAGTAAGCCTGCTACTTGGTTTCGTTCGTAAAGACCGACGAAACACCAATTAAGTCCACCACACCATGAACTCTCTTTGAAGAGGGTGAATCCTAAATAACGTTTATGTGATAAATCAAACATCATATGAAGACTCACTCCTCCTACAATTCGTCACATATTTAAACAAAACCACGTAAATACCTTTGACAACGAAGCTGCTGTTCCAGGCTTTACGAGTTTGCCTCCTGCAGATGCTGAAGAGCTGTTTTCGGGTTTCGTTTTGTCTGCTGTTTGCACTTTGCTTGTCCCAGACACCTTAGGCACTGAGCCAACACTCCTGCTTGTTTTCTTCATTCTGGGCTGCCTCTTCGTGATGCATTTACAAGCAAATCTGTGGAGAGAAATGGCATTATACCGAGAACAAAACTGTAAGAAAGCTCTTTAAACATTTGTCTTTGAAGGATCTTACCATGAACTAAATAAAAATGTTTGAAAGTTGGATGTCGCTACAGAAAATAAAGGATGAAAAATTCTTAGACTTATTAATCAGAATGCACCCTGTTTTCAAGGCTTCCTTCTTGAACACTACTAACTTGAAATTATTTTGTGCATTCTAGTTCTCTCAGTAAAAAGAATATCCAAATCTCTAACAGAACTGGCTAACACACAGTACATTTAGTGAAGCAATAATCATCCTGGCACTTGAGAATGAGCCACTTTGCAGGTCTCTAAGGTGATCACACTTTCCAAATTATCCAGCACATTCCTAATTTCAAATATTTGTTGTGATATTTCCACATAAACCAGCAAAACAGCCCAGAAACTCCAACATTCAGGATCTAAATATATTTCCCAGTATATCTCTTTTATCAAGAGGAAGCATCAAAATGTCTTATAAGAACATAAGCCTCAATATTTGGTTCAGAAAGTAAGGGCACTCTTTTACACCCTTAAAACCACGACAGCAAACCTTTTGCCTAAGTGGAACAGACTCGATTTCAAGCTTAGAGGACCTGGAATAACACTGGCCACACACAGAACTACGGCCAGAAAAACCCTTCAACATACCTCTATTAGCTGAGCTAGAAAAGCAGTCTCTACAGTAGTATCATGTTTGGAAAGACACATTGGCCTGGTCTGGGTAAAGTAAATAATACGACTAAAGAAAATGAAAGCCTACTGTGAACGTAAGGAAGTTTATGTACGATGACGCTGAGAAACTACACTGAGCACAAAAAAGAAGTTGGTCTATTTTAGGAAGATTTCTACACACTAATAAAAATAAAGAGAAACTTACAGAATAGCCTTTTGGAAAAGAAAAGGCTCATTCCAATAGCTTCAATGAACACTTCACCTAGACTGTGCTTGAACGCTCCAGATTTATCTTGCCTGACGTAACACAAACTGTACCAACTGGTTTGGTGGCAGAACAGTGAGACAGGGCAAAGGGGGCTCCGCTCCACCCTCACCGTGATAAGACCTCGGAGCAAAAAGAACACTGTTATTGACACCAAGCAAAACACAGCGAGACCTCAGTCTCCTCTCCAGACTTCGCCCAACTTCCTGGTTCTTCCTTCCAGAAAATGCTGTACTTGGTGACAATCAAATCACCCGTCTGCTTGCCCTGAAGCCTTCTGCTTTCTACTTCCCTTCCCATTGGAGCACTCAGCCCAGAGTTGGCACTCCCTCTAGTTTAGCTCCACCAAGCTGCTCCTTATAGGTTCCCAGAGGACACTGAAAATGACCAAGATAGACAGGAGCGGCTTCCCACAACACGTGCACCAGTTATGCTGATCCCTGCCAACCGGCAACTTTGTGCTTTTCTACCTGTAAAATTAAGGAATTAGATTGGACCCATCACTAAGCTGATTTTGTAGAAAAATCAAGTTCCTAAGAATCTTTCCTTCAACGTCTCACTTTCCCTTTGTATTTATCTTTTTTCTAAGTCTCATATCTTGTAAATGGCTCCCCAAAGTTTCTTTCTTCTCTGCTCCAAATTCCACGCCTGCACTCCTTCCTACACCACTCAGACCCTCTCCCATTCTCTGCCTACTCCTCCAGCTGCTGTCAAATTAACTTTTTCTAGACCAGCACAATCCAACAGAACTTACTGCAACTATGAAAATGTTTTATATCCATCTGTGCTATCCGAAATACAGTAGCCACTAGCCACTTGTGGCTACTGAACACTTGAAATGTGGCTAGTGTGACTGAGGAACTAAAATTTAAATTTTATTTAATTTTAGTTTTTTTAAATTTAAAGTTACATGGTAGACACCATACTGGACAATGTAATAGACTGTCCCTTTCCTGCTGCTGTCTCTGTCCCAGAGTTAAAACCTAATGAACTACGACTTCCCTCCCACTAGGGTGGCTATAATCAAAAAGATAGATGGTAACAAATGTTAGAGAGGACGTGGAGTAATTGGAACCCTCAAGCACTGCTGGCACAAATGCAAAATGGTGCAGCCACTTTGGAAGATAGTCTGGCAGTTCCTCAAGTGGTTAAACACAGAGTTACTAGGACTTCCCTGGTGGCACAGGGGTTAAGAATCCGCCTGCTGGGCTTCCCTGGTGGCTCAGTGGTTAAGAATCCGTCTGCCAATGCAGGGGAAACTCAAGCCCTGGTCCAGGAAGATCCCACATGCCACGGAGCAACTAAGCCCATGAGCCACAACTACTGAGCCTACGCTCTAGAGCCCGCGAGCCACAACTACTGAGCCTGCGGACCACAACTACCAAAGCCCACACGCCTAGAGCCCATGCTCTGCAACAAGAGAAGCCACTGCAATGAGGAGCCCACGCAACGCAACGAAGAGTAGCCCCCACTCACCACAACTAGAGAAAGCCTGCGTGCAGCAACGAAGACCCAATGCAGCCAAAAATAAATAAATAAATACATTTATAAAAAATAATAAAATAAAATAAATACGAATTTTGACACGTAACTGTTCAAGCCAGACTATACTAGGAATAAAACAGTCAGAAATGCACAGCTCTAAGTTGAATCACTGTGAATCTGACAGTTACAAACAGTGTTGACTTGGGCACGAGGTCCTGGCAACTCAGATACATGCCATCTCCATGCACGCTCTCCAGAATGTGATTTTCTAAAAGGGGGAACCACGCTTGGTGTGACGGCTCATCTTATGTCAACCTGACTGAGCCGCAGGGCGCCCACACATTTTGTCAAACAGTATTCTGGGTGTGAGGGTGTTTCTGATTGAGATTAATGATTGAATTCATACGCTGGGTGAAGCAGGTGTTCTCCCTAATGTGGGCGGGCCTCATCCAACTAATCGAAGACCTGAATAGAACAAAAAGGCTGGAGTCCGAGGGGACTCTTCCTGACTGACTTCTTGAGTTGGGATGTCAGTCTTTTCCTGGCTTTGGACTCCAACTCTCAGACTGGAACTTAGGCTAGTGGCTCTCCGGGGGCCCCAGTCTACCAACTGCAGATCTTGGGACTCCTCAGCCCCCATATGCATGTGAGCCAACTCCTTATAATAAGGTTGGTTCCGTCCTATTGGTTCCATCTCTCTGGAGAACCCTAATATACTTCATAGCTGAGAACAAAACAATTTCTCCTCAGTGTCTACAGTAACTGCAACCCTGGAAAATTCCATATATACCAAAAAGTATGTTAAAAAAATGCTTTCTTTGTGTAAGATGGAATAAGATTCTAGACTCAGTCATAAACAGGTTTTTTTTAATCCACATAAATTATTCAGAAAGATATTCCAAAGTTTTGCAGATCTCAGGATAAGTTTCCATTCTGCAGAACTGTCACTTCATTGAGTCTAGAATTCCAGGGCCCCTACTTATTAAATATCAACAGTCTCTACCAACCATTGAGACAGTCAAAAAAGCTTCCACAATTTTCTAAAATGACCCCTATTAAGGACAAGGATCCTCCAAAACAGGTGGTAATTCACCAGAGACCTTGGCCCCCCGCACCAGGTTAAGGAGCAGGAATTGTTGGCCCAGACCCTCCCTGGAGCCCCAGGCCTGGGAGAGATGCGGAGTGGAGGGAGAGGACAACACAGCATGCAGCACTTCCAGAGTCTAAAAGCTTCGAAAGGAGTGCGATGGAAGTTACCACTACACCTCCCCGGCCTGCACGAGGGTGTCACATAGGCACCCACCACCACCTCTAGTCCAGTGAAATCAAGGTGTGGGGGGGAATAAAAAGTAGCTCTCCTCACAAAAACAGGATGGATGCTGTCTCTCTACATACGCTAAGAATAATCTCAAATAACAATAATCCAAGGAGTGTGTCACATGTATTTCTCAAATAATATTTCTTAAGATATTAAATATTTCTGAAAACAAAAACATTGAAATATATGCACTGCTTCCCAAATAGGGAAAGACACTGAAGGCTGCGAGCCCCTCCCACGGACAGGCATCATGCCCCAGCTGCGCCACACCCAGCACAGGTCCCTGAATCTCCACAGGTGGGCGCTGATGATGTAACTCTCCCTGGGTCAACCATTCTTTAGTGACAGTAGTCTCAATCCAAACCCCACACCCTGCCCGCCAATCCATATGGCCTCCAATGCAACCATACACAAGCACTTCCTCAGAAACTGGCAATTTTTATCTCAATGAAGATTTCACAAGAGATGAACAAAATGTAACAACACTAAAATTATACTGCTCAATCTGCCCCTTCTAGACTTACCTACTTGTCCTATCGGTCAGTGCTGGTACTCCTGACCAATATTTTTCATTTTGAAGGTGCTAATTACCACGTTATTTAATATAAAATCTACCTTTTGGATAGATTTTAGAAAACTTATTACCAGGTCTAAATCAGTATGTATTATGTTACAGCTGTAAAAGTAAAAACCTTAGCTATAATCATATTCATTTATAGAGAGCTGCTACTTTTTTATTTAAAATAATTGTTAGGCAAGGGCAGAGACACAACTGCTCTCATTTACACAAATAAGCTTGCATTCAGTGAGAAGGCTGCAATCTGGGTGGCTGGACCTCTTACCAGGATGTCCCAGTACAGGATTTACAGCTCTAGGAGCCCTGCCTAAAGCTAATTACACAGCCGCAGCCACACAGGAAGCTTGAGTTTCCTTTACATGTATAAGGAGATCACATAAGGAAAACAAAGGGCCATCTCTTACCTTCCACATATGGCAGGTAAAATACTATCTAAAAATCAAACCACAGACTCTTAAAAATGGAAAATATCTTGGAGGTCCCTTATTGGAAACCCCACATGCAGCACCACTGACAAAAAATGGAGCATACTGACTACTAAGTTAGGAAGCAAGTCATTACTTGCTTAACAGTTACTGAACACTTATTTTGTGCCAAGACGAGCCAAACGCCAATTCTCTGGGAAGCTAGTGAAACAAGGATAAATAAATAGATGGACATCCTAAGCTGATTAAGACAAAAATACCTACTTTCCAGGGGCTCACAGTCTAGGGGAAGAATGAGGTGCATAAGTGAACAGGTCTCCATCCTTGATGAATCTACTGCAAACATGAGGGACATACATGTACAAGGTATGGTGGGAGCAGGGGGACATCGTCCCTGGTTCTGCCCTTGCAGAACAGGAAGGGAGGTACAGGTCAGAGGTGTAAGAAAGCACGGGGCCCCTGAAGACCTGGGCCTGCTCAAACAGAGAAACGTCACAGTGACGACCAGCGGGGAAGGGCTTCGGTCTGACACACAGCACTGAGGGCTGAAGGCAGTGCCGCCCTGATTGGATGTGTCCTTCCTAAAGAGAAACCTGGTGCTGCAGAGGATGGACTGAAGGACACCATATGGGGGCTCGGGGAGAGGGGCCAGAAGGGCATCTCCTTCCCTGTAACTCCTTTCCTCTGACCTGAATCTGAGCGCCACACTCAAAACAAAAGTACCCTCAGCCCACAGCTCTTCCAGGATCTGAGGACCCGCACAGTGCTTTGATAAGTCTGCCCTTCCCCCACGTCGGTCTGAGAGTCTCCAGCCCCTATTCCAGACTTCGCACACCTGTGCCATTGGCACAGACAGGAGGAGGACCTGGTCTGCAAGCAGAGTCCAGCCGACTATTACTTTCTCCATCTAGACACTGAACTTCTCAACTTCATCTAAGAAAAAACCCTGTTTGGCCAGGAGCTACCAGAGGCTCCTCCTGAGTTCATGGTTACCTAATACTACAAAGCCTCTTTCACACAAACTGCTGCTAAGCTGCTTTTCTCTTTTTTTCCGATAACATTTTATTATGAAAATTTCAAACACACAGAAATGTTGAAGAAACTGAACAGTAAATACTCCACTTTTCTCCGTTTCATAGCTGTGTAATTTATATTCTGAAAAAGTTTACACCTATCTGTTAAAATTATCATTTGGTCAAATTCAGCTTAAGGTCAAGCCTTTGAGATATTTTTAAATTCTGACTTCAATTTAAAACCCATTAGTTCTTCTCTAAAAAGCACTGTCTTCAATCTTAAGTCACTTGTCCAACCAGGATCCTCACCTACAATAAAAGGCTGAATTCTAAGGAATCTTGAAGGTACCTCCTGACTCCAAAATCCTTCTAATACACCTCACGCAGCTGATGGTGATGTTACAGGTAGAGAACAGAGCGGTGAACAGGCTCTGTGATGTGTCACCAGACCCCCACCCAATCCCGGGCCTCAAAACATCAGCACAGCACTGAACTTCAAGTCAGGAGAGCTGGGTTCACACTCCAGCTTTGCCACACAAACTGTGACTGCAGGCAAATCACTTCATCACTTCGTATGTTTGCAAATGTTTTCTCTCCTATAAAGAGGAGTTGATAAAACCTAATTTATAGTTATTGTACAAAATAACATGTGTAGACCAACAAAGAGAACAAAAATCCCAACACACTCATTCCAGAAGTTTTTTCACCAGGGCTCAAAGGTCAGAAAAATGGTACAACAATCCAAGATCAGGGATGGCAATTTCTTTCAGTGATTCAGAAACTCCACCCTCCCCAACCATCCACCCATGAAAAGCACACCAATCAAGTTTCAGAAATAATGCCAAGAGGACCTTAAGAATTTATCTTAACTGTCATTATATTGCAACAAGAAGACTCCTCCCTGAGCGGAGGAGAAGACAGATTGTCCTGGAAACCACAAAGGAGCTCTGAGGCCATCCCTCACCAAGAAGCACCTTCAGCCCTGGCACAGTGCGGGACAGGAGCTCTTGGTGTTAACTACAGGTGTGGTCCCTAATCCTCCCACCTGTAGACACACAAGGATCCTGATTGGTCACCACTTCTTCCTTTGAACTCCTCTATGCACCTCCTATTCACCTCCAAGTAGAATCATTTGTCCCCTCTGTTACACTAAATGTATTGCTATTTAAAACTATTTAAATAGAATTGTGGGGACTTCCCTGGCGGTCCAGCAGTTAAGACTCTGGGCTTCCACTGCAGGGGGCACGGGTTGATCCCTGGTCATCAGGGAACTAAGATCCCACATACTGGGTGGAGCAGCCAGAAAAAAAAAAAAAGGAATTGTTATTTAATTGATAACTTTTAAATCCACTGTGCTTATTTACAGTATCTGGAGACTGCCCCACCCACCATGCCTGTTCAAATCTGTATCCCTCGGCAAGTTACTTAACCTCTCTGAAATCTCAGTTTCCTCATATGTAAAATGGGCTGGAAATAATACTCCCTTCCTTATAAGGATTTTGGGAGGATTAAATGAAATAATGAACCTAAAGTGTTTAGCAGGGTGGCCCACAGTAATGATGGCATAAATGTGAGCTATCGTAATCTATAACAACACACTGCATGCCCCAAGTATGACTAATGCTTTATTTAAATAAAAGCAGCAACTCAAAAGACACTCTGTCAGAGAAACCCTCCATAAGGAATGACTAAAGATTATTTTTACTCACTACTTCATTAAATTATACACTGTGGCACATAGATGTCAACAAACAACATTTGCTTCTGGTTCTTTCCCACTGAAAATTACATATCAGGAAACACTGAAAATATACGGTAGGGAGTTCCCTGGAACGCTAATCAGGAGACCTGGATTGTGGTCTCAGGCCTGGCATGCCTGCGTGACCCTGAGCAAGTCATGCTAACTCTGTGAGCCTTGTTTATAGGCGAGGAGGATGGATTAGGATCACTCAAAAATTCAAATATTCTATTTCACAATTTATACCTCAAGAACCAGGAATCAAAACTTTTTTAAAAAAGGAAATTGCTTATTAGCTATGATGTTTTTATGTTTTTGTTATATATTGATAATATCCCACAAAAATTCAAAAAAAGGTTTCAACCAAAGCAACCTAAATACATTTATCTCTTATTTCACAAACTCCATATTCAAAATGTAGGGATCATATTAAAATTTTTAATTAAGAAGAGACTAAAACACTGAGAAGGAATCACACTGTCAAGGGAAAACTGAAATTTAGCAAACTAAATTGGAGTGTGGGGCTTCCCTGGTGGCGCAGTGGTTAAGAATCCACCTGCCAATTCCAGGGACACGGGTTTGAGCCCTGGTCCGGGAAGATCCCACATGCCTCGGAGCAACTAAGCCCATGCGCCACAACTACTGAACCGCGTGCCACAACTACTGAAGCCTGTGCGCCTAGAGCCCGTGCTCCACAACAAGAGAAGCCACCACAATGAGAAGGCTGCGCACCTCAACGAAGAGTAGCCCCCGCTCGCTGCAACTAGAGAAAGCCTGTGCACAGCAACAAAGACCCAGCACAGCCAAAAATAAATAAATAAAATAAAATAAATTTAAATAAATAAATAAGAGTCTGTAAGTAAAAGTTGCTACTAAATGGATCAAAACCAATAACCAAAACCAACTGACAAAATCGTGAGTTCTACAAAACCAAACAAAACGTTGAAAAGAAATTCAATGAGAAATGTTTTAATTAAATAAATCATAATGCAATAGACTTCTTATACTGAATTCCTCAACATATACATTTTTTTTAAACTTTCTTATTGTGAATTGCAACACACAACCAGATAGTGCATTTAAAGGTGTACATTTTAAAGACAGACTTGGAGTGGACTCCACTGAAAAAGGCAAGGCTTACTCAGACAAAAGCCTGAGCTTTGCCAGGTCAAAACACTGCACATGTGCAAGTGGGCGTGTATTCAAGGTGCAAGAGACAGAGACATGAAGGAGAGAGGCCAGGGAGATGCCTTTGGGCATGTGATTCTGTGCTTAGCCTGAATCTAAATACAAAAGTCCATTACTGCTCAAAATACTTCCATGCTTACTGACTAAGGAGCTGACTGGCAATTTTTAAAAGCTTATTTTTTATGTCCATTTTTAATTGAAGTATAGTTGCTGTACAACATTATTTAAGTTACAGACGTACAATAGTGATTCACAAGTTTTAAAAGTTATACTCCGTTTATAGTTATAAAATGTTGGCTATACTTCCCATATTGTACAATATATCCTTGCAGCTTATTTTATACCTAACAGTTTGTACCTCTTACCCCACTACCCCCATACTGCCCCTCCCCCATCCCTCTCCCCACTGCTAATCAGTGCTTTGTTCTCTATTATCTGTGTCTTTTAAGTGTTTATTTTTTATTATAACATGATGTTTTCTCATTTTTAAGACGGATTTTACTTCATGCCTAAAATTAGGGTGTGATTATCAACTAATGCGCACATTTAATATGGTGGTTCTACCTGCTCCCAGAAGCCAATGATGCAAACTCTGGCACTGAGGAAAGGCGGCCTTCAGAGGGACCTCTCCTCCACTTCCACCTCCAGCCCCAAGTGTGCACTCCCCTCCAAACACCCTTGCGGCCACAGAAGAAGGAAAAGGAAAAAGCAGTTCCTCTCCAACTACCACCCCTTCCCGTCACAGCTACCTCCTCTCTGCCTGGCGACGCTGGGTGAAGGGAGCCTGGGGGCAAATCTACAGGAGAAAGTGCCCAAGTGGACACTGAAGTCGGCCAGAAGGAGGAGATGGCAAGCAGGGCCAACACAGCTCCAAGTGGAAGGACGGGGCAAAGTCAGACCTCACTGGAAAGGGATAAAAAATTGAGTAGGAGATGAAGGAAGAACGTTTCAAAAATTTGGCTTTGTGAAGGGCACACAGTCAGAGGGTAATGAGGAGGGTGAGACACTTTGCTGATGTTGCTATTGTGTAAATGCCAGAGCAAGCTGCCTGGGGGAGGGCGGTGCTGCCCAGCACTAGCACATTTGATTCGAAACCACCCTACGTGCCTCGAAAGGAGGAAGAAACTGAGGCTACAGGAGTAAGGAGTTTGCCCAAAGTCTGAACTCTTTTCACTAAACCACAACTACTGATAGACAGGATACTAGAAAAAAAGAGTTAATTATCAGCAACAAAAATCCAAAAGCGCAATTCTATTTCCCTTTGTTTTGGCCACAGAAAAACCCACTCATACTAATTTATGATTTCTCTCTATTACTCTGCAAGATTTAACACAAGGAAATATTTAGAAACAACTAGAAGCTCCCTGCATTTTTCAAACTTAGAACCATAAGTCTTCTCCTTCTTACTGCTTTGAAAAAAATAACAACAACAACAAAAAAACCCTAATCTTATACTAGGACCTCTTTAGATCCATTTCTGGAGATCTTTTTAATACAAGTCGCTAAAGGGCCGTTAAACTACTGCTGATACTTAACATTCCAGACAAGTGACAAGGCTGGAAAAGGACAGCCTAAAAGAATTTCTGGCTATAGTACACAAATGGTTTTTCCAGATTTAGTCCAAAACAAATTGGTTCCCAAAGTTCAAACTCCCAGAATGCAAGAAATTTTGAGTCTCCTCTCCCTCTTCAGCCATATTTACAAAAAGAAAATGTTTATTCATGACCCCTCCAAACCATGGCTTTATGCTCAGATTTCTGGCAGGCAGTTACAAAATTGCACAATACTGTATTCATAAAATTAACTGTCGGCCATATTTTTAATTAAAAATATCAATTCAATATATTTGTACATTTATAACAAACTGTGATCTGAAATACAAAATGAAACATTTTCTTTTATTTTACTAATCATTCAAATGTAACAATGTAATAAACCCTTTAATAATAAGCTAAAAATTTTAGATTTGAGAAATGTTTTGCCAATGGCACAAAGAAAGTCTTTCCAAACTAAAAAAGTTAAAATAAATTAGAATTTGAATTCAGTGTAATAAAAATTGAAATCTTTTTTCAATAAGCACTTCACTGATTAGATAACATGAAAATCAATAAAAAATACTAAGGAGTACTTTTTTCTTATATCTACTGAGTATAAGGTAGTGGTCTCAACAGTGGGTAATTTTGCCCTCTAGGGGACATTTGGCACCGTCAGTAGACATTTCTGGTTGTCACAACTGGGTGAGAGGCCAGGGATGCTGCTAAACATCCTACAATGCACAGGATACTCCTCGCAACAAAGAACTATAGGGCCCCAAAAATCAATAGTGTCAAGGCTGAAAAACTCTGGCGTGAAAAGATTGGTTTAAACCGAGGAGGGAAGGGAGATGTTCGTCTTTCTGCAGCAGACTATAAATACAGTCTCATCTGCACAGACATTGTGTTGAGCTGAGAAAGCCAACTCAAAAGAATTGACTGAAAGAGCAGGGAACATGTATGACATGGGGCCTATTACACCCTTGATTTCCATCTACATTTTCTGGGAAAGGACAGCAGCTGAAAGAAGGCTCTCTCTGATCTCCCAGAATGAAATGTAAGGAGAGTCACAGGGACTCACTGCTGACCTGCACCTCCTTCTGTGGTGTCCTAGCTAGCTGCCTGGCGGACCGACAATCCCAAATGGATGGTGAAAATCCACTGTTCTCCAGTCCATCTGAAACCTCACTGGCAAGAGGGAAAGCAGGGAACTAAACCCTGAGGGCCCCCTGCATGCCAAGCACTGTGCTGGGGATTCCACACACACAGCATTTCATTCAACCCTCCTTCACCTTGAGAGGTAAGGATGACCTCAGAGCAACCGTGAAAAGGATCACCTGAGCCTCCCACAGCTCCGACGCAAGGGTAGGGGTCTGAACAGGTCTGACTCCAGATGCCCCACGACGGCACCACAGCAGGGTAGCTCCCTAGGCTGTCTTCCTCAATCTCAGGTGCGGCCTGCACAGTGAGACACTGAGCCACGGTACAGACTCGTCCCGGCCCCCCAATGCAGGTCTTGGCTGACAGCATCCCCTCGTCTCCGTGCCCACCACCCCTGCCAGCCCTGCTCCAGCTCCTTCTGTGTCAGGGAAGAATCACAGCCTGGCGACCCGAATCCCGCCCCCCACCCCCACCTCTCCAGGTGCCTGCCTACCTGCCTCAGGCCAAACGCCTGGCTCCCACCCTCTCCCTACCCCTTGTCTGATGCAGCCACGCTCTTTCCAACACCTACACTTCCACTCGGCCTTCCCGCTCCAGGAGCCCCTTACGGTCTTCTCCCACGTCACGCCAAGACTCTGTCTCCAGGCACTGCGACCACAGCACCCACCTCACTGTATTTCATCCCAGCAACATTTGAGACATACTTAGACTAAAAAATATTCGCTCTTTACCCTAAATTCAAATGCAGGTGGGCGTCCTGTATCTTACCTGGCAACCCTAGGCCCTGCACACAGACCGGCCAACAGGGAGCAAAGGGCAGCGCCAGCGCTGGGAGAGGAGGGAGCAGAACACGGGGACGAGACACAAGGTGAACCGAGACGAGAACGATGGGCAGAAGCTACACAGAGAACAGCAAGAACACTAAGCCCGAACCGCAGAGCTCAACAGTCAATCCTCCACAAAACGGCCCAATCCAGAACTCCAAAGCCACTCTCCAGGGCTCCCTCCAGCAGCCGGGGTCTAGAGCAGCACGTTTCTTTCATGAAACCAGACCCCTGTGCCGGGCCCTTTGCCCGCTTCGCGCAGCTCCCTCCCACGGGCGCGTTATTCCCCCAAGTCCAGTGTCCACTGGTTGAAAACCCCTCCTCCTTCAAAGCTATCTTGGAGGACAAGCAGCTCAAGTCCCTCGAAGCCCAGCTCAGAGGACCTGGGTCACACGAAGCCCCGCTCCCAGACTGTCCCTCCAGCACCATCAACACGCCCTCAGGGCAGCCACGTGGAGGCTTCTCGGCCTCACCAGGACCGCAAGGTGCATAGAGGAGGTGAGGCAGGGCCAGTGCCAAAGGCATCATTTAAGAACTACACAGAGAAGGGAACCAAACACCCGACAGGCAGACAAAATCGGAGCTAGGATGCGAAGAGCCCAAGCCACTGCTGAAAGGACAAGCGTGTCAGAAGGAAATCCTGGAAGCGCTCTCGAGACACCTGTTACCCAGTTCATAGCCTGTCACACCACATCCTGCAACTGGGGGTAGAACTTCTACTCACTTATCAGTGGCAGGATGAGGATGTAAGAGGAAAAAAGAGGAAAACCATGGCAAACACTTCCTTCTGAGTTCCAGATGTCATGGTGCACCCATCCCTGTGAAAATGCCGAGACTCACCATATAACTCAATTACACTGACTTTGCTGTTGCCAATTTAGGATCATGCTGTTTGTCTTTACTGCGTGAGTAATGTATTACAAAGTCCAAGCACCGAACTTAATTAGGTGTCAGAATTTCAATACAATGCAACCAACAGGGTATCAAGAAAATAGAATGTGTAAAATAAATGTTTCTTCCTAATGCTTCATTCTAATTTTTAACAAGTAAAATTTCAGAGCAATGTTACCTGATTTAGCAAACTCTGAGCTTCAGTAACAGGTTACTAGTAACATATTAAGAGTAAGAGAGACTTCCCTGGTGGTTCATTGGAAGGTGGTCCAGTGGTCCACCTTCCAATGCAGGGGATGCAGGTTGGATCCCTGGTCTGGGAACTATGATCCCACATGCCACCGGGCAACTAAGCCCGTGGGCCACAACTAGAGAACTTGCGCACCACAGCTAGAGAGCCCGCGTGATGCAAACTACAGAGCCCATGTGCTCTGGCACCTGCGCACCACAGCTAGAGAAGAGAAAACTCACACACCACAACTAGAGAGAAGCCCATGCGCAGCAACAAAAAGATCCCACATGCGTCAACGAAGATCCCACGTGCCGCAACTAAGACCCAACACAGCCAAAATAAATAAATAAATAAATTTAAAATCTTAAAAAAAAAAAATAGACTCTCATACATACAGCACAGCAGCTCACCCCAAACTCAGCAGATGGGGGTCTTCAGATTCTAATCCTTCAAAACTATTTCTTAGGTTTAAAACATTACCCCCAAAATTACCAAATCCTGTCTCTGAGAACATTGCCTACCTAATCTGATTTACTGCAAATGAGTAATTTAACTATTTCAGCTTTAAAAACAACCATCCTGGGCTTCCATGGTGGCTCAGCGGTTAAGAATCCGCCTGCCAATGCAGGGGACATGGGTTTGAGCCCTGGCCCGGGGAAGATCCCACATGCCGTGGAGCAACTAAGCCCGTGCGCCACAACTACCGAGCCTGTGCTCTAGAGCCCATGAGCCACAACTACTGAGCCCGCGTGTCACAACTATTGAAGCCCACGCGCCCCTAGAGCCCGTGCTCTGCAACAAGAGAAGCCACTGCAATGAGAAGCCCGCGCACCGCAACGAAGAGTAGGCCCCACTCGCCGCAACTAGAGAAAGCCCATGCGGAACAACGAAGACCCAACGCAGCCATTAATTAATTAATTAATTAATTGAAAAAGAAAAAAAGACACAATGCAGGCAAAAATAAATTGAAAACAAACAAACAAACAACCATCCCTTCTAAGGACTGCAAAACACAAACAGATTTTTGTAAGAGAGAGAAGAGCAGCGTTGTTCTGGGCCATAACACTAAACACAGAGCACGGTGCCAGAAGGCAGATCTCCAACTAGCAGCCTGGGACACTGCGGCTGTGCACTCAGGAATTCACAGTCTAGTGGAAAGAACCCAGATTATTCCGGTAGAACCTGGGTTCAAGTGCCAGCTCCACCACTTACTAGTTATGTGGCTCTGGGCATGTTACTCACGTCCAAACTTCAGTCCTTGCACCTCTAGGTGGAGGCTAAGAGCTCCTACACAGGACTGCTACAGGAACCACACCAAACAGCACACTGCTATCCTCCCTACACCACAGAGGTGAGTTCCCTGTACCCTAACTTCTTACTTCTTCTTTCCAACTCCTCACACCATCAGCAGAAAAGAAGAGCTCTCTCCATCCCAGGACAATCCCCAGGGCTGCTCTGCTCTGCTCCATCTTCCAGACAACTAAAAACTCCACGGTCCACTCCAGGTGTGTGCCACCCGCTCTGGGGCCTAACCACTGCTGCTGTCACCCCGTGGGGTCTAACTCAGCACGGCCTTCCTTTGCCTTCCTCGTTCAGTGGGTCACTAACTTGCACTTGCCCTTCCTCTGTCCCTGGTGTCCAGCCCTCTCCTCACTCGCTCCCTCGCCCAGTGTGAGTCTCCCCACCGGCCTTTCATCACACCTCCTGGCTGACACACATCTCTCTCTGAGCCTTTCTGCATGCTTTCAATCCCTTCTATCCTTCCATCTTTCTTCTTTTTGAATTGTTGTTTTTTAAGATGGGGTTTTTGTAAAAGATTCTTTATTAATTAAATTAGAAAATAACAGAAAAAACTCTGGGCCTGGCTTCCCAGGCCCTCTAATCAGTCCTCTCTGCTTCCTGTTTCCCTATGACCGAGGACAGACAGCAAACTACAGTCCATGGGCCAAATCCGGCTCATCACTTGTTTTTGTACAGTCCACAAACTAAGAATATTTCTTGCATTTTTAAATGGTTGGGGAGAAAAAAAAATCATGAGTATTTTGTGACATCAAAAACTATACAAAATTCCAGTCCTCAGATCCACTAAGAAAATTTTATTGAAACACAGGTATACTCATTCATTCATGTATTTCTATGGCTACTTCTGTGCTGATTAGTTGCAACAGAGACTATATGGCCTGCAAAGTCAAAAACATTTACTACCTGGATCTGGAAAAAGCCTGTCAGTCTCTCAGTCTCTACTGAGACTATAATGATATGCCTTCCCCTCCTCTCGGTTGACTTTGACTTTCTTCTTCTTTTCTTTTTTTTTTTTTTGGCCGCGCCATAGAGTCTTAACCACTGGAGTGCCAGGGAAGTCCCTTTGTTTTTTTGGGGGTTGACTTTCATATAGAACTACAGGTGACTAAATTCCCCACCTCAGGAATGTTTTCCCCTTTTCCAAATCCTAACCATTACCAGCAGCTTATGTGGAAGCAGGTAAGCAAAACATTCCTTGTTACTATACAGATTGAGGCCTTGGTGATGCTGTCCCCGTGTGTACAAGGGACGGCTGATGACCCCTTATTCACTTCCAATCTTTCACAGCGGGCTGGCAGGCTAGCAGCTAGGAAAGAGAGCATGCAATATAGGGTACTGAAAGAAATGCTCAAGGAAGCCATGGGAATAATGTGTCTGTCCTGTACCACAATGTCATCATTTACGTGTTACCAGTATAGGTGAAAGTCAGAAAGATACCAACTCAAAACAGCAGAATTTCAAAAAGAAATCAGGAAGAAAAAGCTGATGAGGGGCAGAAGGGGATGAGGAGAAAACCGACAACTTAGAGACTCTCACAAACTGTGGTTAGTGGAAAACTGTGGAGACCCTAGCATTAAAGGGGCAGGCAGCCCTCCCCCGGAGGCCAAAGCAGCCTAAGAAGGAAGGTCCCTATGAAGCTGGAACCTCAGCTCATCGGGTGTCCTCACCCCCTCGAGCTGCCACGCTACATAAGGTGGCCTAACCCCAGGGATCACTACCTCCTTGCACACCATCTGGGAACAAATAAGAAATAAGAAACCTGGAATGCATTCTCTGTGACTAGTCTCAGATAGGAAACCCTGACCTTTTGAAGGCAAGATGCTTGCACCTCAAATTTTTTTCAACTTTACCGACATATAATTGATAAATAAAACTGTAACACATTTAAAATGTACATCATGGCGACTGATGTACATATACATTGTAAAAGGATTCCCACCACCTAGTTAATTAATACGTCACCTCACATATTTATCTTTTGTTCGTGTGTGTGAGCAGCAGATTTTGGAAGGGTGCAGATGCTGTCAAAGGTTAGAATCTGATCCTATTGTCCACAAGTTCCCGGGAAGAGGAAAACTCTGAAAGACAGACTCTGGAAGACTTGCTTCTGTAGCAGAAGAGGGAATTTGGGCTTAAAGTGTCCCCACAGCACAGCAGGGCTCTTCCAAGGGCAACAATACAGTCCTGAGCTGAAATAAATCATCTGATTTACACTGTCTGGATCCAGGAAGACAGGAGTCCCAGGTAGACTGTCCTCCTCAGAGGAGCTGGTAGGGTACTGTGTGCAGTTCTAGAACCACACTGTGAGGAGAAAATCTAATAACCAGCCTGTCTTCAGTCCAGAGAGCTCTGAAAACTCAAGTAAGTGAGACTTTCAACTCGGTAAGTGAAAATAGTCGTTTTCAAACTTCAAAAGGTCCAGAAGGCAGGAATAGGACTAGAGAGTGAAAGTTATCAAGCGACAGATTCCAAGGCAACTAATAATCAGCGATGTCCCTACACCAACCGAGCGGCCTTAAAACTGGTTGGGTCCTCCCCTCGCCGAAGGCACTCAAGCAGGGCCGGGAGGACTGCTCGTCATCAGACACCAGCTGAATGTTCGGCTCCTGCACTAACTTCGGTTAGCTAGATACTTGAACAGTCACAACGCTTCAGCTCTCAGGGCTCCAGGTAACAGTGGTGCAACGTCAAATGTTATTTAAAGAGCATCACATTGAACTTACATGGGGGAATTTGCTGGGCTCACTTTCTCACTTGCCTGTTTCCTGAGGGAATCTCTTTCTCAGGGCAGCCACCAGCCACCCCCATCACCTGAAATGTCCCAAGCTCGCTTCTGATGCAGCATGGCACATATATCTAAGCTCCAGTATCCTGACAATTAAAAAAAAAAAAAAAAAGTATGTAGACAAGAGACAAAGAAACCAGTAACTGCTATGAAAAAATTAATCAGCTGTTTGAGAGATAACAGGTCATTCTTCCTCTTGACCTCACTATGCTCTGAAGCTTCACCTGCAAAGATGTTCAGAGACTGAGAACCCTTCACAGAAGTCACTCTCTGGCGTCAATACAGACCCTGCTGCTGCTGACCACCCTCTCCCCACCTGCAGGACTCCCTGGCCGGACAAGGTGCAGCACCTATGCAATCACATGTGACGAGGAATGAAACAGCATAGGAACCTTGGGTGGTTATCCCTGAGGATAATGAACCTTGGGTGAGAAAGTAAACACTGCGTTAGCGTTTCAGCAGAGACTCTCATACTTGCATAATAAATCCCCCCCTTAGCCTACAGGATATACTCTTCAATTTTTATTTCCCGCTTAAAAAAAATCACTACAGAAATTAGTATTGGAAAAAATTATAAATTCCAAATTCATACTTCACTGTCACTTTATTTAAAATAATGTGTATACTGCATATGTGAGAAAAACGAACCAATCAAACAAAATCATCATTAACTACTACCAAGTGACCATCCCATATTTAAAACTTGCCTCTGAGTGGCTTAAGGGAGAAGAGGCATGAAATTAGGAAGAGAAGAGAGGGGGCCCAGCCAAGCGCTCAGGCAAGAAAGGGTGTAGGAGGAGGCAAAGAAGAGGACCTCAGTAAGACCAGGCAGGCATCAAGGTCAGTCCCCCAGCCATCGTCCTATGACACCCCCACAGCCTTTGTCACTAGTTGCAATTCTTGGGCAGTTTTTCATACGTGGAGCCAAATGTCAGTGCAACTATAACTACCATTTACTAGGGAACCTGCCAGAGCAGCACAAAATAAGTCCAGCCCTCTTTCCATGTGAAAGCTCTTCAAATATTTCAATTATAAGAGAAACAATGCCCTACATAGTCTTCTATTCTCCAGGCTAAATGGCACTGTCGTTCCTTCAACCATATGGCAAATGCATTCCAGTTGAAAGGCAGCATATTACAGCGAAAAGAACATAGGACTTTTAGTCAGAAAACTGGGCTCAAGTCCAAGCTTGGCCCCTGGTTAACTCTGTATTCTTAACCTCGTTTCCTCATTTATAAAATTAAGGAAAATAACTACCTTAAGCTGTATGGTGAGAGGACCATATTTAATGAAAGGTACACATGAAATGTATGCTTTTTCAGCCATGCTGCCATGGATGCTCATTAGATTCCACAGTACTAATAACCTAAACCTCATAAACCTTATGAATTAAATTAGTTTTATAAATAAAGTTTTGGAACCCAACCCAACTAAGCACATGTGTGGTGGGGGAGGACAGCGAGAAGCAAAGGCAGGAGAGGAGGTGACTAAGATCCCTGTACTGCTAGACAGTATGCTGGTTGGCATTTATATTCTACACTAGACCTTCAGAAATATTACTTTAATATAAACTTGCAGGTTGTGTTTTGTTCTGAATTTTTATAAACGAACATTAGTAACTGAATTGCCCAAAAAAGTTTTCTGCAAAATAATGTTTCATTCATTAGAGTGACATTCTGATTATTAATAGATGACTAGCATTCCATCATGATGGAGCTGGTCTGGATGAGCAAGACTTTGACCTGGATGGGTAACATGAAGGGTGAATAACCGTGTGTCTAAAATGTGCATTTCTAACTTCATTTCAAAGTCAAATATAAAAAAACAAAATCAGAACCGAAATTCTTATTTTAACTGCATTACCACTAGGGCCAACATAGAAGGGTTAGTGCAGGCCAAACTAGGCTGCATATCAATATAAATCTGCCCTTATTGGGAGGGAATTCCCTCCAGGCCTAACCACTCTAGATGACCCAGATTATTTTCCCTAAGCATCACCATGAATAATTTAAAGTAGGCTTTACTGGAGGGACAATCTCAATAATTCATAGGGCAATATAACAAACACAGAAAAGTTCAGGAAGAAAACAAGAGTCTTGACTGGGCCCAGAAGTTTTGCCATGTCCCCCAAAAGTACTCTCAACTGCATCCATCAGAAACCTCCAGCACATATATCTCACCTGGTTTTTGGGGAACGATGTCTATTACTTGTCAACAGAATAAGAGGATTTGGATACAATTTATAAATGTGCAAACTTTGCTACCAAGGACTCATATGTGGATCTCCTAGAACTCCATATCCACATTAACCAATTGGGTCTTTTTTTTTTTTCCTTTTTTTTATTTTATGAAAATGTTTCTACTTTCTCCTGCAAGATTATTAATACTAATACTGACTTAAAGTAACTTGTAACAACATTTAGGGCAATCTAGCCTTTGGTACTTCATATACACTACTCAGAAAGCCCCCACAGACTCAAACTGCAATGGTAAAACCCTAGGCTATGCTACTTGTTTATTTCCTGACTTTCCACCCCTGCCCCTATTAGACAGTAAACTCTAAGAGTGCAGGGTGTTTTGTTTGTTTTGTTCATGCTGTTGCCTCAGAGCCTAGAACAGTGCCTGGTCCATCATAGCCTTTTATTATCTGCTGAATTGAATGAATAAACAGTATATTTATACTATGGAATATTACTATGAAGCCATTAATCACAATGAGTCAGAATGATACCAGCTGATTTAATGGACTTTCCAGAAGTATTAAGTGAGGAAAACAAAAAGCAGAAGTGCCAAAAATATCCCATGTTTTAAAAAGTATGCCCTGAAAACCCATACATTGATCAGGAAGTGGAGAACTTAGAACCTGACACACTGCTGGAGGGACTGTAAGATGGAGCAGCTTTGAAAAACAGTTGGTGGTTCCTCAAAAAGTTTAACATTGCTACCATATGACCCAGTGATTCCACTTCTACGTATACACCTAAGAGAACAGAAAACATCTGTCCACACAAAAACTTGTACATGAATGTTCACAGCAGCATTATTCATAATATCCAAAAGTGGAATAAACTAGGGACTTCCCTGGTGGTCCAGTGGTTAAGACGCTGTACTTCCAATGCAGGGGGTGCGGGTTCAGTCCCTGGTTGGGGAACTAAAATCCCACATGCTGTGTGGCCAAAAAATTTAAAAAAAAAGAAAAGAAAAGTGGAATAAACTAAATGTCCATCAACTAATGAATAGATAAGAAAATATGGACTATTATTTAGCCATAAAAGGAATGAAGTACTAATGAATGCTACAACACGGATAACCCTTAGAAACATTATGCTAAATGAAAAAAACCACACAAAAGGCCACATATTGTCTGATTCCATTTACATCCAGAACAGACAAGTCCAGAGAAAGTAGATTAGTGATTGCCAGGGGCTTGGGGGAGTGGAGAATGGGGAGTGACTGTTGCTGGGTACAAGGTTTCTTCCTGAGGTGATGAAAATGTTCTGGAATTAGAGAGTGGTGCTCAATGCACAACTCTGCGAATGTACTAAAAACCACTGAGGTGTGCAATTCAAAAAGCATGGCAACCTAAATGTCGATCAACACAGGAATGGATAAAGAAGATGTGGTACATATATACAATGGAATATTACTCAGCCATAAAAAAGAACAAAATCATTCCATTTGCAGCAACATGGATGGACCTAGAGACTGTCATACTGAGTGAAGTAAGTCAGACAGAGAAAGACAAATATTATATGATATTGCTTATATGTGGAATCTAAAAAAAGGGAACAAAATGAACTTATCTACAAAACAGAAATAGAGTTACAGATGTAGAAAACAAACTTATGGTTACCAGGGGGTCAGGGGGGAGAGATAAATTGGAAGATTGGGATTGACATATACACACTACTATGTATAAAACATTGATAGATAACTAATAAGGACCTACTGTATAGCACAGGGAATTCTACTCAGTACTCTGTAATAGCCTATGTGGGAGGGGAATCTGAAAAGGAGTGGATATATGTGTATATATAGCTGATTCACTTTGCTGTACACCTGAAACTAACACAACATTGTAAATCAACTGTACTCTAGGGACTTCCCAGGTGGTCCAGTGGTTAAGAATCCATCTTCCAATGCAGGGGACACGGGTTCCATCCCTGGTTGGGGAACTAAGATCTCACAAGCCTCAGGGCAACTGAGCCTGCACGCCGCCAACTACTGAGCCCACGCGCCACAACTAGAGAGAAGCCCATGCACCACAACTAGAGAGAAGCCCGCACGCCGCAACTAAAGATCCCACATGCCACAACTAAGACTGGATGCAGCCAAAAATAAATTTAAAAAAAAACTATACTCCAATAAAAATTTAAATAAACAAATAAATAAATTTGACTCATTTAAGTTGGAAAACAACAAAAAGGATGAACTTTATGGTATATGAATTATACCTCAATAAAGCTGTTATTTTTAAAAACCATACATCTTTGCAAATGAATACATGAATGAATATATGCATACATGACTCTTGTATTCAAATGAATACATGAACGATGAAGAGTGGTATGAAAGGCTGACATTCCTGGTGGTGGAGTTCGGGGGAGGGGAGAGTGAGGTGGGGAGAGGAGACAAGTGTTGAGGCAAGAAGGAAGAGATAAACAAAAAAAGACTAAAAAATCCAAGGCTGCTGGCCTTGAGTGGCAGGGGCCGGGCAAAGTTGAGTAAGTACGCAATGAGGTAAGCTTGAGGAATAAAAATGAGGGGGACTTCCCTGGCAGTCCAGTGGTTAGGACTCAGTGCTTTCACTGCAGAGGGCCCAGGGTTCAATCCCTGGCCAGGGAACTAAGATCCTGCAAGCCTTGCGGCTCGGCCAAAAAAAAGAATAAAAATGAGGGAACTAGGGTTTAAAAATCCAGCAGGTAATTTGTAACAGGGCAGAGAAAGCACACTTGACTAAGTGTAATGATGTGACGGAGTTTGCAGAAATGCAGAGGCCAGAAAGGGAAAAGGGCAAGAACACGGGACAGAAGATTTAAGACTGACCCTAACCAGGGACTTCCCTGGCAGTCCAGTGGTTAGGACTCGGTGCTTTCACTGCTGGAGCCTGGGTTCAATCCCTGGTCAGGGAACTAAGGTCCAGCAAGCCACCAGGCCAGGGCTGGGGGGCTGGGGCGGGAGGCTGGGGGAGACTGACCCAAACCCACCAAGGTTTAAAATGTGCAAGGAGAAGACTCAATAGCTCCTGCTCAAGAACTCTTGGGCCTGGTGGGGTAGAACAAACTATGACCAGGAGACGCTTCCAGGGAAAGAAGGGAGTGGGACTCAGGACACTGGCGTCTCCTACATGGGAGGACAGGGGCATCTCTCGGAAGAAAGTGTCCAGTTGTGACTGTTCTGGAAAAAAGCAGCCCCAACAAACTGCTTCAGGACTTCCCAGGGGACGAGGTGCCCCTGGAAAATGGCTGAGTTGGGACTTTCCCCAAGAACATGAGAAGTGAGAGAGGAAGAAAGGGACAACTTTCATTTTTAACAAGTATTTCTTGACAAATCCTAACACTGCCATCAGTTTCTTTGCCTCTTTCCCAAGCTTAATCAGGGTCTTTTTTTTTTTTCCTTTTGTACAAACTCAGTTCTTTTGAAAAGAAGTGTAATACGGGGCTTTTTTTTTTTTTTCAAGAGACAAAGTATTTTTCCCCTTTAACATTTCTGTTTTCCCTGGGCTATATGCACAAGAGACGAACTTGAAATTTAATATCTTCATCTCTTAAAACTTTACCATCCAAAAACAACAACAACAAAAACCACCACCACCAAGATGGAAGGTATACAAGGGGAAAAAGGGAAACAACATGAAACAAATGCACATTCCTTCCAGAGCCCGGAACAAAGGTGATATAATAGACATCACAGACAGAGTCTCCTCCGTCAAGAAATTAGATTTTAATTAGACACTAAGACACAATTATATGGACTTTGCAAGTTGGTGTGCATGGCTGGGAGGTGTCTCAGGGGTGGCAAGGCCAAGTGGACCTGGAGTGAAAAGCTCCTCAGGGGCAGGGACTAAGTGACCCACTTCCTCAGGACCCATGCCTGACAAACTACTCACCCAGCAGATGCAACGACACGCACCCCGCTCTGCACTGCGGTGTCCCAGCTGGTGGAGAAGAGCAGACAAAACCAGGGAGCCAAATCCTAAATGGACAGGGTGCTGGACAAGCCTGCAGGAGACAGGATAAGGGATGCCTTTCAGGCCAGGTCCTATCTGAGCTGAGTTTTGAAGGATGAAGTGAGAGAAAAGCTTTTCAGCAGAGGAGACTGGAGAGAGCTCCAAGGACCAAGAGCTCAACAAAGCACGTAAAAGGAGGTGGGGGCAGGACGAGAATGGCAGCCTGAGCCCAGTGACACCAAGCTAAGGATTGGTAGATCTGATTGTAAAGATAGTGGGAGCCATTGAAGGATTTTAAATTGTGCAGAGAGCAGGGCAGTAACCGTGAACAGATTAACATTTTAGAAAGAAAGGCAGGGGCAAACCTCAGGATTTAACCAAAAAATAAAGACAAGAACTACAATGAAGATGTGCAAAAAGGTCAGGAAAAACATTTAACAGATCTGCATTCTCTTCTTCTGGACAAATGTCCTTTACAGAGTTTCCACGTTATCCTTTGAAAATGGAGAACTCAGGTGGGTGAGAGCAGTCAGTCCTCCCAATGTGAACATGAGTATTTGAAGAATTACAGATTGCATTATTAATTTTAATTTGAGACACTTTTAAAACGTATGCTTGACACACATTATATATTGTAGTTTTGTAAGTACAAAAGAAAATTTACAATAACTCTAAATCTAAATCTAGTAAGATTTTTTAAATCTTTAAAAATTTTTAAGATTTCACAGACACAATGGTCATCTGTTACATTCACTTTGGAACCGGACAGGGTGCTGGACAGCCACTTCTCCCCTCAGCGTATCTGAAATATAATCTGTAAGCCTAATTTCTTGATGGTCATGGTGTTTCACAGCAAAAGACTGGGGCCACAATACTAAAAGGTTTCGGAGCTGACAGAGAATCCCCACAGGGGTTCTTTACCTCAGCAGCCAGTCTATTCAATACTAACAATTCCAACCACCAGGAGGAATTTCCCTGCCTAGGCTTATACACACACAAAAATATCCTGACATTTTATATCTGGTAGGAAAGGATGATCAGAAGTATCTTTAATACCAAGCAAATTCAACAGAGCCTTCTTAGTTGCCTGTGGATTGGGACAAATGACCACAAAGTAACTCATATTTACTCTTAAAAAGTAATCTATATTTTAATCTTCTCAGCAGTAAAAGCCCCAGGAACTTTTTCACTAAACTCCCTTATAACAACAGCAAAACAATAGATTCTACGTTCTCTTTATTTCTAAAAATACCTTATTGTGATAAGAAAACCAACCTATAGTTGCCATTTATTACAATCTCATTTACCACCATTTACTATCACCATCATGTCATAGAAGATGCTTTAATTTTAATATCAAGAAAATGACATTTTTTAGAAAGGGAAGTCCTAGTTGAATAAATTTAGTTTTATGAAAAACTCCCTATATTGTCCTCGTTTTTCTTAATACTCTGAAGCCCACTCAACAGTTCATTTCAGGGGTCTGACCAAGAGTCTCCGAGATTGGTTCTCACCAGCTTTACAACACCACCTGGTCTTTGACAAGGGACCACAATGTCATGGAACTGGTGAGAAGGTCCAGTTCTACCCCTGGCTGAAGAGGACTAAGTAGGCAAAAATCCATTAAACATTAAAATTGGCAACTCAAGCTCCTTTCCATCTCCACCCCCAAACCCCACACTTTACAGATGGGGAAATGAAGCCCAGAAAGGAAAACCGACTTGCCCAAAGCCATAAAGCCAAGAGAATTTAACTCACCTACTGACACCCTGACACTGTTCCTCTACTGAGGTGGAGAGTTTGCGTAATGACTATGTACAAGTTAGCCATGTGATTTAAATATGTATATGGTCATACCGCAAATCTTAATGTATTATGAAAACCCATCCTTAATAATAATTTTGAACCAAAGCAATACTATCATCTGAGTCATCTAAAATATAAGATGTACTTTATAAAGTCAGTTATAAAGAGAACCTCTGCTTCAGAGAAATCCCGTCTCAAGAGGACACACTGCAGATACACAACCCCAAAAGTTCAAGTTTAAAACAGAAATTTTGATACAAACCTCACCTTAACCAAAACTGCTATAATCACTTCCCACTCACTATGATGCTGAACTGCACACTTAGATATCTGGACTGTTGACAAGGTGCAGAGTGATAAAGCTTTTCTATGGCAAAATATTCACTTTCTTTTTTAAAAAATTTTATTTATTTTATTTATTTATTTTTGGCTGTGTTGGGTCTTCGTTGCTGCGCGTGGGCTTTCTCTAGTTGTGGTACGCAGGCTTCTCACTGCGGTGGCTTCTCTTGTTGCAGAGCACGGGATCTAGGTGCACCGGCTTCAGTAGTTGTGGCTCGCGGGCTCTAGAGCACAGGCTCAGTAGTTGTGGCACAAGGGCTTAGTTGCTCTGCGGCATGTGGGATCTTCCCGGACCAGAGCTCGAACCCATGTCCCCTGCATTGGCAGGCAGATTCTTAACCACTGCGCCACCAGGGAACCCCTCACTTTCTTACTGAAAATGAATGTCAAGAAAATCCCTACATACGTAGAGTATGCACAGGTAATTGAAAAGCATTCTCCAGCTATCTCAAGATGCTTGGAGTACACTCATTCAAAGGAGAAAAGGAGACATCTTTCAAGAGAAAAAAATTACTGGATCAGCTATCTCTTTACAGAAAAAAACCTTACCTAGGTCAATACCCTACTTCTCCTTACCCTTCTGCATCGATGTGTCTATTTGATAACCTACCCATATTATAGTGATGTCTGCTGGTATCTACCAAGCCCCAGGCTCTGATTTCATCTCAAGATGCAGCCCCCGGGGTGACAGCAAACATTTTTTAGTCTCTTGCATCTGTTGCAAACTTACAAAACATTATCAGTGGCTTAAGATGATTTTTTTTTTTTAATACAACAGACATTTCCCCCTGTGATCAATACAGGACGGCAAATTTATGGGAATTTTCCCTGGGTCCTCCCGTGCTTGCCGGCGAATTACCAAGGGCATTAACGAATCAAGATTCTCTGCGCTTGAATGATCACAGGAGTTACTTGGTTTTGTAAATGGGCCGAAACTGAGTGGAAACTGATTTCTTTTCCAGCCATCTCCAGCGGAGCTGCCCAGAAACGAACTCTGATGTCTTAAACGTAACCACTGAAGCCATACAATGACCACACTGCGGGAAAGGCAGAATTTCCTCGGCAGAACACAAGATTATTCACATCCAACCTGATGCAATTAACCAGGTCTGGAGAAAAAAGGATACTCCTCCTGCTCCGGGCTGACCCCGCCGGCGGAGCTGCGCGCGGGTGGGGGCGCGGCCCGGCGGAAGCAGAGCCCGCAGGAGGCCCGGGTCGGCCGCCCGCCGCGTCCTCGGGCCCGGGGATGGAGGCCGGGGACTAAAGGACTGGGGGCCAGGGGCTATGGGGCGGCGGCCCCAGCCTCTCCTGGGGCACGAGGAGAGGAGACCGGTGGGCGCGGCCGCAGAACCAGCCGGGCCCCAAGCAGCCGGGACGCCCGCCGGCCGGGGTCGCGGCTTGGGCTGCCCGGGGGCCCGCGAGGGGATGGCGCAGGCGCGCGCCGGGCGGGGGGCCCGGGAGGGGACGGCGCAGGCGCGGGCCGCCGGGGTCTGCGGGGCCGCCGGGGCCTGGCCGCGCGGGCGGCGCTGAGGAGAAGGACGCTCCCGCCGCGCACACTCAGGGCACCCGGCCCCGGCTCTTACCGCGCGGCGCCGCCTCGCTTGCTCGCTGGCTCCGGGCTGGGGCCGGGCGGCGAGCTCGCCCGGTGGCGCGGCCCGAATCCGTTGAGTCCGGCCTCAGGGCAGCAGCCAACCCCGCGGCGCCGTTCGCCCGGCCCGCCCAGCCTCCCTCGCGGCCCACGCCCCCAGCCCGCCCCTTGTCCGTCCCACACGGCCGCCGAAGACTGCGCAGGCGCGGCTCATGCCCCGCCCACATCCGCCGCCGCGCAGGCGTCTACAGCACAGCCCACTCGGCTCGCGTCCCTCCCGGCTCTGGATCGCGCAGGCGCCGTATCATCCGGCCGGCCACAGAAAGTCCTCAGTCAGGCAGTGCGCGTGCGTCAGGCTTCCTGCTCGCGCTCTGGCTGGCGGATGCTCCTGGAGGATGCACTGGGCACTGCCGAGTGATGTGTTCACGCTCCATCATCCCAAAGGCTCGGCTTCGCCCAGAGGTCCACCGTTCATGCTCGGCTTAGCCAAGAGGTCCAACATTCAGGGACGTATCTATAGCGTGCCAAGGACGGCGCTGGGCTTGAGCTAGACAGTGGTGGGAAAACACAGAAGCCCTGCCCTCCCGGTACTCCCCGGAGATTTTGGGGGAGATAGGATGCAGGTTTTAAAAAAAAGCACAACTTTTTTTTTTTAATTAATTAATTAATTAATTTCTGTCTGCGTTTGGTCTTCGTTGCCCCACGCGGGCTTTCTCTAATTGTGGCGAGTGGGGGCTATTCTTCATTGCAGTGCGTGGGCTTCTCATTGCGGTGGCTTCTCTTGTGGAGCACGGGCTCTAGGTGCGCGAGCTTTAGTAGTTGTGGCACGTGGGCTCAGTAGTTGTGGCTCGCAGGCTCTAGAGAACAGGCTCAGTAGTTGTAGCGCACAGGCTTAGTTGCTCCGTGGCACGTGGGATCTTCCTGGACCAGGGCTGGAACCCGTGTCCCATGCATTGGCAGGCGGGTTCTTAACCACTGCGCCACGAGCGAAGCCCCAACATTTCTTTATTGGTCCTAAGTCTAGACAGAATTTCGTTTTCTTCCTGTGTCATTTTTACTGAGTTATATTTTTGCAGGAAAGTGTCTTTTGTTAATGTTTTCCAAATCATTGGCATAACGTTGTTCATGTAATTCTCTGATGGTTTTTGTTATAATCATTGTTTCTTTTTGTTTCTGAATAAATTTCTAATACATTTACATACTTCAAAATTCAGAAAGCACCTTCTCAACCCCGTCTCCATTGCTGTAGTTCCTCTTCCCAGCTGCAACTAAATGTATTCAGTTTCTTGATAAAAATATTTTTTGAATATAAACAAATATCCAAAATAAGCAGATTGGTTCTTTTTGCTTCTTTTTTTTTTTTTTTACACATATGGTAGTCTACTATACATAATAATCTGTACCTTTCTTTTTAAAACCGGAATAGCCATGATGGTTTAATAGTCTGGAGATAATCAATCATTCAACATTTGTGTAGGACTTAGGTCATGGTCCTCATCACCAGACAGCCTGGGTTTGAATCCGGGCTTCATCACTTACTAACCACTTGTCTTTGCATTTCAGTTTCTTCATCTACAAAATGGGAGCTGTTATGGATTGGGGGGATTAAGTGGGATAAGGCATGAAGGGAGCTTAGCATGATGCCCAGCACCCAGTAAACACCTGGTGACTGTGAAGGGCATTCATGTTGCATCTGTTTCAGCATTTACAGTTCAAACAGGACTCAACATCATTTAGATCTTCACGCCAGCCCTGTAAGAACTGCATGGAGGACAAGAGATACTTTTTTATATTAAAGTGCACAAAATAAATATACAACTCAATGAAATACAAAAAAGTGAAGGTCAAGAAAAAGAACTTGAGGGACTTCCCTGGTAGCACAGTGGTTAAGAATCCGCCTGCCAATGCAGGGGACATGGGTTCAAGCCCTGGTCCGGGAAGATCCCACATGCCGTGGAGCAGCTGAGCCTGTGCGCTACCACAATGAGAAGCCCACCCATAGCAACGAAGACACAATGCAGACAAAAATAAGTAAATAAAATGAATAAATTTTAAAAAGTAACATAAAAAGAAAAGAAAGAAGGAAGAGTACAAGAAATGTGAAAGAGAAGGGGGAAAAGGAGGAGGAGGAAAGAAAGTAGTAGTACAATTCGGATTCCATCTTCTAGCTGTCCAGACAAATTATAAAACTACAATAGTTTAAAGATATTGATACAGGAAAAACAAATAAAATGGTAGAAAAAAAAAAAGAAAAAAGAAAAAGAACTTGAGCAGTTTGCCAAGTCCCTCCTCTCCCCTGCCAACACTACATCCTCCCCAAATGTAACCACATTCTGACATCTAACTCAGGATGAATATGGGCTGACTTTGAACTTTAAATAAATGGAATTGTATTGTATTGATTTCCTAGGGCTGCTGTAACAAATTACCACAACCTTGGTGGCTTAAACCAAAAGAAATGTATCATCTCACAGCTCTAGAGGCTGGACGTCCAACATCTAGGTGTCAGCATCTCTGAGTCTCCTCAGAAGGCCCTGGGGGAGGATCCATCCCTTGCCTCTTCTACCTTCTGCCAGCTGCCTGCATTTCTTGATGTTCCTCTGCTTGTGGCTGCAGCATTCCGATCTCTGCCTTGGTCTATGGCCTTCTCTGTGTTTGTGTGAAATCCCCCTTTGACTCTTATATAAGGACACTCATGATGGCGTTTAGGGCCCACCTGGATAACCCAGGATAACCCCCCATCTCATGATCCTTAATTTATCACATCTGCAAAGACCCTTTTTCCAAATAAGGTAACATTTATAGGTCCCAGGGAAAGACTGGATATCTTTAGGGGGCATTATTCAGCCTACAGCAAGTATCTTTTTGTGTCTACCCTCTTTCATGCAACATGAATTCTGTGAGATTCATCCATCTTGTTGCATGCATCTGTGGCATGCAAAATTAATATCATTTTGGTTGCTGTGTAGTATTGCACTGTATGAATTTACCATTCCATGGTTTATCCATTCTATTGATGGACATTTGGGTTGTCTCCAGTTGTGAGCTATTTGTGGAATGAAAATTGGATTAAGCAAAAAAAGATTCCTGGAGTCTCCAGTGGGAAGCTATAGGCATCCTTGGTACACACCCTTCTAGGTTATCTGATTCTGATTCTGTGGGGGCTTTGGGCCTTATATTGTCTTTGAGCTCTTTTGCAATATTGTAGAAAATTGACAGCAACGCAAATAATTCTTGTCCAGGGACAACCCTCCCCCACAGTGGAAGAACCAGTTTTGCCTCCAAGTTCATTTCAATATTTCTGTTCTATATATGTGTCTGACCTTGGAGTTCTCCTTTGAACTGATGGTAACATCTTACTGGTTCCCTCATTTAATGAATGAGTTAAGTAAACTCTTTGATACATGTTTATTTTATATTTGTGTAAGAGTCATGATTTTACCTTTTTAAAACATTACCCTTTAACATTAGGAATAAAGTTCCTATGAACGTCTTTATACACAGCGAAGTACTTTTAATGAATCAAAACTACTAACCTAGATTTTCTGCCATTGAAATTCCAAAGCAAAAGCACCATTTTCCACCAAGCAGGAGGCTGCTGACACTTCCTGAATAGGAACCAGGTCTGCTGAACTGCACCTGTGCAGGGTTGGGTGGGTGGGTGGGTGGGAGAGGGTACAAAGATGGTTTTGACCAGGTCCCTAGGCTCTGAGAGCCTTCTCTGCCTGGGACAGCAGTGTAACCTGGTCCTAAATCAGGTGAGATGCTGCTAAAGTGTCCTGGAGGGATCAGCAGGATTCTGGGAGGAGGTGGCATTTGAGGAGGATTTGAGGCAGAGAGCGCCTCCCCCACTAGACCTCGGAATTGGGCTTCTATAATGTGGACAGGGGCCGGTCACTGCAGCTTTAGGACAGGGAAGTGACATGCTGTGAGATCTTCTTTAGGAAGACGGCCCTCGTGGCACATGCAGGATGGGGAGGGTGACCCTGAGAGTCGAGACCTGGGGAGGCTGGAGGCCTGACATGGCGATGGGGTCAGAGGAGAGGACACAGATCAGAGGGTGGGGTGCACGGAACTGTCCAGACTTCAGCCCAGTGTGTGGCTGGGCCTCAGCGCTGGGTGGTCCCATCAGCCTTACCACACCTTGGTCCCTTCTCCTCGGCTTGTCAGGACTGGAGGGGCAGAAAGAGCAGGCAATTTGGGCAGCTGCGGGCCAGGAGCAAGAAGGGACCTGGCGAGGTGCCCAGAGCATTTATCACTGTGTAGCCCTTCCCAGGGCCCAGCCTCCACGGGCCACAACCACCAAGTGGCAGGATTTGGGACACTGTGATGATCAGCCTCAGAGGCTGACAATTCCCCCCCTGGTCAGGCCCCGCCAGCCCTGCAGTGCTGGGGTCTCATCACCACTGAGATGGGTGGAGCACTGCAGCCCGGAACCCCCTTGAGCTCTGTGCCTCTGGTTTCCTGGTGACCCCCTCAGCTCACCCTGACGCTCACCCCCGACACTGACTGTTCCACTCGGGCCCAGCTGCTCTGTCTGCACCACAGCTGGAGGAGCCAAACAGGCAGGGTCCGCAGGCCAAGTTTTAATCAGAAAACAACTGTCCCCAGCCGTTAGCACATCATCAGCTCCGAGTGCCAGGACATCAGCTTAGGATTCTTGACATGCCTCTCTTGGAGCCAGGGGTGCGCCGAGTCCCAGGAGAAGTTCAGCTGTCAGCTGAGCAAAGATGTGTCTGCAGACAGAGATGGGCTGCTCACCCTGAGAGGGACTCAGGTACCCAGCAGCCATGGTCTGAACCCCAGGAGACTCCTTGGGATGCCCAGCTGGCTTGCAGGTGATCCAGAAGAGACACAGAAAGGACACCAACTCAGGACAGGTGTCCCCCCTTCCTCACAGCCCACAGAGATCAGAGATCATGAAACCCTCTTGTTTCACAGTCAGAGAAACTGATGCCAGCAAGAAGGGAACCCATGTACCAGGTCTGCTGGTCTCTGGACTTGAGCCCAAACTCTGGCCGGGACAGCTGTGTGGCCTCGAGTAGGGCCCTCAAATTCTCTGTACTTCCAGTTCTTTTGTGAACAATGGCAATTCTCCCACACCGGTCAGGGATGCTGGGGAACTAAATAATAGGTCCCCACCCCAATAAGTGCCCCCCTGGACACCGTGCTTCTCTGCACACGGCAATCACACGGCTAGTAAACAGTAATGTCTATGGCCCCAGAGACTGTAAGCGTCCCAAGGGCAGGGCCTGGCATGTGGCAAGGGCTCTGGAAATGCTTCTTCTGTCATCTCTCAACTCTAGGTCCCCAACCACAGAAAGCAGTCACCCTTGTGCAGCCTCCTGGTTCAACTCCATGGGGCCCTCAGGAAACAATGGCATATCGTGGTGGGGACACGGAAGACAAGGGATGATGAGCTGGATAAAGGGATTCCGCCCAAATGTGCCTGAGGCTTAACTAGCGCTCCTCAGCCTGTGTGTGCCCCTTCCCAGTGTCAGAGTGAGCAAGTCCCCATTTTACAGGTGAGGAGGGAGTTCCCTGGCAATCTCGCGCTTTCACTGCTGTGGGCCTGGCCGGGTTCAATCCCTGGTCGGGGAACTAGATCCCACAAGCTGTGCAGCGCAGCCAAAAAAAAAAAATTACAGGTGAGGCTCTGGGAGCTGCATGAGTTGCCCAAGCCTTGGCCTCCGGACCCTGGGCCTTCTCCCTCAGCCGCTGGTGCCCCCCCCTTGCAAACTAGTCTCCCGAGAATCCTGCACACATCCCAAGGCTCCGAACATGCCCATGTCTCCTCTTTGAGAATCGAGAATCATCTTCAGGACTCACAGCCCCCCACCTTTCTTTTTTTGGCCAGCACCCAGGCAGTGGCTGTGGTTGGGTCGCCAGAGGAGCCACGGGCCAAGTGTGAACTGGAAGAGATTCCAGTTGACTTGAGGAGGAGGAGGAGGAGGGGGATGGAAAGGAGTTGGTGTGCAGACTGAGCCCTTGGTGACCTGGCTGAACTGGCCAGAGGCCCTGAGAAGGCCTGTCTTGGGACGTGTGGCCTGTGAGGTCCAGCCGGGCACTTGGTGCATATCATCTGGGGACACGCAGAGGAGCAGCCTCGGTCCCCCAGAATGTGCTCATCCATGAGGTTCACTGGTGTGGCCCGGACAAGGAGGGTGATAGCCCCCTGCCCTCGGTGTGATCAGTCAACCACCCTGGGACCCTTTAAGAGGGTCGTTAACCTGGAGCAGCATGGGGAGGACTCGAGTTCCACTCTTGGCTCCACATCCAGGGGTCAGAATAACCAAAGGCCACTGTATTAGTGGACTCAGGCCGCCATAACAATAAATCACAGACCAGGGGCTTAAACAGACATTGATTTTTCTCAAGATCAATGTGCCATCCGGGTTGGTTCCTCCTGAGGCCTCTACTGCAGCTGAGCCCCTTCTCTCCGTGTCCTCATACGGCCTTTCCTCTGTGAGAAGTGGAGAGAGATCTCTGGTGGCTCTTCCTTTTTTTTTTTCAGCCGTGCCGCGTGGCTTGTGGGATCTTAGTTCCCCGACCCAGGGCCCTCAGCAGTGAAAGCGCACAGTCCTAACCACTGGGCCACCAGGGAAGTCCCTCTCTTCCCCTTCTTATAAGGCCACCAGTCATATCAGATTAGGGCTCCACCCTTATGACCTCATTTAACCTTAATTACCTTCCTAAAGGTAATCTCTGAACATGGTCACACTGGGTGTTAGGGCTTCAACATGTGAATCTGGGGGACACAATTCAGTTCATAACTACCGTGGAGCAGTGGAGTCTAGAAAACCCTGGGGGCCAGAAAGGAGCACAGGGAGGGTGTGGACAATGCCAGCTGGTGGAAGAGGAATTTACCACCCTCTAGTACCCCAGCATGGCACCACCTGGAGGCGGGGTTAGCATGAGATGGCTTGGGTGGGCTAGAAACTCAGAGGCTAGAGGCCAGCCTGCCAGGGTGGACAGGCTCCTGCAGCCGCTGCCCACTGACCAGTAGTCCCAGGAGTCTCTTCCTGGCCGTCACCAGATGAAAGGGCCCTGCTTGGAAAATGCAGATCAGGAGTGCTTATCTAATAAAGAACACAGACAAAAGTCACAGATGCCGTAGCCTGTTCCAACTAACTTCTGATCGCCACCCCGACATTGGAAACGTTATTTTCAGAAAATAGAAGAAACAGCAGCCATTCCCCTCTCCCAATTGCTTCTCCCTCCTTCTGGCCCAGCGACAGTAGGGCGGCTGGGCTTATGGGGGCTGGGGAGCCCCAGAGGGAACCAGGGCAGTGCCACCCAGCAAGGCAGTTTTTAAGTGGTGGTTTTATTTAAACAAGCAGCTGCAGCATCTATTTCCCTCTGCATGGGTCCCGGTTTCCCACGCTGGCCCTGGGGCCAGGCCTTGGGTTTGGGAGGCCCACGCCCAGGGGTCATTCAAGCCCTCGAGCCCCGGGGAAGCCCCACGTCTGGGGCGGCCACCATCCTGGTGCCCCCTCTTCCCGGGGCTGCTCAGCTGGCAGTGGCTCAGGACCTGAGCCCATGTAGACCATGCTCCTCAGGCCCCTTTCTTGGCCAGAATCCCCTTTGAACCTCCCCATCCCCAGCTGCTGGGCTCGTTTCCACCAAGTGACTGAAAACCCCAAGGGAGAGTTTCTGGTCAGGTTGCCCGGTTCCACCCACAGGAGGGGAACGGAAAGGAGTCAGTGTGTGGACTGAGCCCTTGGTGACTTGGCGGAACTGGCCAGAGAGGCCCTGAGAAGGCCTGTCTTGGGACACGTGGCCTATGAGGTCCGGCCGGGCACTTGGTGCATCTCATTTGGCGACATGCAGAGGAGCAGCCTCAGTCCCCCAAGCAGCTGGTTTCCTTCCCAACCTAGACACATCTGAGACGCACCAGGGCTCCATCTTCCAGGAAACCGTTTACGTGGCTGCCTGTTTGTCATGCCCTGTCTGGCTTCCCACCCTGGGAGAGCTGTGGTGACGCAGGGCTCTCTCCCCTGGTCTGACAGCTCCCTCACCCAAGGTGACTCTCAGGCCCGATCCTGCCCATTGACCCATGGCAGCTGCTCTGGGAGGCCATTTGGGCCTCTTCAAGAGCTGGTGTGTCTGTCGCCCCCTCACTTTTTCTGTTTATTTTTCCGGAGCCGTTTGTGACAGCCCACCATTAGCTTCATCATGGAAATGCTTCCGTTTAAGGCAACTGGGGCATCCTTTTTTGGGGGGGGCAGGTATACAAGCTCTTCTGAGATTTCTACACAAAATCCTGCCCTCCTTTATCTGCCCAGGGTACGTGTGTGACGCTGGACCTCGGCACAGGGCCTGCTCAGCTGGCCATGTCCAGTCCAGCAGAAAGTGAGCCAGCCTATAGGGATCAAGACACAAAGTTCCCAGCCTCTGTTCTTCAACCAACTCTGGGACACCGGGTGTGTGGGGAGGCCTTCGCGCACCTGTTTACCCACCTACCAAGTAAAGGGATTGGATTAAGAGGCCTCTGAGGGTCTTTGAGGTGTAAGACCTCAAATTCCATAGCAGTGAACGGTCTTGCTCCCTGGGCCATGCCACTGGCCTGGGCTTGGCTGGACACAGCACCTGCTCTCAGGAACATGGTGACAGTCAGCTTGCCCCCAAAATCAACTCCTAGTAAGAGAGATGCAATGGGGCTTTTTCTTTTTTTAGAACAGATTTTCAAATAGGAAGGTAGGGATAGAGAGAGCTAAGTAGCCTTTTAGGGGCCAAATACTTGGAGGAGGGCCAGTGGCAGCCCTTTCCTTATCAGCAGGTGTCAGGTTGGCAGATGGCATGGTGTACATGAAGACCCTGGGGGAGCCTCGGGGTGATGGCTGACAGGCACCGAGCACGGCAATAGGGGTCCGAGTGGGTGTGGCCCCAGCTCGTCCCAAGCTGCATCAGCAGAGCCCACCTTGCACACCCCTCTCCACCTGGGTGTGGCTTCCCTGTAAGCTGGGTGGCTTTTTCTGTGGGCAAGGCTGGTGACGGCTAAGAGTGACCCATGTCCCGTCTGCTGGCAACAGAAAGGCTGCACCTGGCAGCACCACCGGAAACCACAGAGGCTGAGGGGCTCGTGCAGGGCTAGGCTCTGTGGGGCTGGAGCCCTCCCTGCCCCCGGACTTGGCACGGCTGGTGTCCCCTCTGCCATTCGTCCCAAACCAGACGGCCCCATGCTCAGCGGGGCGACTGCCTGTGGGCAAGTGGGCGCCCTGGGCCTGGCCTGTCCCCAGCAGTGCCCACTACCCTCAGGGAGGCCTCCTTGACACCCACCTCTCCACTCCACCTGCTTCTTCTTCCAGCTCCAATGCCCACCCTCAGCCCCAACCCAGTGGCTCCAGGGATGCTCCCAGAGGCTCTGATCACGGTGTTTATTTCTACTGCAGCCATCACCACTGACACAAGTCGTCTTGGGGAACTTTAATGAAAGTGGCAGCTTTCCTTTCCCCTGTGGTGGTACAGACATGGCCGAGCTCAAACTCAGACAGGCGGCTGCGGAGAGACTGCCTGCCACCCACAGCCCGAGGCTGGGCTGCCCTCTGCTCAGGCTCCAGACACAGACCTAGGGCCCAGACGGCGAGGCATCACTTCTCGTTGCCAAGTCCAGTGGCTGAGCCTTGTGGAAGGTCACGTCTGGCCTCCAGGCAATCACCTGCCCACCGGCTTTGCCGACCCTCAGGCCTGAGTGTCAGACGGACGACAGGGGCGCCCAGCGACCCAAAGCGACCGCCATCACTGAGGCTCGGCAAAGGAGTGCTTGGACAGCTGAACAAGAAAGAGTGGTCATTCCATCACTAAACACCACGCATCCTACATAAATAAAAAGCAAACAGAGGAAGGAGATGGGGGGAGGGAACGAAAATTGGCACAGACACTGAGAGATTGCTTTCCAGTTTCAATGCGACAGACGCAAATCATGAGACTCCAGGGAAAAAGAAACCGGGGCCAGGTCTAGCTTTTCTAAGTAAAGTGTGTTTCCCCTGTAGAGCCAGACGGGGATGGGAAGCCAGGCCAGAAGAGGCCAGGGACTGGAGGCCTGGGAAACCCATGGATCCCAGAGACATGCAAAGCACAGAGGACCCTGCTCCCTGCCCTCATCCCCCAGGAGAGCAGCACTGCTTTAAAACGGTGGGTCTGCTCTCCTCACGAGAAAAAAGTACAACTAAATAAATACAACATGCAGACTTAAGACCTTCGAGTGACTTCTTTTTCCGTCCCTGCCTTGGCAGGTCCGCGAGCAGAGGGTAGAGTGGGGGGGGGGGCACGTGGCCCCCTGTGTGCCGCGACCTTGGGCAGGAGCTGCCCGCTGACACACCAGCTGAGCCTTCCCACCCCGCCAGGGACACGGGAAGGGTCCTGGACAGTGCCACCTGTTACTGGTCTAATCGCGTGACAAGCAAACGCCTTTTCCTGAGTCATGCCACCACTTCCCTCCTCCGGTTCAGCTACATCCTCTCTTCCTGCAAGTCCAGCATGGAAGTTTCTTCTCTCCTCGCCCCCATCCCTTTTTTAAAAAAAGTGATGCAATTCTTCACAGACTTGTTTCTTCAAAATACTTAGTGGTTTCCCCAGTTCTCTTTCCTCCAAGTCAGATGGTCAGGAGGGTTACCAGGCACATCCTGGCTTCCGCACAGGTGTGTGGAGCATGGGGGGGCTCTGTCTCTCCACCTGCTTCGGGATGGGAGCCCCTACCCTCGGCCCAGCCTGTTCCTAATCCCCGCCCCCCAATTCCAGATGCTCAGAAGACTTCAGAAATGGCTCCTGATGGAAACAGAGCTGGCGCTCAGAGGAAGACGAGATGCCGCTGGGACACAGATTGTCCACAGAGTACATTCTAACATCTTATTAGGGATCTGAATCTGTTAGGAAAAAAATTAGAAACTATGTATAAAACTTAAAAATATTCAAGTATCAAAAGGCTATTCAGATCAAAGTTTAAAACAAGCTGTCGGTAAGCTGCCGCCGCCCAGAGGAAAGCTTTACAAAAGTTTGCTGAGTGTGTGTAGCAAAGAGCGAGGAATGAAGCGATCGGGGTGGGGCGGGGGTGGGGTGGGGCGGCGGGACACGATTAGGGGAAGGGAGATTTGGGGGCAGATGGGCCACAGGCTGGAGGAGGCCAGAGATCAAGGCCTTTCTGAGCTGATGAGGAGAGTGCGTGCCCGGCGGGACAGTCGGGATGGTGAACAGGATCACTCTCCCTAGACAACCAGCCATAAAGTGCGCAGCCTGGGCCTCCCTCCCCTGGTGCCCGGTCCTGGACGTTACGCAGCTCCGCAGGGAGCTGCCTTCCGAGGGGCACGTGATCAGCAAAAACAAAGCAACAGGATAGAACAGGAAGAAGACCCATTTCTGCACAAATTCTTCTAGAAAGAAAGAAGAAAGGAGGTGAAAGGGGTCAAGCACTACACAGTGTAGATTTAGCTTTTCAAACCCTGTTACAAACAGGAGTCGAATTTCTAAGTCTGGGAAATCGAAACGCCCCCACCCACGCTGGACAGGGCCTGGCCCCTGGGCACGAAGCAGCAGCAGTATTTATTCAAGACACGATACCGAGGGAATCTGCTCCTGTTCCCTTCTCCCTGGAGAGGGTGCATCTCGACAGGTGATCCAGTAGAAATCTTTGAACTCTCATATGTTAAATTCGTAAAAACCACTCCCTTTGCCTGGTCCCGCCCAGGCCCGTGACCGGAGACACGAGGGCTGGCTTGGGGCGCCCTCTGGTGGTGGCGTAGAAAACCACAGTCTGAGGCCAGCCCAGGGTTCTCAGGCCCCACCGGAGGGGGGCCTGGAACTGTCCAGGCCACTTGGCCTTTTGCCTTGGGTAGTTGTCTCTTGGCAGCAGCCTGGCCCTGGGGGGTGGCCTAATGACTCCTCTAGAAGGTTCGGTTCCCGCTCTGTGGATTGCCCGTTTCCCTAGGAGGTTCCCAGGCCGTTCTGCCGGCATCTTGGAGGTGGAGTTGGGCCTTTAGACTTCGGTGGAGAAGAGGATGCTCTGTCTCTTGCTGTCTGGGGCAGGAATGGCCTCCAGCTGCAGGAAGTACAGCAGCACCTGGACCTGCCGGGCAGAGCAGGAGGGGACAGCGGCTCAGAGAAGAGGCCTTTCCAGCAGAGCCCAGGGCCTGGCGACCGAGGGCCCTCCTGGTGACACGAGCCCCTCACAGCAAGAGATCTGGTTGCCCCTGAAGGACGGCCAGGTGGGGTGGGCCCTGAGAAACCCCACAAAGGTGCAGAGGAAAAAGCAGTGGCCTGGGTCCTCCCCACTCCTCCCTGTCTCGTGGCCCTGGACAAGTCCCTCTCCAAACCTCGGACACCCATCCTGCACAACTCGGTGGGAACCACCGGCAGGATGCAGGAGGGGGCAGACAGAGGCCACCTGTGTCAGGCCGGGTGGCAACGGCCATCGTACCTGGGACATGACCTCCAGGGACCAGCTGTCGGTCATGGAGATGGGTTGGCTGGGGTTGGCAGGGAGCTTGCTCTCCTTGTCTGAGGGCCGGAGCAGCGTGGGGCCGAACACCGTGGCGAGGTTGTGCAGGGACATCTTGTTCACTGTCTCCTTTTCTGCCACCCTGCGGAGGGCCGAGGCAGAAGAGCGGGTGCTGCTGTGACACCACTTTGAGGATGGAGGTGGGCGGGGACCCAGGCCACCCCGGGAGGAAGGGCTCAGCCCCAGCTGTGCAGAAAGCAGACCCCACCCTGGCTCTTCTGGGTCAGAGGGGCCCGGGATGAAGAGCGCTCAAGGCCACCAGGTGGTGGGGCTGGTTCTGGGATGGATGCGGGGCGGTGGTGGGGCCGGTTCTGGGATGGATGAGGGGCGGTGGTGGTGGTGATCCGAGCACACCACTCGCCGTGGCAGAGAGGGATGGGGGTGGCAGTGGCTCTGGTACCCAGAGGGGATAACCACAGACTGGGGCAGGTGTAGAGAGAAGGCCCTGGGTTGCTGGGGAGTCTGACACCGGGGAGACAGCGGAGCATGGAGGACCCCCTCCCATTGCTGCCCTGGGGTTCCCGGAGCCCTGAGCCTCCACATAGGAGCTGGGGTTACCTTTTCAGGTGGTCCAGAAGGAAGAGGAATGTCAGCAGGTTGGCCTCCGGGAGTGACAGCAGCAGGTTAAGCATGCAGCTCTCCTTTGCCACGGGGTCTGAGAGAGCTGCAGGGGGCGGGGGGGCGGTTATTTCTCAGGGTCACAGCATGGGCTGGAGGCCTCTCCCAGGGCCCGTGTCGGAGGGCACAGGACAGCCCAGGGCCGTCACCGTCCTGCCTCACACAGCACTGGCCCCCACTGAGGATGCTGTGGTGGGAGCTGGGGTGGGGAGCCAGCCACCCTGGACGCCTTTTCTGAATCTCAAAGGGGTCAATGGCACCAAAGGGACCAGCGGCAGGAGGCGCCGGGCACAGCTGCCCTCCTGGCACACTCGGCCGTTCCCGCCTCCTGTTCGGAAGAGCCCAAGGCAGGGGAAGCCGGGCTTGGAATAAAGCAGGAAGAGTGACAAGCAGGAGGGCCGCGAGGCCCCAAGGCCCCCTCATCACATCACCCTGTGCACTCAGGGGGCCAGGTCCTCTGTTGAACGGCCCTGGAGGGAGGTGCGGAGGCCGCAGCTGCCCCATGCGCCAGCGCCCCCCACCCTCCAGGTGGACTAGGGGTCAGGTCGGGCTTGAAGCCCTGCTTGACGGGGCCAGGATCTAGGGTAGGTGAGGAGGACAGTGGCCTCCAGGACCCCGCACCCAGGCGTGTCCACAGCAGCGCCAGCTGCTGCAGCCTCTCGGGCGACTTGGAGGGACCGGGACAGCGGGCAGCCCGCTGAGGATGGGCAGAGGCCTCTTGGGACCAGCCTGGTTCTCAGTCCCAAGCCACATGCAGGGTTTGGGCTGAAACTCGGGTTCCCTCACCTCGCCCCTGACCCCCCTCACTCACCGATGCCCTCGGCGAAGTTGGGGTAGAACTCGTCGGTAAAGAGGGGCTCAGGCAGCTCTCGGAAGTAGAGCTTCAGCGTCCCGGCAATGGCATTCACGTCCATCTCGCTCATCATCACTGACACGTCCTTGTTGTCTGGGGAGAGCGCAGACGTGGAACAAGGCCCACAATGGACCCCGAGTCGCTTCTACCCTCTGAGCCACAGGCTGGGCCCATACTGGCCACCCAAAGGGAGCTGTAACTGTGGCTGGGCCCACACGTCCAGGGCTCCAGGCCAGGCTGAAGTCCCGGCTCTGCCCCCTTCCACTTCCAGGACCCTCTGGGGTCTCGTGTCCTTATCTGGCAATTGGGGCAGTTCCACCGGCTTCTCTGCAGCCAGACGCACTGACCCCTGGGCTTTGGTTGGCACCTCTTTTCCACTCCTGGCCAGGGGCAAGCAGGCGGAGCCCCGGTGCGAGATGGGGCCGTCCCCACGGAAGCCCCTGGTCTAACTCCGCAAGAGCCACGCCCGTGTGGTCAGGATGGGTTAAGAACTGGCTTGTGCAGAACCTCCTCCCACAGCGCCATTTCCTTCTCGTTGTGACATAAACGGGCACCCCAGGATCTTGGCTTGGGCACTGTGCCCACACCACCATCCCGCACTGCCCAGCCCGACACTCACTGACGTCAAAAGCCGCCTTCAGTGCCTGGATGTCGGTGGCCACTCCGGACACGCGGTAGATGCCCACTTCCTCCATGCCCCGGCGTTCGATCTCCTCCACGCACTGGCGCACGATGTAGGGCACCTTGGAACGCTCCCTCCTGCAGGGGAGGGGACGCCCTCAGTGCCTGGCAGCCCTGGCTCAGGCTGCAGTGGGGCTGATCCCCGCACCTCTCTGTACACCTGAAGCACCCAGGTTTGGGCACACCCAGAGCCTTCTGTGTGTTCTCCCTCTGTTCTGAGATCTCACGATTATCACTGCTTATATCTTATCGGGGCCTTTCCAACAGCTCCAGATGGCTGGACACCCTACAAGTCACACACGACCTTTGAGGGACAGTCAGGAGGCTTTTCTAAGTGAGGTCAGCCACTGGAAGTCAGCTAAAAGATCCCAGGCCCTGGGTTAACAGGTGACTGCAAGGGTCCTGGAAAGCGGTCTGGTCTCTGAGTCGGGTCAGGGGACCCGATCTCAGCCCTGCCCCCTACCTGCTGTGCGAGAGAAAAATCCTGACCCCTTCAGGCCTGGGGCAGAGGTGAGCCCTAAGCCCAGCAGGCAGCCCGGCCAGAGGACCAGCTCCATGGGGCTGCCTCACGCCCGTGCTCAGACTCCTGTGATTCTACACTTTTCTCTTCCACGTCCTAACAACGGACAATTCCAGCAGCTCCAGGCAGGACGCCGGGGTAAGAGCACTTCAAACACAGGAGACTTGCTGTCTGGAGGGTCAGCTTCAGTCTAGTTTAGTGACTGCATTCGGGAGCCCAGCAAAGCTCTGTCCCTAGACACTCTCACAAGCAGTGCTTCTCTGGGGTACCTGCTGATGGTGCTCTCTGCTCCCTCCCTGAGCCACCCGGAGGTGCTGGGGGGGACGGCTGGGGTGCAGCAGGGAGCAGTGTTTGGACACAAAAGGTGTCCAGGGAGCATCTGACGCAGGTCCCCTGCCTGACGACCAGCGAGGTCAGGGCCCGGCCAGATTCCAAATCGGGGAAGCGAATGGATTCTGGGAGGAGGCGGCCTGTGTCCCTGAGAACTGCCCTCAAACCTACACACAAGCTTCTCCTGGCAACTGACCCATGACAAAGGGGCAGGGTTTCCATCATTGAACAGGAGGCCTAATCGTGACAAATTCCGAGTGAGGGAAGAAAACCCTGCCAAGCGCAGCTCCACGGGCAGCACGGGAAGGGGGTGGGACACCCCTGAGCTTACGGGGACACCTTTCATGGTAAACACGGGAGGCAGCTGAGCACAGTGCTCCAAGGGCCTGGGAGGCGTCCCCGTGCAGTGACTGTGCACAGAGCAGGAGACCCACACCTGCTCTTTCCTCCAGAAACACCTGGGGAGGGGGCGCCCTCGGTCCTTGGGGACAAGAGACGCATGAGCCCCAACCCCTCACCACTCACTTGGTGACCACAGCGATCTTGACTCCGAAGACGCCCGTCTGTTTTCGGGAAGGCATCCTCTTCAAGCTGAACTCTCTGCTGGTGAACTTGACTGACAACTTCACTTCAATCTGCAGGTGGAGGGGGCACGATCCTCTCACCCTCCTGGTCCTCACAGCCTGTGTTCCCAGGGGCCCCGGGATCTCAGCAATTCTTTCCACCCCCCACCCCCGGGGCGAGCAGGGTAAGGTCCAGGTGGGGGGTGGCCCCTAGTCCAACTCAGCAAGAGCCAGGAATGGTCAGGATGATCTAAGGACCAGCTTCTGCAGAACCTCCCCCAACGACCCCATTGCTTCTCTTTCTTATATAATTCTAACAACAACAACAAAACACTAGAGAAAAAGTATAGAGAATAATATAACAAAAAGATGAATTATCTATCAAATGGTAACATTTTGTCCTACATGCCCAGACCTTTTTTGGTGTGTGGTAGTAGTTTTTCTTTTTAAGGTCTAAATCCTTCTGGGGCAGAGTGGCATGGACATATATACACCACCAAACGTAAAATAGATAGCTAGTGGGAAGCAGCCACATAGCACGGGGAGATCAGCTCGGTGCTTTGTGACCACGTAGAGGGGTGGGATAGGGAGGGTGGGAGGGAGGGAGACGCAAGAGGGAGGAGATATGGGGACATGTGCATATGTATAACTGATTCACTTTGTTATAAAGCAGAAACTAACACACCATTGTAAAGCAATTATACTCCAATAAAGATGTTAAAAAAAAAATCCTTCTGGGGCACTGAAGGCTAATCAGGGGTCTTAGTTTCTACGGGCAGACCTTGACCCTAGGGTCAAGGCCCTGTCTGTCCCCATGATGCCACTGGATTGCCATCTGAGGAGGGATGCTCAGTGCCTGGTGGGTGACTGCACTCCAGCCACCAGGCGGACTCCTGCCTGCACACAGCGATCCTGCCCCACGGTGCCTCTGCCTCCTCCAGCCACATCCCCCCTCAGACACCAGCTCAGGCTCAGCCTCCTTCCGACTGTTTTGGAAGAGACCGGGACCACCCCAGCCTTCGGCAGGAAGCGGGTGCCAACACAGCCCCATGGGTACATACCCCATTCATGGCGATGATGGTCCGCTGCCACTCTCTGTCCTGCAGGGCCTGGGGGTCCAGCTGAAAGCAAGGGGTCACGATTATCAGATGCCCTGGGGTCTGTGCAGAGGCCTGGCCGGGCAGCAGCCCAAGCCTGCTACTTCTCCATGTCTAAGTCGAATCGGAGCCAGACCCTGGCCGGCACCTCTATCCAGAGACCAAGAGGGGTCCTGAGAGAGGAGAGGACCTGCTAGAAGCCCCCGGCACCTCAGAGCCCTCCTGCCCCCAGACCTTCGCTGCCTGTAGCCTAGGCTTGCCCCCGGGATGTCAGCAACAGCTCGGGCCCTGTACCCTGCTCCTCCGGTCCCTTCCTAATGGGAGCTAACATCAGTGCTGGCAGCCCTGCCGTCCTGCTCCCTGCCCCCACCCCCGGCATCAGAGGTGCTTCATGCAGCTCGGAGGAGGCTGACAGTCGATTTAGACACACTTTGGGAAGCCCGATTTCAACAGCATCTTCCTGGGGGTATGTCATCCAAGAGCTGGGGACACTGTCCCGAGCTCTGGCTGTGGGAGCCCGTGCAGGCGGGGTCTCCAGTCCAGGCCGGGCCCATGGCTCAGAGTCAGGCCCAGAAGGACCCGGAGCCCAGCTCCAAATCACGCCACTGGCGAGGGGGGGCTGGACAAAGGCTCCCTGCAGCCCCTCTCGCTTCTATCCCATAGAGCGCTGTCCAAGCGCCGGTCCTCGGGACCCTGCTGTTTAGTGTCACCTGACTGTGCTGCTGTAAGATGCCCTGACCTTCCTGGTCAGGCTGCGTGTCCCCTGTCCACAAGGGCTCCAGTTCCCCTGCTCTGGGGAGCACATGTTCTATACCAGCGGGTTGGGCTGGACGAATAAGCACCTGGGAGCTCTTGTTAAAGAAATACCTCCCCAGTCTCCGCAGAACTGATGGCAGCACAACCAAAAACTGCCCAGGTGATTCTGGTGTGAAGCCAGGTCAGGGAGCCACCATCCAACACCACATAACCTGGCACTCCTTGCACGGTGCCCCGGGATTTCATCGCTTGCTTTGGGTGATGGTTCATTTCTGCTACTAGAAAGCTGCTTAAGAGCAGGATCACACTTCATGATTGCTGCCCACGCGTTCACCCCACCCCAACATACGGCGGTACTACGCACAGTGTGCTCAGGACAGCCATCACCTGTTTATCCACTGCAAGGGATCCGAGAGGAGACAGCCACCTGGGCCGTGTGCAGGGGAGGCAGCTGGAAAGCGAGGCCCCGAAGCCCTACCTCTCAGGTGTGTGCACCCAGGCCCTCCCCCTGCCCCCGCTCGGCACAGAGGTCATCATAGGCACTCCTGGGGGTGAGCCTTCCTCACCTCCCCTCTAGATCCTACTGGGTACCATTCGCAAGGATCTGAAATGCATGGACAGACTGACACAGACAAACAGAGGGAGGCAGAGCATCTCCCTCCTGGGCCGTGTGGTGACAGGTTCTCCTTCTCTTCCAGGAGGGTCTCGGGGGCCACACTCCTGGGCCGTGGGGACCCCACCCTGAGGGGCAGGTCTGTGAGCAGAGAGCAGTCACAGAACACTCCCACACGGTGCTTCCCGACACCCAGCTGGGGTCACACCTCCTCCGGGGGAGGGTGCGTGCAGGGGGGTGACACCAGGGCCCTCACAGCTCTGGGGCCAGTGGAGCTCCCAGCTCTCAACCAGACCAGGTGTGGCGGGAGAGAAGGATGCACACTGCTGGTCCCTCACCCCCAACTCCCGTGTCCTGGCCGCCCAGGAAGGAAGGGGGCAGGCACGGTTCTTCCTGCTCCCAAGGAAAGGGACAGTTTCCCTCCACCGCTGGCAGTTGTAAACAGGGAGACATGGCAGCAGAAAGATACCTTTCCTTTCCCTCCAAAGAACGGTAATCACTAAGCCCCTCTCCCCTCCCCTCTTCCCAGGACAGAGACTGGCACACACAGCCCAGCCCCAGCCGACCAGCAGAGGGACAGAGAGGGGAACAGAGCCCGACACCGGGCGGCAGGGACCCTGCCTGGCACCACCCACCCAGGAATCCCCGGCCCACCCGCAGGCCCACCTTGCTCTTGCACACGAGGCTTCGGATGTGTGTCCACAGGGCGGTGCCGCAAGCACACAGGTGCTTTTCGACAGAGGCCACCCGTCTCCGGCCTGCCCGGCTGGGGTGGAGGTACCGCAGGAAGCCCTGCAGGGCGGCTGCACACGGCGTCTCTCGCATCCTCAGACCTGCTGCTCGAGGGGCTGGCAGCAGGGCAGGGGTGTGATGGACAGAAGCGCAATGGACAGGAGCGTGGCAGGGCAGGAGCACGATGGGCAGCAGTGCGGCGAGCTCCCGGCCTCCTCCACCTTTTGACCAGGCTTCTCGGGAAGCCCCGCCCCTGCAGTCTAGCCAAGGTGAAAGTTTCCCATCACCCCTGAGTTCTACTTTTTGTTTGTATGGGAAAAACACCCCCACCAGCAGCCTATTGGTTTTGGGAATTCCGATGCGTCATGATTTTCTCCAAAGCCCAGAAAAGCCAAGCTTCCTTCTCAAGTGGCTGGTTTCCTGTTGGTGACTTTGGAGGCACTGAGTAACCTGTGTCTGCCTGGCCAGTCTGCTTCAGGGCAGACGTGTTCAGGGGACACCCCCCCCACCTCCCCGCAGCCAGTGACCCCATCACGGCAGGCACTGCCGGGGCTGGACTCGGGTGGGAGAACACCCCACAGCCCCCAGAGCACAGCCAGTCGGCCCAGTGACAAGGGGGTTTGGTGCCACCATCCACCCCCAGCACCGACGTCCAGCCCCACCTCCACCAGGCCCCAGAGGCCGGGGCGCGCACTAGCCCCCAGAGTGCAGACCTGGGCCACGGCGCTGCCCGGGCGGCTCCAGTGGGAAGACAGTCCCCAGGCTGGCTCGGTTCCAACAAACAGAGCGTGCTGAGCAGAGCGGAAGCAGCATGAGAATAACACAACGGTGAGGCCGCGGCTCGGTTCCGTCCAGCCCCAAACAACACTCAAGGCTAGCACGCTCTCTCCTGGGCTATTGAAAGCACAGGGAAGTAAACAAGTGGGGACCATGGAGGGGAGAGGACTGGAAAACGGCAGTTGAGGGAAAACCCAGGGCCGCCTCACACCCGTCTTCCCAGGAGGAAGGTCCAGGTCCCCGTTTATCTCTCCTAGGGCTGGGCAAGGGGGGCCTCCGAGGAACAAATGTGGGCGGTAAGCCTGGTGGACGGTTGCCCCAAGGTCTGCCTGGAAGACAGCCCTGTGCGACTGGCCAGGGAGGCGGTGAGGATGGGGCAGGTGCTGAGGACCAGGCACTGCCCTGCCTGCTCTGTAGCAGACACGGCCAAACGGGTCACCGACGGACAACCCTGGGGCATCTTCTCACCCACCCCAGCTTGGGCGGTGGCAGGACCTGTCCAAAAAGGAAATGCTGTTCCCTCCTCACCAGCCTCATTGGAGACTGTAGTTTCCTCCGGGAAACTGTCAACATCCAGGACGGTCCAGCAGGGCCTCCCCAGCCCTCCCGACTGAGCCCCACGTGTCTGCACTGTAACCCACTCCCTGGAGTGGTCCCTAAGAGGGGACCAGAGACTCCGCCCACGAGGGGAATCTGCTCTCCTGCTTCTCCTCTCACTAGTCTATTCTCAGGAGCTCTATCCTCTACATCTTTAACTCCTTCCTGACCTTCCCTGACCCCAACCAGGCCACAGCGTCACCCAAAAAGACAAAGGACAGTGCCAATCAAAAAGACAGATGGTAACAAGGGTCAGGGAGGATGTGGAGAAACAGGAGCCCTCGGACACCACCACGGGGACGTGAGCTGCTGTGGCCTTCCTGGAAAAGCAGGGCAGCTCCTCACAGAGTTAACCTTGGCTGCCTGACCTGGCAATTCCCCTCCTGGGTCTCCACACAGGAAGGAGGAAAACATCTGTTAACACACAGACCGTGCACACATTCATGGAGCATTAACCATCACAAGCCCAAGCTGGAAACAACCCAAGTATCCATCAACTGGTGAATAGATGGATAAACAAAACGTGGCGTGTGGATACACGGATGAGATGTGGTCCAGCCAAAAAAGGAATAAAGTAAACGCTCTATGACGCGGGTGACCCTCAAAAACATTTTGCTAAGTGGAGGAAGCCAGTCACGAAGACCACGTCATGGAGTATGGTTCTGTTTATAGGAAACATGCAGAATGAGCAAATCTATAGACAAAAAGCGGGTCAGCCCGGGCCTGGGGGTGGGAACAGGGAAAGGGTTTTGGGTGGATGGAAACATTCTCAAACAGGATTGTTGGTGATGGTTGTACAATGCTGGAAGTTACTGAAGATCACTGACTTACCTACTTTAAAGGGATGCTGTATGGTATGTCAGTTAATGAAAAAAAGATACTGGGTCCCAAACTGGACCACAATAGAGCCAAGGAGGGACTGGGTCCCAGCACCACTCTCCCCACAGTGGCAGAGATATGCTTCTTCAGGACAAATCCCAGGGAATCCGTACAAGGATGTGCTCTTGTGGTTTTACATGTTCACAACTTTTACAGTTGAACATCTAAAATCTTCCTCAAATGTTTGTGAAAAGCAATCACCACCCATTTTACAACACAGTCTCACCCCATTCATCTCTGACAACCCCCCCCCCCAACCGCACCTCCATCCCCAGGTGCACAAGCGGCCCTGACACGGTGAACAGCCATGTGGACAGAATGTGGATGGTCCTGAGATGATCCTGATGGCAGGTGTGACTCGGGGACTTTGTGACAGGATCAGCTGCCCCCTCCCCCTCTCCTTCCTGCCTGACGGGTCTCCAGGGCTCTTATCCACACTTTGGCTGGTGTGTATCTCTCCTGCTAGAATGCAAGTGCCCCGAGGACAGGGCCTCCTCTGTTTCATTCACTGTGGTATCTCTGTGCCCAGACATACATGCATATAATACGTAATGTAAACATGTACATACACAGTGTTGTGCAACCATCCTCACTGTCCATCTCCAGAACCTGCTCATCTTCCCAAACAGAAACTGCCTCATTAAGCAATAACTCTCTGTCCACCCCCACCCCCACAGTGGCCTCTATTCTACTTTCTGCCTCCATGAATTTGACTACCCTGGGTACCTCATTCAAGTGGAATCAGACAGTATTTGTCCTTTTGTGACTGGCTTATTTCACTGAGCAGAAGGTCCTCAAGGTTCATCCATGTTGTAGTGTGTGTCAGAACATCCTTCCCTTTTTATGGCTGCATACTATTCCACAGTATGGTCACGCCACATTTTGTTTATCTACTCACCAGCAGCTGGTGGATGCTTGGGTTCTTTCCAGTTTGAGGCTGTCATGGTCTGTGCTGCTGAGAACATGTGTGTACAAGCCTTGGTGGCACTTCCACATCTGGTGATGTTGCCAGGCACTCCCCTGGGCTCCTGGGGCACAATGGCCCAGAACTGGTGGTCGAATGGGGAGACTGACTGAGAGTGGGTATACCTCACAGCTTGGTGATGGCTGGAGTGTGGGTGCCAGGACGTCCCCAAAGGGGCACAGTCGGACCCCCTGGCCCATACCCAGTCCGGGTACAAGCTTCCCGGCTGAAGGAGAAGTCTGGGAAACCGTGTCCCACCCCGAGCCGGCCCCGAGCTGTAGTCTCAAATAAAGCGAGGGTCAAGCCAGACACCCGAGGCCCCAGTCTCACCCATGAGGCTCACATAAGACATAAAACATTAAAAAAAAAAAATCACTTCTGATGCTCCCATCAGAACCTGAGTTGTGAGCCGAGCAAGACACACACAAGAGCAAGGGAAATGGGAGAAGGCAAAATTCTAGGACATGATATAAAGAAGAGACAGGACGTTGCACAGGGAAGTGAGAGAAGGAAAACTGAAGGAAGAAATTCACGACAGCGTGAGGCTCCACTTTCCCTGGGCTTTGCTGACCCTGGTGATGCCCCCCGCTCCCTACCCAGGACATGTTGGGGCATTGGGGCCCAGCGACTGGCCCAGCGACTCCTCAGATCACGGCACCCCGTACATCCCCATGAATCTGGCTGCTCTTGGAGCTTAGGATGTGGTCATCTCTACCCAGGGAACCAGTCCCTGAAGCCCCAGACGCAATGACCCTCAGTGAAGGCGTCTGTCCTGACTCCTCCCTCCTCTGACATAACTGCACCATCAAGGCCACCGCTGCCCCAGGCAGGGCCTGATCCGGCTCGAGGCCCGTCTGCAGCATCCTCCTTTCTGAGCTCTGGACCGTGAAGCCTGGGGGCAGCTGTCTTCTTGTCCTCGGGCTCCCCGGGGCCTGGCACACAGAGGCTGTCGATCACTAGGGTGGCACAGCGGGCTCCTGGGGTCTGAGGACGGACAGCTCGCTGAGCCTCAGATCTGGCTTGAAGAGGGAGCTCACTGGGTCCTCTACACCTGCCCGCAACGACCCCGGGGCCACGTCCCCACTGGACAGCCTGTCCCTCTTCCTTCCTCGTCACCGGCTGATGCTCTGAGCTAGCCAGCTCACGCACCTGGGTTCTGGAGGGAGAGTCCCCCACCCTCCTCTCGCGGGGCCTCCGTCTCTCGGGGAGGGAAGCGGGACCTGGCAACTCAACCAGGACAGTCACCTGAAGAGCAGGGGCCGAAACCCGAGAGTCCAGCCAGCGGTTCCTGAACCCACCACTCACCAACACCAACAGGGGGGTAAAAACACATGGATCCAGAACCCTAACCTGGGGGACTGGGACCTAGCTCCCCAGATGATACTGACACCTCTGGCCCAGGCAGGTGTGTCCGATTTCCATCCCTGGCCCCTCGGGGCCCGCTGACCCCTGGCTGGCTCCCACTTCTCCATGGCCCCCCTCGGACACTCTGGGGTGCTGCACTTTCCCCCCCTCATGGGAAGGGCTCTCCACTCAGCTTCCGAGTTAAGGTGTGTACATGGGGCAGGGAGCACCTGGGGGATGTAGGCATGCGCCGCCCCCCCAACCCCGCAGCAGGACATGCAGGGCCACACACCCCTCGCACGTGGCCCGGCTCGGAGGGCACCTGGATTTACTGGGAAAAGCCCCAACTCAGGAAGGCTGGGCCCCGGGAGTCATGGACGCCCTCACCGAGGTGGACCCTCCATAGAAAAAAGGCATCCGTGGGGGAGGGGGAGGGAGAAAGAGGCCTGGCTGGGGTCCCAGGGTGTCGCTGGCATGACCACCCTCCCCTGACTTCCTTTCTTCTTCTTCCTGAGGATCCTGATTCATAAACAAGGTCCCCCCTGGCCGCCTACAGCCTGAGTCACAAATGCCCCTCCTGCCCCTCTGGGATCCCCCCCAGGGTGATGATGGCTCAAGGGTGGGGTTTCCCACCGTGTCTCCCAGGGAAGCAGAGATGAGGGGGCGGAGCCAAAGCCAGCCTTTTCCACTAACAACAGTGACGACAAATAATAATAATAGCAGCAGCTGACACTGAAGGCCCCCACGCACAGCTCCATGACCCCCACCCATTTACAGGTGAGGAAACGAGTTTGCGCAGACACAGCTATGACTCACCCCAGGTCCCAGGAGGTGCAGTGGGGCTGGGGAACTTGACAGTCTCTCCTTGGCTCAAATCTACAGGCTTCTCAGAGCTGCTTTCCAACTACAAGCATCCCTCATTTTTCTGTGCTCTGCAGATACTGTGTTTATACAAACTGAAGGTTTGTGGCAACCCTGCATTGTTAGATGCTGCTTGGCATATTTCAGCAATAAAGTATTTTTTAATTAAGGTACTTACATTGTTTTTTCAGACATAATGCTATTGCACACTTAGACTTCAGTACAGTGTAAACATAACCTTTATACACACTGGGAAACCAGAAAATTCACTTGACTTGCTTTACTGCAGTATATCTGAGGTATGCCTGTAGGTCTTGTCCCTGGGGCATGTCCTCAAGAGGCCAATTTTAGCAAGAATCCTGCTAAGTCAGTTTAGCAAGAATCCCCCATCCTCGCTCAATATCTAACCAACCTCGACATCTGACCAAGCTACTCATTCCCCACCGTCCCCTGGTGATGTCTGATCACCTGGGCCTGTCTTTAGCAAGAATCCCATTAGGTCGGCTTAGCCAGAGCCCCCTTGGCCCTGGTGTTATTTTACTACTCTACCATTATTGATGTTCTCAGTCATTTTCCATCTGCTCCCTGTCCCCCGGGGCGGTAAATTCCCACCTTTCCTTGTTGTTTTCAGAGCTGAGCCCCATCTCTCTCCTATTTCGACAGCCTCCTGGAATGAAGTCCGCCTTGCTGGTTTAACAAGGCCATGAATGTATTTTTTAACAGAGTCCACCCCTCCCCCGCTCCCATCTCACATCTGGGTCCTACTGTAAGGAGGACTGTCTGAGGAGCTCAAAGCACCATGGATGGGGAAGCGCAGGCTGGGATCAGACACTGGGAGCAGCAGGGACTCGGGGAGACGCCCCTCACCAGCCCCCTAACCTCACCGCTCACGTCTTCCCCAGATGGGGCAGGCACTCACCTGGTACCCCCTGACTGTCGGAGAACGCAAGTGTGAGCATAAGGAAATGTTTTGTTTACATCAAAATGTATCAAGGCAGAGGGTTTCCAAAGACAGCTTGACTCAGTAAAGGAGGAAAACGAGTGTCAGTTCTTTTCTCTTTTCCTTTCTGAGACCCTCGGTTACCCAGCAGCAGTGCTTAGAGGCCCCAGTTCAAAGCCCACCACCCCTGGGACCCCAGCCGTGGAGGGTGCAGATGACTGGTGTCAAAGGTTGGAGGAACCGGGGCCAAGAAAAGGAGCCGGGCACCAGCCTGTCAGCTCATCGTAGGCTCTGCAAGATGCGTGTGGGTGAGGGACGCCAGGGCTGGGGGCAGGTGCAGACACGGAGGGGAGTGGGAGGGAGCAAAGGGAGCCAGCCATCCTCGAGCAGCAGAGGTGACGACTAAGGACCAGCGTGATGACCGGCATGAGGCAGATGCCTAAACACGGCAGCGCTCAAAGGCATCCAGCTCAGGACATTCACGGAACAGCACCGTTTGGGGACCGCCCCAGCATCCATCAAGAACAAAACGGCCCAGCAGTGCGGCTGGAATCCATGGGATTCCACGTAAAGCCAGGAGGGTGGACAAGATCTATGTGGAAACACAAGGCTGGGTCTCAAGATCACTGCGGGGAGTCAATGCACGTGAGCCGCAAGGCAGTAAATATCAGGCAGCACCCACAGGAGCCACCCACGCAGCACCCTGTCTGCCAAGCTCACGCAGGGTGGCCCTGGTGGAGGGAGGGACCTGGCTGGCCACAGGTCCCTGGTTGGGACGCCAGAAGTGGGACGACTGATAAATCCTGGCCTGCTTTTCTGCTTTTCCACCCAGAAGCCCAGCTCTAAACCAAGACCCTAAAACTGGCCCAACGGAAACCTGGGTTGACGGGGAGCAAGGAGGGACCATCCTCACCCAGGATCGAAGCCACAGGCAGGTCTCAGGTCCAGGACAGCCGCCAAGCGACCCTGGACCAGGAGCCGGCCTTCGTGGACCATCCCCGCCCAAGAGGGGCCACGAGTCCTGCCTTCCCTGTGCCGGGCGAGGCTGCCGCCCTGCTCCCCAACATGCACCCCAACCTCAGTGGGCTCACTAGAGTGTCGTCCCGGACTGGTGTCCCCTCCCACCCTGGGCCGTCTCCACCTTAGGAGAGCCCAGCCCCAGGTGTCATTGGCTTCCTCACCCTGTGTCTTTGTCTTGCCCTGTGGCGCCAGCTGGTGGGTGGGTGAGGGGAGCAGAACAGGGTGATCAGAGGGGCGTTTTTGCTTTCAGACCTGCTCTCAACGTACAGGGGTCCCTGGAGACCCTGAGCCATCAAATTCCCTAATAAGCTTCCAAGGTGGGGAAGCCAGCAGCGTGCACCTCCCAGGAAGCCAGCCAGCTGGAGTGGTGACTCCCAGACTTGCCAACAGAGATGACGAACTACCCAGGGATGAGTCACCCTTTCTCCTGTCATTCCTGCTGTGAGGATCTTCACTTCCTGCCCCAGGGAAGGGAGGCGGGGCTTCCTGGAGAGCCCTGTCCTCTGACTGGCACCTGGAATGTCCAACCACTCCCCCACCAGGAGGCCTCATCCAGGGGTCCCGGGGCACCAGGGGGAGTGGGGAACAGTCAGGGCCCACCTCCAGGGCAGGGCAGGGAGGAACCCGCTTAGCTGGGTCCAGTAAGATGCCCCGTAAGGAAAGAGGGTACCGGGGCTTTCTCCACGGGCGGCAGAACCGTGCAGGTGAGGCTGCAAGAAGCGCAAGGCAGGTGATGCAGCTCCTGTCTGCCAAGCAGTGCGAGAGCTGGGGGGTGGGGTGGGGTGCTTCCAGGGCCTGGGTAAACTGGAAGGACTGAGGGCCCAAATGGCTTGGACCCCTCGCTGGTCCTGTACAGACACTCCTGGCCCACCAGGGGCTCCTATGACAACTCCAGGGGGGGACCTGTGCCCCAGGACGGATGCAGCTGCACCCCCTGGAATCTGAGCCTAGAAGCCAGAGAGGGGATGTCAGGCAGGTAGACTCAGACTCTCATGCTTTTCCAAGAAGAGGAAGCTCCTAATTGCCAATTGCAGCCCAGGGCACCAACTCAGCGGCCTGCCTTGGGGTCTTCCGGAAGCCATGGAGGCACTGCAGCCCCACTGGAAAAACAGGTGGATCTGAAATTCCTTTGGGGACAAGACGGGGCATGACAGACACTCAGATAGAGGGGCAGAAAAGGACCCACGAAGGTGCCAGCCCAGGTCTCCCACGGCGGATGATTCAGAGCCAGGCCTGCCTCACCCCCATCTCAGTGTCCCTGAGTGTCAAGTGGGGGAGAACACAGAGCATCTGGAGCTGGGGTGAGTGCGTCCGGGGCCGGGGGACAACTACGTGGCAGTGGTGGGGGCAGACAGGACCCTGCAGGGAGCAGAGGGCAGCAGCCTCACCTGTACCTGGCCCTTCCCCATGATCCTGTCTGCACTCTCGCCGTCCTCCTTGGTGATCTTGCTTTTGTTGTAACACTTCTCGTAGCACAGTATCCTCAAGGTCTGTGAGCCTTCCAGCTCGATCTCAAACTCCTGTGGCCCCGAGAGAGAAGGAAAGCCCCGAGTTAACTGGGGGGTCCCCGACGAGTGGGGGTCAGTGCTGCCGGCTGAAGGGGCCTCTGAACCGCGGCTCCTGCACAGACAGCTCCCGAGCTGCCCCGGGAGGCCCCGCGTCGAGACTCCCCTCACTTTCGTCCCGCGATGCAGACCCTCGGAAGCCACTTCCCTGTGAGCATCACACCGTGGCCCAGTCTGGATGCTTCTGGAAGCTCTGAGCGCCTCTCAAACCTAATCCAAGCTCCTTAAGCCAGCATCTCACAGCGTGGTCCCCGCACCACCTGCACCAGAAGCTCTGGGATGATGGTTACAAATGCAGACACTCTGTGGGCTTTGGGGCATGTGTCCTCGGAGGTTCACCAATTACGACAAGTGCCCCACTCTGCTGAGTCAATAGTTGGGGGAAGGACAGGGACAGGGGGACATGGAAAATCTCTGTCCTTTCTGCTCAGTTTTGCTGTGGACCTAAAGCTGCTCTACAAATAAAGTCTATTTGAAAGGGGAAAAAAAAAATCGATCCAGGGAGGCAACCTAGGCGAGAGAGGGACCTGGGAAGAAAGAATTCTCCCGTAGGTTTTCAAGGTGTCTACTTTCTCCTCCATCACCCCTATGAAACCTTCAGTAAATGCTGCATTTCACACCAGTGCTTTTGCAGGCATGGGTTCTTGCTGGGGAAGCAGCAGGGAGGGGAGAGCAAATATTTCTGAGCCTGAATAGGGGTAGGGAGGGTGTGTATGCCCAGAACCTGTGAGGCCCTGGATAATCCATACACACACAGCCAGGGTGGCCGCCGGGTGGCCTGATGCTCTGAAGCTCCCCTCACCCCATGATCGGTTCCTCGAGCCCCCAGGGCTGCCTCACACCAGAACCCTCTGCATAGTATCCAGAGCCCTGCCCTTGTCGCCTCTGCTGGGTCACGGCCCTCTCGCTCTCCGCAAAGCCTCCTTCGATGGATCCACCTGGCTGTGATCCCCCCTTGTCACAGCAGACACCAGCCCTTTCCGAATGGGCACCCAGAGCTATAAGGACCAGGTAGTCCATTGGCTCCCCGTGCCCCAGTCTTATGGAGGCGGCACAACTAATAATCACAGGAGTGATGCTGAGAAAAGAGACTGGGGTTCCCTCCAGCCCAGCGAGGCCCCCCCCACACAAGCAGAGCCCCAGCTTCCGGACACTGAGAGGGTCCGGAACGCTCATTCCAATTTCTGAGGAAAAACGCCATGGAAACCTCCCAAGGAAACACTGAGCAATAACAAAGGCCTTAGTAACAAGAAGCCCTTCTAAGTTCTTTTTCCAGATGCTTCACCAGCAAAACAAGTTTCTTTGTAACTGGGGGGAGGGGAGTGGAGAATTCTCAGGAATATGGAGATAAAATCTCTATCTCTTGGCATGCCCGATCCTCCAGGAGATTCCGGGAATGCTGGCACTGTTGCCTGTGGGGAAGCCCTTGGGGGTCACACTCTCTCCCTGAAAGATGTTCCTCCTGATCACCCAGAAGTCGGGCCTCACCTCATTCCAGTTGGGCTCAGCCGTGTCCCTGTAGACGCGTGTCTTGGCTTTATTTACAAAGTAGCCAAAGGAATCCACCTCCAGGGTGCAGTACAGACCTGCAGGAGAGTGACACAGAGAGGGTGACCATGCTGTCCCTTATTACCAATGTTTTTTATAAAAGCAGGTGTTATTTTCTAAATCATAAAAAACAGTCTCGGTTTTATTTTTGTCTTGTTTTTTTTGGCCGCACAGTGTGGCATGCGGGATCTTAGTTCCCCGACCAGGGATCGAACCTGTGCCCCCTGCAGTGGAAGTGCGGAGTCTCACCCACTGGACTGCCAGGGAAGCCCTTGGTTTTCTTTTTAAAACAAGACACCAAACCAGTGGCCGGCAAGGTTAGCAGCACCTCACAACAGTGCGCAGGGAACCGGCACCTCTCAGAACATTCGCTCCCCTGCTCACTGACAGCAGCTCGGTGCTGGGAGAAAAGTGGGTGCAGGGGCGCGGCGTCCATCAGTGTACTAATAAAGTTAGTACAGGGTAAAATGAAAAAGTATTTGTATTCAGACTTATTCACCTCTAGTTAGTGAGAATTTATTCAATAGTTATTATGTTCCATTCTTTTTTATTAAAAAATGTCTTTACTGAGGTATGAATTGTATACCTTAAAGTTTACCCACTTTAAGTGACCAATTCAATGCTTTTTGGTAAGTTTACAGAGTGGTGTAATCACTACCACTATCCAATTGTAGCACATTTCCATCACCCCTAAAAGATCTCTTATGCCCATTTCTCCCATTCAACCACAAATCTGTAAATTTGTTTTTTATGTCTATCTGAATCTCTTGCTCATTTTTTAAAAACTGGGTTGTCTCAAGCATTGCGTTGTAAGAGTTCTCTATATATTCTGGATACAAGGCCCTGATCATATATACACAGTTTGTAAATATCTTCTATCTTGTGACTCATCAGGGATTTCTTGTTTGGTTTTGTAGCAACGGTGGGAAGGTCAGCAGAACGGTGCCTGCCCTGTGTCCTCCTCCGAGGGACCCTGAGAACTTGGTGCCAGGCTGACAGGTGAGCGTGTGCTGTACCTGGGCTGAAATGCGACCAGCCCTCACCACTCTGACAGCTCAAGTGGTTGGGAGAGGTGCCCCCCCTCTGCTGGCCAGGGTCAGGGTGCTGGCCCTCAGCCTCCTGGCTTCCTAGCAACCTAGGCAGCGTTTTCTGTCTATAGCAAACCCCAGCCCCTGCAATTGCAGGACTCGCCTGCAGGGGGCAGCTCCCCAGCTCGCAGGGTCTGAGCCAGGCGCCGGCAACGGCAGGGTCCACCCCAGGGAAAGCAACCCCACACCTAGTGGGCATCAGCCAGCACCGCACCTCCCGGCAGTCAGCTGCTTCTCTGGTCCCCGCACCCTTTGGCTCAGTGTCCGGCCGCCTTCCTCCCCAACCCAGCTGCTTACTAGAACTCTGCTTAAAGCCAGTGGCGGAGTGGACGATGACATTCAGGAACCCGTAGAGCCCGGGAGATTCATCATCTGTGCGAGAGACCAGAGAGGTGAGCATCCGTCCTCCTGGGAGAAGCAGGCAGGTGACAGGTTCTGCTTCAAGGTGACCCTCATGGGGGCCCATGTGACTGTCACTTGCTTAGCAGGGGACAAGGCAATGTCAGGAGCAGAAACACACCCATCGTGGCCTCTGTCTCGGGGACCTTAAGATCTAGTTGGGTTCACAACACGGGCAAACCAGGGACCGAGAAGAGACGTGACAGGTTCTCGGGACAGGAGAGGGGTCGGGGAGCATGCCACGTGGATGGGGTGTGTGTGCCTGAGTGTACAAAGCATACCCCTGTGTGTGGCTGCATGTGCATGAGTGTGTGTAACAGTGAACGCAAGATGCAGCACAACCACAGGTGGGGGCGGGCGGCACCAGGCTGAGGGGTGGGCGGGGGGACGGGGAGCGGGACCCAGAGCACAGAGGGCCTGAGGAGCGGCTCGGGACTTGGGGCCAAGTCATAGGTTTTCTCAGCCACCCGGTGGCCGCCACCTGGGAGCGACCACCCCTAACCCATCCCGTCCACACCCTGGAGAGGCTGACAGGCCCTCAGCAGCACACCCAGCCTTGGAATGGACGTGTCTGGTCCCAGGATGGCACTAACAGCAGAAAGGGACAGCGGCCTGGGGGGCACAGCCCACCTTCTTTGTTGATGGTCAGTGGGATGCTGTGGACGGTCTGAAGCTTGACGCACGAGTTGGTCAGCATCTGCAGCTCCACGGACGTCAGGGAGAAACTCTTGAAACCTGAGATGGGGGCACAGGCACACCAACTGGTGAGTCTGCCCGGCTCTCGGACTCCCCAGGACCCCCATGGGGTGTTCTCAGACGTCCCCCCACTGGGTCCTCAGCACACCCTGGTTAGGAGGACCACAGGGGCCACCTGCTCCCAGGCAGGAGCCGGTAAGGGACAGGTGAGGCATGGCCCCGGGGGGACCAGGCTAGGCTCAGAGGGTGGGAGGAATCTTTGCACAACGCTCACAAACACAGGGCCGCCCACCACCTTGGCACGACCTCAAGGCGGTTGCGAGGGGGTGATCTGGGGCACCTTCCTGTGGGGCTATGTCCCCTGCGCCCCCTCCTCTCCACCAGGTGGGGAAAGGGGATTATTTCTGAGCAGACAAAACATGCTGTAAATGGTCTGGGCCCCTGGTTACAACAGGACACCTGGGACAGGAACTCTGGCAGGGCCCCAGGCACTGGCCATCAGAGTCACCAGGAGCGCCTGTCCTGCCCCCGGAGGCCAGTGGCACTGGGGTCTCAGCACAGGCATGAATGACAACCCTGGGGGGACAGGCGCTCAGGACAGGGCAGAGGCGTGCGGAGCCCCCAACCTACCTTGGGGGGCACACAGGGCACACGCGGAAACCTTTTAGCAAGGATGGCTCGGGAATCCCAAACCGTATGGCTGGGGGCGGAGGAGGGAACCGGCAGCTGCAGCCCCAGGACCTGGGGCAGGGTCTGCCATCCCACCCTGACGGCTGCCAGGCAGGACGGGGCAGCTCTGAGCTGAGCAGAAGGAAAGAACTGCTAATGGAGGGAAGCGCCCAAAGAAGGGGCCGTCCAGAGGGGAGTAGGCACCCTGTCCTGACAGCGGTCAAGCACAGGGGAGCAGGGCCAGCACAGAGTGACTGCCCAGGTGGGCCCAGTTGAGGGCCGTATGGCATCAGCATCTGCTGGGGTGTGTGGCAGGCCTGGGCGGAGGCAAGGCGGGTGGGCCACGTGCGTGGCAGCCTCGGAAAGGCAGCAGGGGTGCAGGGGGGCCCCCGGGGGCAGGCAGGGAATTCAGAGCAGGGAGGTCCAGAATGCAGGCGGGAATTCAGAGAAGGCCAGAGGAGGGGAAGGGGGTTCATGGGAGGAGGTCAGAGGGCAGGCAGGGGGGCACAGAGGGCAGGGGGCCCTATCAGGACAGCCCCTCCCCCATTATTTCCCGTATTAGGGCTCCACGGCACATCTCACTTGGATAAGAGTTCCACTGTCCCTTGGGGAAAACAAGGTTTGAGACCATGGGAGGTGACCATCCAGCCCTGACGCTCCTGAGCCCACGTCCTGGGCGCACAGGCCACTCACATTTCTTCTGCTGCTCCCGGATGTTCTCCCTCCACTCGGCCCGCTCATAGTCGGATGAGATCAGGAACGTGTAACTCTGGGCGGGGGGAGAGCACACCCGTTATCTCCACCCCGGCTGAGCGGGCGCCCAGTGGATCCAGGGCTCCGTCCTGGTCACCGCGTGGAGCCTGCAGCATGCCCACAGGAGGCACGAGCATCTCCGTGCTGCAGGCCGGCCGAGCTGGGGCGGCTGTGCTCACAGCACTGCTCGTCCCTCCCTGCACCCTCCGCCCCTCCTGCTGCGCCTGGGTCAGGGCGTGACGAATCAGAGTGTAGGGCCACCGGGGTCACCAGGTGGGACCTGCAGAGGGGAGGGCTGATGCCCACAAGCCGGGCCCATGACGCAGAGGCAAGGCTCCCGCAAAGCCCACCGGCTGCCCCCCACCGGCTGCCCCCTGACAAGTGCGTGATGCCCATGGAGGGAAAGGTCCCGGCTACAGAGGCAGCAGAAGCCACTCAGGAGAGAAGCTGTCTCTCTGGCCCAAGAGGTCCCGGACAGCATTCCTGCACCGAGGGCTGGGTCTGCACAAACCTGCAAGCCCCCCGCCCTATTGAGACTCCCTGGAGACCCCACCACCTCCCAGCCATGGGGGCTCCGGCCCAAAGCCCCAGAGAGTGGCCTGTGTGCCACGCTGGGCGCTCACCTTGCCGTTGCGGCTGTGCACGCGGAAGGCCATGCTGGGGGACATGAGCAAGAGCAGCGACTCCTGCTCCGAGAGCTTCTTCCTCAGCCTCTCGATGGCCTTGCTGCCCTTGTTCGCTCTCTGTGGGGAGAGGGCACGGTCACGTTTCCGGCTCTGGCCCAGCGCGGCCCGCTCCCGCTCTGCCTGCCCCACCACCCCTGATGCTCGGTCCGTGGAGGACGGGAGACCGTCTGGCGGCCCAGCGTGGACAGGGTCTCGGCCACAGCGTCCAGGCCCGGCATAGGCTGCCGGACGTGCTCAGCCCATCCTTCTTAAGGGATTAAGTTCTTCCTCCCACAAACCTCCCTTTTTTCACTTGCTCCAAACTTAGACAATGTGAAGGGGCCTGTCGTGACCCCAAAGGCCCCTCCCTGCTCCCGGATCTGCCACATTTCAGCATCAGGTCCCCCGGGAGTGACTGCGAGGGTCCTGATGGAGGGTGACACGCACCCCCAGGACCTGGCTGGGAAAATCCTCCCTGCTGCGTGTCGTGTTCCTCCCTCCTGAAGCCCTCAGTCCCCGGGGGAGGCTGTGCTGCCTGCCACTAGGCAGAGGGCACGGCTCGGATGGGTGAGTGGTGGCAGAGAGCTTGACAGCCCCGCGGATGCAGCCCTGGCTCCCCTCTGCCTCGGGACACTCTGCCATGGGGGCCACGGGTCCGTCGGGACGAATAAACAACCCAGAGTTCACGCCGGTCCTGGGGCTCCTGTGCTTTCCTCATCCTGCGGGGTTTGCAGTACAGAAGGCTGGGTAGGGTGAGGGCTGAGAAGGACCCCTGTCCTGCTGCACCCACCTCAGCTGGGTGTCCCTGAACATCAACCTTCTGGGGACCCACTTTGTCTCTGGCCACCGTGAGGCACCCGCTCTGGCCTGGGCTGACCCTACAGGCGAGGGGTTCATCCTCACTGCTCCTCCAGAACACTGTTCTTCTCCAGAAACAACCAGGGGCCTGCTGGGTGCAGTCCAGAACCCCTGGAGGGGCCGTGTTTCCTCCCAGCCTGGGATTCACTCCGGATCAGGGCAGTTATAAGAGGGACAGAGGGGCACCTCCCCCCACCCCATCCTGGACGGCTCCATGCCTGATGGGAGGCCTGGCACTGAGAGGGCTCACTGGGGTCCCAGCAGGTCCCAGAGACCAGCAGTGGGGTCAGATGCCCTGCAGAACTCGCCCGCCTGCCAGCCTGAGGGGATGCTGCCCACTCGAGCTGCAGAGCCTGGCCTGGCACCACCCCCTCAGCCCCACCTTCTCTCTCTGGATGTCACTCTTGATCTGGGAGATCTTGATCTTCATGGCATCCAGCTCCTCATCCAGCACCAAGGGGATGTTGGGTGCGGCCTCCGAGTCGTCTACTGTCTGGAAGCTGAGATCCGTGAGCGGGATGTACCATTTGCAGTCATATTGCTGCGTTTTGCTGGGTGGGGGGAGGGGCAGGTTAACAGGCTGACCACCTTCCTTTGCTTAAGTCACTACTTTCGACACTGGGGAACCCTAAGTTCATGGCCACGAAGTTTACCTGAGCTTCAAACTCTGCTCATGGTCCCTGAGACAGGCTGGGATAAGGCCACAGGCAGACACTGGCGACCCAGCCTCGGTGACCCCTGGGGAGGGGCATTGTGTACGAGTGACCCAGGCCCCACGGGTCTGACAAGCCCTCATCCACCCCACTCTGTGCTGACGGTGGTGGCTCATAGGCTCCCTGACGCGGGAGACCACCTAGGCCGCCAATGACAGTCAGGACAGGACTGCAGACACGTCCAGAGCTGTAGAGTTTGAGGGGCTGCAAATCTACCCGGTGTAATCCCTCCCTCGACAGATGGGCAAACCAAGGCTCTCTTCTGATTAAATCCACTCAGCGTGGTGATGGCAGAATGGGGTGAAGAGCCCAGTTCTGGTTCTTCCCAACGTGACCTTCTTTCCTCCATTCCAGCCACTGCCTCCCCCCTCCGGCCCCCCACTGCTGCAACCTGTGTGGTCTGATCCCTGGGGGTTTGGGTGGGGTCTGCAGGCCAATGCTGAGAATCTCTTAGAAGCCACCATGATCTCGGGAAGACAAAATGTACGGATCACCTAGTGATGGCCTCCGAGGACAGGGGAGGGGCAGCCAGTGCCCATCCCCCACCTGCACCAGACCCTGCAGCCCCCTGACCTGTCTGGGTCACGACATGACAGCCCCCCAGTAGCACCTGAAGTCATAGTCAACAGCCTGGTCACCCACCCAGACCCTGAATGTCTCCAGATTCCTAATGATGAACTTTGACCTTGAGCCTGGCATCACGTCCAGTTGGAGACAGAATGTAGCTTAACAAGAGCAGCCTGGCAACAGGTTACGACCTCTCGAGGCTCACTGGAAAGAACACCAGGTCTCCTCCTATAGAAACCACCCCATACCCCGGGGACCCTCCTCTCAGCCGGGGCCGCATGGTCACTCACCCTCCGCTCTGCTTCTTGAGCTTGGTGCACAGGAGCAGGTCAGTGAAGAGGAAGACGTGCCGCAGCTTGCGGGCCCCCTCCACCAACTCCACCATGAAGCTGTCCTTCAGCAGCTGCCGGTGCTGCAGGGGCGGGGGGGGGGTGCTGGTCAGGGCAGGGGTGGCCTGGGCCTCCACTCCCCCCACCTCCAACCCTCACACCCACTTCCCAGCGCTCCTTCCACCTCATCCGCCCGCAAACACACACGCCAAACGCCTTGCTCTTTGTTCATCAAAGTTCCCAAGCCCCAGACAGAGTCACGGCCACTGGCCTGGAGGCCGGAGGGAACATTGCAGCCAAGGTGACGGGAGAGCCCCTCTGAGCAGGGCGGCCCATACATCCCCAGGACAGGCCTGGAGACCCAGGCAAGAGGCCGGCCACGTGGAGAGGGGATGTTCTCGTACGGGGACCGTCAAGGCTCAGGTAACAAGAGCTTGGTGCTCGGCCTAGAGGGTAAGGGGGGAGGAGACGGGCCGGGAGAACTCCGAGAGGGGGCAGTCACGCTAAGGGCTGGGCCTGGATCTGAGGGCATCAGGAGGCCGGGCAGGGGTCCCCCAGCTGGGACCCCACATTCTAGTCCTTCTGAGGTCAGTGCCCACTGATAGGCAGGGGCCCACATAGGGGTTTTATACCTCTGATGCCCACCCCTGACCCTGAGGCATCCTCGAAGGAGCAGGGAGACTAGAGGCACCAGTCACCAGCAAGCCCTGTGCCTCTCTGCCCCTGGGGGCTTCATCTGAAAGACAAGGGATGGTCCATGGCTCACAAGTTTCCAGGGCACATGGAGGTAAGTCGGTAATTCAGCTGGCAAACAGTGCCCGCCACCTCATCTGGGCTGGCGCTGTGCTGTGCCGAGGACACAGAGACAGGATGAGAGGCTGCCCCACGCACACCCCGGGTGTGCTGTGCCAGCACGTGGCCTGTCATTGGATGTGACCCTCCTGCTGTGGGTGAGTCCTCGTGCCCCCTTCGAAGGTGAGAAGCCTGAGCCTCAGGGAGCTCCACCATCCACCCCAGGCAGCACAGGGAGCGAGCGGGGACGCTCAGGGGTCTGTGCCCAGGAGGAGAGAGACCAGGTGCTCATCGGGGACCCTGCCCGCCTGGCCTCAGGGAAGGACCCCCAGAAAGGGCAACTCCCCACCCCTCTCTGTGATGGCCTGGGAAGGGTCCGGAGGGTCAGGCACACACACCACAGGGGGCAAAGACCCACAGTGTCTCCCTACCCCTGTCACCCCCCCCCCCAACACCCCTCCCCCAGCAGGTCTGGGGACCTGGCTCCACTGCCACCTGCCGCCTGAGGTTCTTATCAGGGAGCCTGTGCCTCCCTGAACTCCCCCCATGCTCTCAGCAGGAGCCCCCCAGAAGCAAATGCAGCCTGGGCCAGGCCCCCCAACACTCCCACATCACCGTCATGCGCAGCTCGGCTCACAGCAGCCAGCCAGGCCCTGGCACGGAGACTGGATGATTTACATGGGAGCCGCCAGTGCCAACCAGACCATAAGTGGGAGGGCAGGAGGGCTGCCCACGTGCCCAGGTCGTGACCCATCGTCACTGCCCTCCCCCGCCTGCTGTGGGCACAGGCAAGCCCCGCGTCCGCACCCATGGGAAGCACAGAAGCATGTGCACCTGGGGACACGGCCATGCAGCACTGGGGACCTGGGCAGCCTGACTGCGGGGTCTGTGCTGGGGGGCAGGTCCTGGGACACTGAGGTCCTCGAGGAATGCCCCCTCGGCAGGGACACGGCAGATGGTCTTCCAGCCCAGGAGGCAGGACCAAGGGACCTTCTGTGAGGGGGGGACTGAACTCCTTTCTCCACACAAAGGAGCTGAGCTTCTGGCCATTGCCAGCAGAGGGCCCCCGACGTCCAGCTCAGAGGTGGATTCGTCCCCTCTGCCGCAGGTCAGAATCGTCCAGGGTCCCAGCCCTGATGGAGCCCCCTGCAGGCCCTTCCCCTCCTCCGCCGGGTCCTGCCGCTCACAGGTTCATCCGAAGTCCCACCCCCGCCACCAACTTCATCCTCCAGAGGCCACCAGCGTCACCCTGGCACTTGTGGCAGCCCGTACATCCACCCATCCGTGTTAGCAGACACGGGCTCAGACAGCAGCCCTGGGGGGCTCTGATGGGTGGACTCAGTTGCCAGGCCCCTCCCCATGTACCCCTGCCTGTGCAAATCCTCATTTTCCAGGAGAAGCCCCCCACCCCATGACGTCCTGGCCTGAGCCTTGCTCTGTGCTGCACCCCATCTCCGAGGGCCACACGAGGTGCACAGCGCGGGGAGTGGACGGTGTGGCTGTCCTCTGAGCGCAGTAGGACTTTCTCACCACGAGCTTCCCCATTGTGGCAGATGTCCTCCCTCCCAAGGAGGCCCCAGGCCTCACTTCTGAACCCCAGCCCACCCTGGTGTCCTGTAGTGGCTCAAACAGAAAATGTGCAGCAGATGGGCAGGAAGGGTCTCCCAACTCCAGGAAAGCAGGGCCCCCAACCACGATACTGGCAAATCCACGAAGGGAGCCCGGACCCTGGCACAGGGGTCAGGCCTCATTCTGTCTCTATCTGTAGACCCCAGCCCCCAGCTCTCGAGGACGTCCCAGGCAGGAGTGTGGGTGTGGATCTGCCTGCATCCTGGTCTAGCCGCCATCAATCTCCCTTACTGTGCTCCTGACGGAGAGCCCTGAATGAAGGCGTGTGCGACTCAGACTCCCGATATCAGGGTCACCGGCCTTTCTCCCCCATTCGTGGCTGAGGCACCCAAGCGATTCCCCTCAAGGAGCAGACACCACAGGTCAACAGGACCAGATGCTGGTGGGGATGGGGTGGACGCAGGTAGAAGCCCTGCCTCCGTGAAGCACCGGCCCCTACACACTTCCCACTCAGGCGCCCCGGGACCCCGACCATGGGTCCACGGGGAAGGAGGCCTGGGATACAGATGCGGGCTCAAGGGCCTGGCTGACAACTGCCAGGCGACATCTGATTTTCCTCAATTCCTGAAGGCAGCTGCTTCCAATGATCCGAAGAGCAAGGAGGCACTTCTCCCCGGGGAACCTAAGTGCAGCGGGAGACACAGGCGCAGACTCAGCACCCACAGAAGGACTCGCACGGCTGCTTCCCAGGAGGGCGGTGCTCTTATAAAGGAACTGCCTGCGAGAGAGCATGGTGTCCCAGGAGGGGAGACCAAGCAGCATGAACCCGACAGGGACGGGAGTCTTGACGGAAGCAAATCCCGAGTCTGGTGAGACCGTGCGAACTGCTGACAAGGGAGGCCGAGCACTCAGGTACCACTTCCCACACAGGTGTGGAAGCACAGGGCTGAGAGCAGCCTGCCCGCCAGCCCCGCGTCCTGGCGGGTCAGCCTTGGCGCCGCCGAGCACCTGGCACACTAACGGGAAGAGGAGTGGCTCCGAGCGGCAGCTACAGTAAGGTTCGCTGCCAGCCCACGTGTTGCTGGGCCATATGGCTCCTGTCCCTGCACGAGACCCCAGAGGCCGCGGGTCCACACCCCCGCCCCGCCCCGCGGTGCCGCTTCCAACGAAAGGTGCTCACACTAGACGCCGCCCCTGACTGGCACACCTCTGCCATCTTGCTGCAAGCTGCCTGGCACCGGGCTGGGCCCCTCCCGGGAAGGAGCGGAGGTGGCAGGGGTGGCGTCTGAGCCCCTCTGTTCCACACCCTCTCATCTACGATGTGCAGAGAGATGGAGACCGGGAGGGGCTGTCAGGGAGGGAGGGAGGAGGGGAAGGAGAGCCCTCCTGGCCGAAGAAGTCAACCACGTTCGTTCTCCAGCCGTTCTCCGCCGCAAACACAAACCACACCCGCCTCCCCTTCATCACCTTTAAAGTCCTTAAACCCACTGTTAACTATATGTTAATGAAAGAACACTCAAGAGAAACCGAGTGGTCCCCAGGCACACAAATGCCATCCTTCTTCTCACCGGTCTCCTTAGCTGGGGACCCTGATCCGGCAGGGTGTGGGGTGCCCGGGACATAACCCCCCAAGTGAGGCCCGCACCCCTGAAACCACACCCCGATGCCCTGCACACTGGCCTGGGTTCACCCTGCCAGGGTCAAGGGCCCCCAAGTCCAGGCGTTTCTGTGTTGGGCTGAGCTGTGTGGATACAGTGGGCCCCATGCCCACCTCTGCTCGGCCGCCATGCTCACCTCTCCCTTCTTCACGGTCATGGACTGCCGGCGGGGCGTGATCTCCTCGTTAATGCTGGACAGGAAGTTCTGCGAGATGCGGAGGGCGTCTTGCAGCAGCAGGTGGTCGGGGTGGCCAGAGGGGGTGTGTTTCAGCAAGTCCTGCATCGGACGAAGGATGGAGTCAGAGCAGTCCCGGCATCTCTGCCGTGAGAGCCGCAGACGCGCTGGGTGTGACCTGGGGCCACTTCTCACCATGGCCTGGGCCACGCGGCAGCACTCGTGCGAGCACTGTGCCGGGAGCAGGCCCCTAACGGCGCCCCACAAGCCTATACTGTTTGCACATTGCAGAGAGGGGCTCCACGCTACAGGTCTGGGGCAGGTTTCTCTACCCGGGCCCTGGCGACATGCAGGGCTGGTTTTGGTGGGGGCTGTCCGGGCACTGGAGGATGCTGGCACCATCCCTAGCCTCTGCCCACTCGATGGCAGTGGAGCCCCCTCGTGTGGTTGTGACAAGCAAAAGTGCCCCTTGACATTGTCACAGGTCCCCTGGGGCAGAACCCATCCTGGTCCGCCGGTCCGTGTGAGGTCAGGAGAAAGCCCCTGACCTTCCCGGCTCCTCCTCTTTTAGATCAGAGCCTGAGAATCCTTCTCTACTGAGAATGCACGTAATTTGTGCTCAAAGTCTACGGCTTCCTGGTTCAGAGAAACAAAACCCTCTTAGCTCCCAAATCCTACAGCAAAGAGAACATGGGGAGATGAAATAAGCTCAGGGGAGGCTCTGGTGTTGGGAATCCCAGGCTCCCCCGCCAACTGCTCCTGGTGGCTCTGGCTTCCCCCTGCCAGGCCTGGGCTCATCGTGGTGAGGGGACCAAATAAAGGGTCTCCAGGACTCTGATGGGCCACCGGCCAGAGTCTCCCAAACCGCAAATCTCAGCTTATCTCCCTCCATCCAGGAACTCTTAGTCGGAGGATGGTAAGAAGTTATGAAACGTGCAATGGATGGAAAACCACGCAGCTTAAAACTGAACGAGGCAGAGCTGTCTGGGCCAAAGTGGGACAACTGCCACAATATAACATTAAGGGGTAAAAAGCCACACGTGGAATGGTATGCACAGCACAACACCGTCTGAGTGATTTAGAAAGATGCCACGTGTGTCGGCATAAAGATCCTTGTGGTGGTGGCTCCTTTGTGGGGAGGAAGCAAGACAGGAAATGGACACTTCAAACACTTCTGTGACTTGGTTGTACATTTTTAAAAAAATGCGCATGTTGGGCTTCCCTGGTGGCGCAGTGGTTAAGAATCTGCCTGCCAATGCAGGGGACACAGGTTCGAGCTCTAGTCCAGGAAGATACTACATGTCGTGGAGCAACTAAGCCCGTGTGCCACAACTACTGAGCCTGCGCTCTAGAGTCCGCAAGCCACAACTACTGAACCCACGTGCCACAACTACTGAAGTCCACGCGCCTAGAGCCCGTGCTCCGCAACAAGAGAAGCCACCGCAATGAGAAGCCCGTGCACCGCAACGAAGAGTAGCCCCCGCTCGCCACAACTAGAGAGAGCCCGCGCGACAACGAAGACCCAACGTAGCCAAAATAAATAAATAAATTTATTTAAAAAAAAAAAAAGCGCGTGTAAGACTTGCTCTAAATACAGACGAATAAGGTCACCTGGCAGTAGGATTGGGGGCTTTTTTTTCCCTGTTTTTGTTTCTCAGTATTAAGACGACCACTTAATAATGTGCAAGTGACTCCCCACTGCCTTTAGGAGCAGCCCCGCCAGGTGGGCCTCCCTGCACACCCTCTCTGCACACGCTCTCCCGGCTGGAGAATGTGGTCTGACCACAGCCCCGGGATGCACCTGCCATTGGTGCCCCAACCTGTACTATGTGTCCCCGCCCCCTCCCCCGGGAAGCTTCTCCACCCGCAAGCCTCTGCCCATGTGGGACGGGATGCTCCCTACCTGTTCCCGCTCTGATGAGGCATCTGGAACACCTGGAGAGCCTGCTGCGTTTCCCCCTCCCACCCCCGGGAGCCCAGGGATGGCAGAGGTGCCTCACTTCTGCATCCTCAGTACAGGTGTGTGGCAGAAAAGGGTGCAGGCGGGCAAAATTGACAGACATCAGCGTCAGCCCCAGGACAGAAGCCAAGAACCCCAGGGTGAGGAGGCCCTGGGCCCGAGGGACTCACATGCAGGACCAGTGTGCTCCTCGTGACCCGGTCCACAGGCTTGTAGAGCAGGGCTGTGGAGAGACGAAGGGTGAGAGAAGGCGGACCGCCCACCTGCCCACCCACCCTCACTGCAAGGGTGGAGGTGGGGGCAGCCCCATCCTCCACATCCCCTGGGAACCCCACATCCCCTCTGCTCAGTGACAAGGTTGAACCCGATGCATTGGAAGGTCGGGAACATGGCTGTGAGTCTTCAGTCTGTGACATCAGTGCCAGGTCCAGGGCTGATCAGAACCCGAGCCTGCGTGGCTGACTCAGCAGCAAGCATTCAAAGGCCTCCGTGTTGACGGCCCTCCGGCCTGGGGTCAGGGAGCTGGCCAGCACTCTGGGGAGGAAGCGCCAGCGCAGATCCCAGGCCGGGGGGTGCGGACCAGCACGCTACTCTCCATGTGGATCCAAGCCTGATGCTGAGATGTGGCTCTTGGTTTTATAAGCGTTTTTGGACCCCTGGACGCCAGCAGCATGGAGCCCCACCGGCCAGGGCCGTCCCCGCTTCTCCGTGGTGGGCACAGCCCATCACAGGCACAGGCGCTTCATGTGTTCTCACATGTAGGGTGCAGCTCCGCCTGTAACCCCCACGACTAGTGCAGGGCATGCATTGTTATCCCCATTTTACAGAAATGGGGGAAACCGGCTCAGAAGGCGGTGTAGCTGTGGCCCCGGTCCACGTCTGCTGTTCTCTGTGAGCGTAACTCCTCCCAAGACCCTAACAGCCAGAAACGAGAAGTACCTTGTTGTTCCTGAGCTCACTCTGCTCAGAGGGATGAGGGCAAACACAGGCCCGGGAGCCCGACTACTTGGCCCTGACCCCTGCCCAGCCACTCTGAATCTGCGTCCTACATGGTCCTTTCCACTCTAAACCTGTTTTATCATCTGAAACAAGGGAAGACAAGAGCCTCCTGCAGGGCCGTTGGGACAACACGATGACACTGTAAATGCCCGGCAGTGCCTGCTTTGTGGGCATCGGATAACTCCCACCTCTTCCTGGTTCTCTGCCCCACTCCCCACCCCCCATTGGTGGCAACAGGTCCTGACCACGTCCCTCCGCACCCACCACGGCCAGCGCTGCTCCCTCCCCATCCCCCCACCCCCCACTACTGGAAATCTGGAGCAGCAGAGGGGCCAGAGTATGACCCAGCTGGGTGCCCTGGCTGCTCCTGCCTGCTGGCAGTGGCCGCCACCACAGGGGCATGCAGGGGCCTCGGCATGGAGAACTCACTTTCCAGAGAGTTCTTGGTCGTTTGGTCCTTGGCATCCTTGTTGCTTCTGGCTCTCAGGTTCTGCAAAGAGAAAAGCACGTTTTCCACAGGGCAGATGAAGCAGCTCTGATGTGGCAGCAAGTTCACGGTCAGGAACCTTCAGCAGAACTCTCACCCTCCTCTCACCGCTGAGAAGCCCAGATGTGGCAAACCTCAGGGCTGTGTCTGGGCCACAGGCTGCAGAACGGGGCCAACTGAGCACACGCTCGCCCTGGATGACGCTGCTGACATTAGGATCAGAAATTCTCTATTCTAAGGGGCTGTCCTATGCACCCTGGGATGTTGAATAGCATCCTATGGGTGCAGCAGCACCCTCTCCTCCTGCTGTGACAATCTAAAACATCCCCCGGCATTGCTAAGTGTCTCCAGGGGACAAAATCAGCGCTGGTTGAGAACCTCTGACACAGAGGATCCTGCAAAGAAAGGCAACTGGCAACGCCCACCCTGGGTGCACGGATCAGCTTTCTTGGAGCAGTTAAACAACGTGCAGGGGCTGGTGGGTCAGAAAGAAGAGCACTCAGCTTCGGGGAGGCCAGGGCAGGCCGCTGGCATGCACTCTGCCTCCACCCCAGCCTCCCCTCTCCTGACTTTGCAAACGTCCTTGCCCAGGAAGTAAGCAGAGCTTTTTAGTGGGTGGGTCATTTTTCAACACAACCGTGTCAAAGGCACTGCTGATTTGGTCCACGGTACCAAGAGAAATGTGGATAAAAGGTCCCTGTGTGCCTGAAATAGTCTCTGGAAAGAAGCTGTGGTTAATCCCGGTATGAGACTTCTGAGCAAACAAAAAACACAGCACAGGAATGGGAAGGGGCCTGGAGATGGCCCTCGCAACCTCTCAGGCTGTGGGAAACCTCTTGGGACTAGAAAACATAGTGTATTTTAAACTCACGGGGGCCAAACTCACAATGCACCTTGGTGCCTCTCCTGAGAATTTAGCTCCCCTCAATGACTCCTCCATCTGTCTGCCTCAGCAGCTCCCAGAGGGTGGGCGGGGGGGTGAGGGGGCGTGAGAGCTCAAATCTGCAAGAATTAGGTGCCGCTCACATGAGCCAGGGCAGCAGCCCACGCGCGAAGGGCCCCTGGAAGGTGTGATGAACGTGGGCACCTTGAGCATCTCGGGGCTCTGGGAGGCCTGCCTTACGAAAACTTACAAGTTTGGTTTAACCCCACATTTCCCAAACTGACTAGACTCCGGAAGCCCTTTTCACATGATTCCTGTTACCTACTTATTATCTGGGGAGCTCGAGCTCACAGAACCCATCTCAGGCAACTCCAGTCTGACTGGACACTGCAGCACACCCATTTCTCAGGCCAGTCCTGGGAGACATGAAGGACCACTGCTCCACCCTGCCTGTCCTTGGAGATGGACATCCAGTCTCCATGGCCGAGCTCTGACCCCCCAGAATGCAACTCCCCACACCTCAAAATGGCCTGCTTCTTCTGTGTCCTTTTGGTTCATTTCACTGTCTGTGTGGCTCTAATTTCTCTGGGTCTTTTTTGAAACATGGATGGAAAACCAAAGTGGATACCACCTGATGGTAAAAGTTTCACAGAACCGGCATTTGGCCGCGCCGAACCCCGTCCTGCTGCCTGGGCCTGGGCCTCGGCTCAGATTCCCACCTGTGCCTGGTTGGTGGGACCACGTGACTCCCGGGTGGTGTGCCACCATCGTTTCCTCCCTCCTCTGTGGACACCTGTCCTGGTGGACGTGAACTTGGCTCCATTTAACCACAGCCTGCTCTTAAAAGATTATGACTCTAATTTGTCAAAGTCACCTGGGACTCGGCGCCAGCACTCCAGCTGTTAGGGGTATGGGGGCTGCTAGTTTAATGAGCTAAAGAGAGGAACAGACCCAATGCTGCAGGCAAACCAGGGCAGCTTCAGAGGGAAGTGCGGAGCCAACCTGAAGCCCTGGGTGCATGTAGCCCGTTACCAGCGGCAACAGGTGGGGAGCAGGGCACCCATGGGCTCTGGGGAACGGTGTGGCATGTTATCACCATGGGAGATGCTGGTGCCGGGACCCACAGGCCCCAGCCCCCGTGATAAATTATAAAATAGCACAAATCCCCTGGAACAAAGCCCAGGTGTGACAGTGGGGGTACGATCGTATCCCAGCAAGAGACCCTCCCCTGCCTATTTCTAGTTTCTGTTTCTCTTCTTAAAGCTCGGGTTTCACTTGGAGGTCTTCCCACCCAGAATCCTTGTTTGGCGGGGAAGGCAGGTCAGGGCTCTGAGTACTACAGGCCTGGGAAGAAGAAAGTATCACCCAACTGCCACGGGCAGAAGCAGGATGGAGCGGGGCAGGGAGGACCTGGCATGGCCACCAGCCCCCAATGGCCGCCTGTCTTCTGCATCCGGGGGGCTCTTCCGAGGTCCCTCGTGCTAACACTCCAGGGCTTGAGGTTTCAGAGCCCCCGGGCCGGTGCAGTGCCCAGCCTGCAGCTTCCTCCCACGCAGGTCGACAGAACGCACACCAGCCCCATCCCCCGGGCCGGCTGCAGACCCCAGAGGAGCAGAGCATGACACCTCCCCACCTGCTCTCCATCCGCAAGGTGCAAAGTCGGCCTCAGGACTCAAGTGTCGAGACCTCTGTTAATGAGGCAGAACTATGGACACCCCGAACTGCACACAGACAGTGCAAGTCTGTCTGGGGTACCCCAGAGCTGGGCCCTGGCCTCTGGGGAGGCAGGGTGCTCCTCGGGCTGCTCCGTCTGTCTGCTCATGACAACCCACAGGCATCTGGAAACACAGCTGAGGTTCACAACCAGACCTTAGTTTGCTGTGCCTTGTTCTCCCGGGTCACGGTGTGCCAACGACCAGCCCACAGCCCACCCTCAGGAGGTGGAGGGGCGCACCTGTCTGAACAGCGTCACGCGTACCTCAGAGATTTCTGCAAACTGAGCGTTGGCCTGACAGCACTTCTCAGCCGTTTCCATGGCAACTCCGTAGTTGTCCACAAAGGCCCGGTACACACCCAGCTGGCTGGCCTGCAGGGAGGAAGGAAGAGAGTGTGGGACAGGTGTAGGGCAGGTGTGGGACAGGTGCGGGACAGGTGCAGGACAGGCGGTCTCCATCCCTCTGGGTAACGGGCTTCTGTGCACAGCTCTGGAGGAAGCCCAGGTGCAGCAGACAGTGCAGGGCTGCAGGAAACTCAGCTCCTCCACGCTGTCACTGCCTCCCACCTGCTTCCCCTCCCCACGCGCTAAGCACGCTTTCTTCTTCCAAAGCGACACGTTGAGAAGTGACTCACAGCCCCGGGCGGGTAGCAGTTCTCTTCGTCCTCCCACCCCACTCATTTAAATGGGGCCAGCAGCAGCAGCTGAAGTTCCAGGGTATCAGTGAACATGGATGAGCGTCTCCAGCAGGTGGGACGGAGCGGCCCCTTCTCATCCTGGCTGCGGGAGACCTCAGTGGACCCATCCCTGGCCTGAGGGGCCACTGCTCTGCTCCTACCTGATCTCTTCAGACACGCAAGAAACACTCAGTTGAGCTGCCCTTGGAGAAGAGGGGCTCGCGCTGCCCAGACATGAGCCCAGCCCAGACCTGGTGACGGGGCCCAGGTGTCATGCTACACACCTGGCAGGTGGGAGACCTCTGCTGCCAGGTGCAAGGCGAGAGGTGTTTGTTTGTCCTGTTCTCAACCAAAGGCATTAATAGAGTGTCTCCTCACTCGGCCTCCTGCTCCAACACTCAGTTGAGTAAAGACTTCCATGGTTGGGGGGAGGGGTCCTGTGTGCAGCCACCACCATCGCTGGGCCCCAGGTCACCTCCAGAGGCAGCAGGGAAACCCCGGCCTGGGGTGTAAGGGCAGACGCCGTGACCTGCTGGCCAGGCCTCCCACTGCAGCCAACCAGGAGCGGGAGGCCTGAGGCTTTTGCTGCTGATCCTGGTGTTCGGTCTGCATCGAACCTAAATTTTATTTCTACATGCATTTGCATTTATATTGAATTTTATGTTTCTTCAGATGGCAATCCCAGATGCCCTTGGCACTGTCTGGTCTTCTGGACTCGCTCCTTGAGGGGGCTGCGTGCGGGCCTGGGGGCGCGAGAGAAAAAGCAGCAGCTGGAGAAGGCCCTGCCCGGACCCGCTGATTACCTGGACGAGTCGCTGCATTCCAGACGCCAGGTTCCCTGCCATCCGGTTGGACCCAGAGCCCTGCCTTCTCCCCCTCACCCTCACTCACTGAGCGTCTCCCACAAAAACAAAGGCCCTGCTTGAGGCACTGTCACCTCGAATCATTCAGACACAGCGCAGCCGGCTAGCAGGAGACACACGATGAATAAGTAAAGCAACAAGTAATGTGGCAGATGGCTGAAGGCAGAGCAGGCGAGGAGAACAGCGGGGCTGCTTTAGATACTGTGGTCAGGGCGGTCTCTCTAAAGAGGCAACGGCTCAGCCAAGTCCTGAGGGGATATCACTGTTGAACTGTGTCCCCTCAAAATGCATAGGTTGAAGCCCTAACCCTGAGCACCTCAGAATGTGACTGTATTTGGAGATGGACCTAAAGAGGTGATTGGGCAAAAATGAAGCCATTCAAGTGGGCCCTGATCCAATCTGACTAGGGGCGTTATGAGAAGAAAAGATTAGGACACAGACACAGAGGGACGACCACGTGAGGACACAGAGATGACGGCCTCTACGCGCCGAGGAGAGAGGTCTCGGGAGAAACCAGTCCTGCTCACACCTGGATCTCAGACTTCTAGCCTCCAGAAATGGGAGATAGATCTCTGTTGTTTGAGCCACCCGGACTGTAGCAGCCTTAGTAAACTAACACAGGGTCTTTGGGAGGAGAACCCCTTTCATTACCTCTCCTGCCCCCTCTTCCAGGAGCTCACATCTTCCAAGTGGTTTTTGAGAAGTTCCAAGCAATTCATGCACTAATCAGAACCCGAGCTGCACCAATAAACCAATGGAGATCACATGCCCTCCGATGTGAGGCACCGACAGGACACAGCATCACTGCAGTGGTTTTTTTTTCTCTTCCTGCCAGAAGCGCAGAACCTGAATCTATTCCTGAAGAAACATCAGACCCAAACTAGAATGCACCCTTCAGAAAAATGTCAAGGTTGTGGAAGACCAGCAGAGGTTGAGAAACTGGTACAGATGGAAAGAAACTAACGAGACCTGACAACCACGTACATCTCGCGACCTGGACTGCATCCCGACTCAGAAGGAAAATGGCTACAAAGAACACGATGGCTAACTTGGGAGAGATTTGTAGAAGCATTGCATATTAAATAATAATATCACTCAACTGTGAACCGTCCTCCGATGGAGGACTGTCCTGTGGGTTGTGGAAGAGCATGTCCTTAGCAAATACACCATGAAGTATTTAGGGGTAAAAGGGCAGAGGGATCTGCATTTTATTCTCAAACTATTCAGCATGTGTGCGTGTGTGTGTGGGGGGGGTGGTGTATACAAAGGAGAGAGAAAGAGATAAAGATTAAGCAAATGTGGCAAAATGTTACAATCAGTGCAAAATGTTACAATTGGTATATCCGGCGCACACCCAGTTCTTTGTGCTATTCTTGCAACAATTCAGGAAGTTTGAAATGATTAGAAACAAAAAACCGGAGCTGATAAAAATTCAGCCAGAAACAAAGCCCCTGGATGGGTAGCAATAACCCACAGCCCCACAGGAAGGGGAGTCAAGGCGCCATCAGGACAGGGCTTCCTAGCTACCAGGTGTGGCTCATGAGTTCCCGGGTGGCAGAGGTACCAGGGCTGGGGCATCACAGGCTCCTCGGGTCCTAAGACTCTCCTAGCTGGGGAGCCTGACCCCGCTGTGCTGATCTGAACGGGACGGGGACGGTCTCTGTCTGTCCTTGGGGAGACCCAGCGCCCGGCCCCGGCGGCACACACGTGAACATGCAGCACGTGGTTCCTGGGGCTCCACTTCCCACGGCAGCCCCACCTCTCTCCCCACGTCCTTGCGCTGCAACATCTGATATGTGAAGGTAGTTCAAGGACACCAGGGAAACCAGAGGAAACTTTCCAAATTCTGGTGTTCATCAGACTATTAAATTTTTTTTTTTCAGTTTCCGAGTGACTTCAGAGTGTTATTTGGGGAAGAGTGTGGTTGCAGTTTCTGCCCACAACACAATTCTTCAAAGATGTGGGCTTCAACGATGGGGAGCACCTGCGTCAAAACACAGCCTTCCGCTCTCTGGCCACGGGAAAGGGGTCCCGGGCGGGAGAATCTGCAGCCTGGGGCGGTGGCCAACAGGAAAGCCACACCCGGGCGGAACGCCAGAGCCCAGTATGAGCCAAGACAGGCCGGCGGTGGGCCAGCTGGGCGTCTGGGCGGTCCAGGAGGGCTGGGGGCTGGCGTTCTTTCACCGCGTGCTCTGGGCACTTAGAGAGGGCCCGGTGACCTTGGCCACCCCACCCCCAGAGGACTGGCTTCCCTCGGGAGGGAGAACACTCCAGGGAAAGAGCACAGGAGGCCCGGGCAACCCTTTAATCAGGATTAGGGGTCCTCAGAGGTGGAATCCCGGTCACCCAGGCCTACCCAGCACCCGCCTTCGAGGGCGTCCCAGGATGGGGGCTCACAGTGCTGGGAGGTGGCCTCTTTGCTGCCCCTTATATAGAGACATGCCCCACCAGCCTCCACCTAAAGAGACTGGCTCCCCCTTTAGACCCACAGAGGTGGGGGGCTCCTCACACATGAACCTCACACCTTGGAAGACAAACATCGATCCGGCAGTTCCATCTGAGAGTTTTCTCCATCATCCTCAGGTCCCTCAACCACCCCTTCTGCTGGGACAAGTTCTACGTTACCCATGTCTCAGTTCAGTGTTCACCCGAGCCTGGTCCCTTCCGGGGGTGGCCTGGCCAGTGCCAAGGGGTCCACCAAACCGCTTCATCTGATTACTAGATTTTCCCAATCCCGTTGACTTTTTAAAAGCTGAATCCTTGGCTCCTCGTGGGCCCCGAGGTCAGCAAATGGCCAGAGAAGGTCCCTGACCTGCCCCCACAGCCGCCTCTCCCTCCCTCTAACCAGGGACCCAGAGCTACATCTGCCGAATGGACTCCCAGCCAGTTTTTGGCCCACTGAGCCCTTGCAGAAACCCTTGTTCTGTCATCCAGCACCACCCACCCTCCAGTATTATGCCCCTGAAGGCAGGGCAAAGCACTCTTCCTGGAGGCAGACAGACCAGGGGTACCGTCTGGGCAGGTGACCTCCTGCCCCTCGGCCTCCTCACTTGCATGGGGTGGAGACGGGACCTGCCTGGTGGGGCTGCCTCAGCTGAGGTGAGACAGGGCACCCGCAGGCCCCCTTGAGCCCCCTGATCAGAGCTGAACCCACTACCCGGGGACCAGATGGCCTCATGGTCCCTCGGTTCACAGCCCGGCATGGCCGTCCCCAGGTACAAACCAGCCCTCCTGCCTTCCTCCAGCCTGTCCACAGGACGCGTCCTGATTCCTGCAAGGCTCCAGGGAGCTGCTGTCACAGTCGATAGCATTAAACGTGCCTCCAGGTCCCCAAAATGGCTGCGGCGGGAGCTGGGGCCACACGGAAGGCCTGTTCTCACAACTTCCTCAGCCAGGGACCCCCTGGGGACCCAAGGGCTCCTCTCGTATGACCCTGACTTTTATTGACCAGCCTTCCCTCCCCAAACTACTTTTTTTTAAAAAAATTCTTGATTAATTCAAGAGCCTTTAATTCACAGAACTGCAAAAATGAAATAAAGTACAACAAACCCCCGCTGTCCCCACCTGTGCTTGCCCCTCCAGGCTCTGCCTGCCCCAGTCCCCCTGCCCAGAGTCTGAGTCCTGTTCCCAGGGCAGTGGCTTCTTTGTGGTCCAGAGGGGACCAGTCTGGAGACTGGGAACCTTGAGTAAAACTGAGCGGACCTGGAAAGGACCAGAGATGGCATTGGGGCCAGCAGAGGGAGGGAAGCCTCGCTTTCACGCGGGGTCCAGCAGTGGTGCTGTGGCGGCGCCCCCTCCCCGCAGCACCCATTCGGCATCCCAGGCAGTAAGATGTGTCCCAGACTCTTCCTCCCCATCGTGCCCTCAGCAGCCTCGCCCGCAGGTGGCACCAGGCTCAGGGAGAGGCCTGGCCCCCGCCCGTCACCCCGTCACCCCCAGGAGGCTGCCGGGTCCCTGCTCCGGGTCACTCACCAGCTTCTGGAATAGGTCGCCCACGCGCTGCTGGTGGCTCCACTGCTGCAGGCGGGGGAGGAGCCCGTCGTAGAACTCCTTGTGGATCTCATAGAGCTCAGGCACTTTGAAGAAGATGGTCTCGATCTGCTGGCTCGTCAGCACCGGCTGAGAGGTGGTGGCAGCAGCCTTCAAAGGTTTCATGGGCTGAAAGAGGGCACAGGTGACGGGTGGGGCAGCACAGGTGTCAGGTCTCGCCACTTGTCAAGTGCACTGTGGTCACGTGACATACATGCTTTTATTTTTAAAATTCCATTAACAATAAAAATTTAAAGCCAGCTTGGTTTGGTACCCGAGTCTTTCACTGGCATCCACTGCCCCTTGGGGAGGCCCAACCTCCACAGAGGTGGCATGTCCTGCCTGCCCACAGGTGTGTCGAGGATCCTGGGAGGGTGGGCTGCTCCCAGGCTGACCTGGGACCTGGGACGCGTGAGCAGAGCTCGCCAGGGCCCATCCTGCCCGCTCAGCCCCTGCACCCTCCTCACCAGCAGCAGCGCCTCCAGGTGGCTCAGGTAAGTCTCCTCGCTAGCTAGGATTCCAGACAGGACCCATTTCCTCATCTCCGAGCCCTTTTCCAAGTCCAGCTCACTCTGCAGGAGAAACAGACAAAAATCAGACCCGGGGTACGGTGCTTGAGGCGGCCCCTCTCAGAGAGGAAGCTGGCTTGTCAACCTGAGGACAAGCTTCCCAAGAAGGTTCCAGGTGGGATTAAATTAGGAAGGCACGGGAGTCCTGGCATGTCAGCTCGACTGTGGTCGCTGCAAATTCTGGATGGTCATCCAGCTAAGCCGAAGGCCACCCTTGGTCTTGACACCAGGAAACGGGCAGTTTGGAGCTGAGCAGGGTGGGCAAGGCCTCTCTCCACACCTTCTACCCGTGACCAAGGAGTGGCTGTCCTGGAAGAGGCTGAGCCCAGGGAGCGTCGGGCCCCCCACACGGCCACCCCGACTCCTTCCACAGCTCCCCTCTCCTCTCCTGGTACCTGCCTCGCCGGCCTCTGTGCCACTGCCACCTGACCCTTGGACCAACCAGGCCCAGGCAGCACCGCCTCCCTCCCAGCCACAGTGGTGGGGCTGGGGGCTGTGGCCACCTGCCCAAGGGAAACCCCATCCCCTGGGTTCAGGGTCTTTGTCCCTTGAACCTGCTCTTCTGAGCCTGCTTTCCAGACTCTGGACCCGCATACATGTGGGCTACGGCAAGGTCCCCCCTCCCTACTACTAAACGCCCCTCCTATATGTGGGGTGATGCTCTGCTGCCTTTGCCTCAGAAGCACAGAGCTGATGCGCCCCTGGATGCAGATGCAGGGGGTAGGGTCCAAGAGGCTGGCAGACCACATTCCACCCCTACTTGTGATGGTGTTACGGGGGCGATGTGTCCCTGGTGCCCGAGAATGTTACTGTGTGCAAAGAAAGGGTCTTTAGAGAAGTAATCAAGTTAAAATGAGGTCATTAGGGTGGGCCCTAGTCCAAAATGACTGGTATCCTCCTAAGAAGGGACTAGGCGATCAAAAGGTACCAACTTCCAGTTATAAAATAAATAAGCCCTGGGGATGTAATGAACAGCATGGTGACTATAGTTAATGATACTGTATCGTATACATGAAAGTTGCTGAAAGAATAGATCTTAAGAGTTCTCATCACAAGAAAACAAATTTGTAATCGTGTGGTGATGGATGTTGACTTATGGTTAGCGATCATTTTACAATATACACATATATTGAATCGTTATGTTGTACACCTACAACGAATATGTTATACGTCAATGCCTCAATATAAAAAAGAACAAGAGAAGGAGATTAGGACACAGACACACAGAGCGGGAAGACACAGGGAGAAGACGGGCATCTCTAAGCCAAGGAGAGAGGCCCCGGGAAAAACCAACCCTGCTGACTTCCAGCCTCCACAACTGGGATAAATCAACCTCTGTTTTTTAAGCCACACGGTCTGTGGTACTTTATTACAGATGCCCAGGAAACTAAAAGAGATGATGCTGTTTTCATCGACTTCCTGGCCACAGCCCTCACTTGCTCCTGGACCACCAACAAGGCAAGCCGGTGTCAGGTTGGCCGTACCCATGGCCTGTGCTCCACCAGGCTGAGGCTACCCTCCCTCTGCCCGGCCTGTGCTGACCGGCCTCACTGTAGTCTGAGGGAGGCGCCAGACGGCTGGGGCCCTGTGTCACAGGGATGTAACAGCCCTGTGCTTTCCGTCATTGGTTTCCCAGCCTGTGGGTGAATGGGAGACAGCTGTGTGTGCACACATGGGGGACAGCCATCAGATTTTTGGCTTAGAGCCACTCCGGGGAAAGGACACCCACGTCCCACACCACAGCCCCCGTCCAGGCCATGCTGGGCAGCGGCTCCAAGAATGGGAGCCTCTGGGGCACAGCGCCCGGAACACACAGGTGCTCCACGAAGACTCACAGAATAAACCAACCAATGAGAGGATCCAGAACCGCTGGCTGGGCCCTGGCTTGGCCACATCTTTATGAAGCTCCAAGGGCCCCTCCAGGGAACCCCTGTCCGTGAGACAAGCGGGTCCTGGGGTCTAGGACCATCCATGCAGCCTGCTCTGGGCCCCCAGTGCCACCACCATCAGCACAGATGTGCAGGGTGGAGGGATCCCATCATCTCCTCTCACCTCAGACCACAGAGGCCACGTCGCGAGCGGAGGCGCCTCGGGGAAGCAAGCTCCCAGCGGACCGTGCACGTGCCTCCCAGCGGGTCCAGGGTGAAGGCTCGTGCGCCCGGGAACAACCCCACTACTGTGAGCACGGCCAGTGGGGCTGCTCCCACCGCCGCGGCCTGGAGAGCCGGGCGGAAAAGGCACATAGGCAGGACAGCGCCCCGTCCAGCTCTCTGTTCCAAAGGGTGCAGCCAGCTCAAGGGAACGTCTGGGCGGGGGCGAGGGCACCTCTCCTCAGACTACAACCTTCTTCTGAGCCTCAAACGGGCCAGTGGCAGCAGACAAGGACGGCTCGGCTCAGCTTGGACACTGGCCCACCCCACTCGGAGGAGAGAGGGTGGAGGGGAAGTGCAGAAGAGAGAGCAAAGGCCAGGGCGGGGACCAGCGATGTTTACGACCCCACCTCGGCACGTGCCTGCGCTGGGAAGGGCGCGTGAACGGGAGACCAAGGGAGGAAGCTGGAGGAAAAGGGCGAGTGGAAGAAGGAAGGAAGGAGGCCTCCTCTCACTGCTGCCCGGGAGGGGAGAGGGCAAGGCAACACAACCCTGAGGCTAAAAGAACAAATAAAAAATAAAAAATGAACTGGGTGTGGCAAAACAAGGTAGGGAAGCTGAGGGAGGGACCCAGGGGAACAGAACTGCCACCCACCAGCCAGCTGCCAGGCCCACCCCCACCCTGGGGCCTGGGGTGATTGCGGTGCAGAACCTGGACCGTGAGGGCTGGGCTGCTCCTGGCTGGGATGTGGTGGTCAGCACAGCTGCAGAACAAAGGACACCGCCTCCCCGCAGGATGGCAGCCGGGGGTGATGCCCAGACCCTCATCCTTATCCTGACACTCGTTGGCTGGCATTGCATAGTCATGGGTCCAGGGGAAACACAGACAAAACTGGCAGGCACCTCTGAGAACGACCAGGGATGGAGAATGTCACTGACGCTCAGCGCTGGGACAGCCTCGGTCACCAGGATCTACCCTACATGGCCACCTGCATCCTTTCCACAGTGCCCCAGGCAAGGGGGGGGCCTGGCCTCTGCTGACCCCTTACCCACCCCTGGGGACGGGTATGCATGGAGCTGACCTGCACCCCAGGAGGCCACCAAGCCCCCAAGTTGCCATGGAGTCCCCAGGAAGGTCCTCCTGACAGCTCACCGCTCAAAGGACCCAAGCTCGGCAGCCGGGGATGAGCCCCACCCGGGAAGGTAGGGATGGAGAGGGATGAGCAGGGATCCCTCCCCTGGCTGATGGGGATGAGGCAGCTGTGACCTCAAGACCACCATGCTTTCTGTGGGTGCTAGAAAGTGACAGCTGCATCGTCTTCAAACCCATAATCAAAGATGAAAGAAGGAAGTCTCACTGCAGAGCTGACGGGGGACCCAGAAAGTCAGGGCTGTGCCTGTCTCCAGGGGAGTGAAGGGTGCCCACCCTAGGGCTCCAAGCACCTAACCACGGGGCTTCTGGAACAAAACAGTGCAGCCCTCCTCTGATCAGGTCCCCATCTCACCCAGGTGCTTCCTGACACCTCTCTGGGCCAGGTGGCCTGCTGGGGACTGGAGCCCCCAGGCCTGGCAAGCAGGTGCAGCCTCTTGCCTTGTGTGTAACGTGAGAAATGCCTGTGGGCTCCGCGAGGCAGGAGGGGGTGAGCACCTGGATCTGGACAGGCTCCACAGCAGATAAGCCCCTCAACTGGGGGCTAAAAGGTGGGGGCAGAACCCCAAGTCAGTGTGGCAGGGGTCTGAGGGCAGGAGCCCAGGGAGAGGTAGGTGGGCATCCAGCCGCAAAGGGCCTGGGGCACAGGGAGGGCAGAGCAGCCTCCTCAAGGGGCCTGAAGTAGAGCAAGGTCATGCGGGGGGAAGACAGTCCTCAGGGACCATAGATGGACAGGGACGACTGTCCCAAGTTCCGGGGTCAGCCGTAAGGATGCTTGTCTGTACCAAGTGACACCCACAACGCAGGAAGAAAGGGGATGCATCAAAAAAAGGCAAGGCAGTTGAGGGAAAGACTGTCAGCTGAGGGGTGGGGAAGGCTTCAGATCTGGTAGCTGTGTGGCCTCAAGCAAGTCACTTTGCCTCTCTGAACCTCAGTCTCCTCGTCTGTAAAATGGTGAAACTGGCTGTTTGGTAAGAAGCTGCACGAGGGAGGTATGCATTACACATGGGCTCCCCTCCCACCCCCATTTCAGGATGATAAGCCTGCCCAGCACGGCGGTCTTCAGAAATCACAAAAGCAAAAGAAAGAAGTAGTTCTGCAGCTAAGGCGCCAGCCCAGCGGAGAGGCCACTGCAGTGAAAAGATATGCTTCCAGCCACAGGGAAAAGCAGAGTCCTCTCACTCTTTCTCTCTCTTTTTTTTTGCTGCGCTATGCAGCATGCAGGATCTTAGTTTCCCGACCAGGGATCAAACCTGTGCCCCCTGCAGTGGAAGCACAGAGTCTTAACCACTGGACCACCAGGGAAGTCCCTCGCTCTCATTTTTAAACTCAGAGTGGAGATTACCCAGAAACAAGCTAAGCAGAAGGGGGAAGGTGTCTGTCCTCAGGGACAGTGGGACCAGAAAGACAGAGGTGCCCCAAGGACAGCACCCTCTCAGCCCAAAAGGAATGATCCCGACAGGTCAAAGGGGTGCCCGGCTGGGCCCTAATGCACCTCAGAAGTGCCCGCCTGAGCCGTGGGACCGCTGGGAGCGTGAGGACACTGAGCCAGGCTGGGCTGGCACACCAGCTCTGCCACCACCCCAGCCGTGTGCCCACGAGAGAGGCACCTGCAGGATGTGCCAGCTTGCACTCGCCATGGACCTCGGGGCCTCAGTTCTCCATCTGTAGAGTGGAGGTGACGGCGGGATCATTAATGACAATGAGACCTCAGGAGAAAGACCCTGGAAAGTGGATGAGTCATCTCAGCATCTCCTCTGGCAAAAGGGGGCCAGTGCTCTGGGTGCGGACACCACCCTGCTCGGCACCCTGCTGGGGCCACCACCCCAGTTTCCGCTGCTTTAGACGGCAGCCGAGTTCTGGGCCTCAGCACGGGTTGCCTGCCTCGTCCATGCCCCGCCGACAGAGCCCCACAATCCCCCAGCTCATGCTTCCAGCAGGCGGTCCCCATGCACCAGATGGGGGAATAAGGGCTTTAGTAACTGACTTCCGACTGTTGGCTGCCCCATGACCCACTTGCTACTGCTGGCACCCGCCCTCCCACCCCGGGACTCACCACTTTGGTGGACTCCGGTGCGTCCCGGCTGCCCCTGCCCTTGCTGCCGAGGTGGGGCGAGGAGGAGGGTGAGTCATCCACGTAGGGCAGCCCGTCCTGGTGCCGGCGCTGCTCCTCGGCCCGGTCCGTGGCACAGCTGTACCCCGGCGGCGTCCCGAATGGTGCATCTACGTTGCAGAGAAGCAGCCTGTGTTAGAGCCAGGAGAGGGGCTCCATGCCCCACCGGTCACCTACAGGCATGGAACAGGGGCCTCAGGTAGGCTGATCTCACCTTCACAACTGACTGGCCAAAGACGGCAGCGCGAGGAGGGCACGAAGCAGCAGCCCCCTCGTCAGGCGACACGAGGCTGGGCTTTCGATAGCTGTGGGGCAGCGGGAGGGGGCCCTGAAAGGTGGACCCCAAATGCCAGTGTCTTGCTGTCAGGGACATCCTTTTACCTTGTCTATGGGATCCGACCTGATCCTGCTGACCTAGGTGCAGGGCCAGGAAACAGGATGCAGGCCTCTCCCAGCCAGTGTCCCTGTGAGCACAGAGAGCGGCTTATGCTACAGCAGGCTCCCTATTTGGGGGTACCTAGTTATAGAGCTAACACCTTCCTACAGGCACCTGACGGCAGTCAGCCCCATCCCAGGCCAAACCACAAAGCCCACACGTGCTTCCAAGCCCTTGGCCCTTTGGTAGCTCTGTTCCCAGAACTGTTCTAATTCAGGGGACCCCCTCACTGGGACATCAACTTACAATGGCCCAGCCTGTTCCAAATCTCACATGAGGGCCACTTCTCAACTCCTTCCAAAGGGCACCTGGGATTTCCAAGAGGTCATCCCAACTGGGTTAAGTCACGTCACTGTGACTCACCTGCAAGCAGCCCAAGGCTACAGCACAGGTGGACTCCGGGGCGGTCAGTCACCAGTTTACAACAACTGCCACCACCAAACACTGCCCAGGCCAGGTGGGCACAGGGCCCAGCACAGGGCCACTCTCGGGCTTCCACAGCCTGAAACGGGGCTGTTCTCACTTCCTTCCACGTGGGCAGCCGGGAGGAGCCACGGCTGGACTGACTGCAGGCTAAGACCGGCCACCGAGCTGCGGGCGCCCACACGGCCAAAGTCCCAGCTCCCTCCCACGCATCTGCCTCACCCCATTCCTCCACCTCCGGTCCCAGCTGGTCACACGCCTTCTAACAGGTGTCCTTAGCCCTGGCTACAGGGCAGCGTCACCTGGGGAGCTTTGAAAACATAACATAGGCGGGCCCAACACAGACCGAGTCAGACGCCCGGGGTGGCCTGGGCCTGGTGGCTGTAAAAGATTCCCATGGGACTCCAGCAGACAGCCAGGGCAGAGATCCTGCACTACCCCCACCCGGCCTGGCACTGTGCTGGTTGCCATGCCGATCCACCTGGGTCCCTGGTGTCTGCACTCAGGTGCCAGGCGCAAAGGCCAGGCTGGGTTCTGCCTGTGTGTGTGTCCACAGGAGGGTCCCAGCAGAGGCTAGTTCTGGCGTGAGTGTAGCAGGAGGACCCCAAGAGCTGCACAGAGGCACCCTGGTACCTCTTAATCCCATGGACCCTTAATCTACGGACCATCATAGGGGCTTTAGTTACCAAGATCGTTGTGATGGGTTATCACCCACAGACCCCCTGGACTTTGGGTTTTGTATTGTCCTTGCAGGACAGTCCAAGGCCATGGTCAAGTTCTGCCTCCTCCTCCTGAGGATTTGCAAAGGCACTTAACTAGCTTTCACTCAGCATCCCCAAGGACAGCTGGGGAGGGGTCAACTGTATTAAAAAACACAAAACCCTGTTAATGCAGAATCCTAATTCTGTACCCCACCCTCCAAAACAGGTCTGACTCCAGCTTCCACTTCCTTCTGGGAATCACAGGTTTGTCTGCTTGTTTAAATAAAATAAACACGAGGCCTTCTTTTCCTAAATTACAGCAACCCCTACTCGAAACTTGCCAACCACGGGAGCTGCTTCCCACAGCAGCTGGGCACGGGCGGAAGGCTTCAGCTGTCAGGGCCTCACTCCCGGTGAACCTGAATGGTCCCCCTGGGCCACGGGGCTCTCTGCTCTGGCCCTGCAACCTGGGACTCATCCTCCAGGTGGGGCAGGTGGGCAGCTCTAAGCCGTGGTGGGAATGTCTCAGAAGCGCGAGAGGCTCTGGTCTTGTCCAGGGGGCTGCACACCTGAGATGGTGCGGTTCACTTAAGCCATCTATGTCTCAGTTTTGCTGACTTAAAACTGGGCCCATGAACTCGACAATGGATAGAGGTCCCCTCAGCTCTAAAACATCACTGTCACTCTTTAGGGCGGCCGGCCGTGCCCTCCCCACCTCCTTCAACAGGTCCCATCCTCTGCCCCCAACTCCTCCTCTGGGCCCGGCTTTTCCATTAGCTCAGAATTACCAGCATCCACATATCCTAAGAACCTTTGAACTGTTTTTTAAAAAATAACAATCTTAAAAAGTCAACATATTCTTTATCGCCTGGAAGAACACTGAGCATGCCACCTGATTTCCAGGCCCGTGACTGCGCTGAGCTCATGACCAAGGTCCAATCAACACTGAGTCTCCAGTAAGAACTTCAGGGTCAGGCTCAGGGCCCCAAGGCTCACCCCAAGAACTGCAAGAATTCATGTTTGTGAAACCACGTGCTGGTTCCACGATATCCGGGCTAAAACCTGGTGCAAAACCAAGTCATCCCCCCCACCCCGTGAGGGTCTGCTGGCCCGTGTCCAGGGGGACCATCGGCTCCGACGTGGATGCTTCACCCCCACCAGGTGAGACTGAGGGGCCAGGTTTGCAGCCAGATGCCATGGGGTCGTGAGGAGGCTCCCTGGCAACTAAAAACCCAGCCGTATTCCCTCTGCACACACCTCCCCAAACCGACGTCTGAGGAACTGATGCTTTTAAGCCTGAGTTCTGGATGGCTGGCCACCCCTCCTGCATCCCACCTGAGGGCTCAGCCCACTGTCCAGCTCATCTGGACTCAGCACCCCTCATTTAACTGACCCCCCAAGACTGCTCCGATGCAAGTGTGACGGGCGGGAAGAAAGCCCGCAGTTGCCTCCTCCCGCTTCTAACCAGCACACAGGGACCTGCCTTCCTCTCACCCTGCGGGTTTTCATACCCGAGGTCCCCACACCACAGGGGTCCCCCTCCTCTTGAGCACAAGGTGCATTATTTGGGGATTTGGAAAGCCACTGTCTCCCCAGAACCAGAGCAAAGTGAGAGAGAGGACTTGCTCTCCCCTCCTCTGCCAGCAACACCCAGCGGGAAAACCTCTCTGGGCCTGGCCACCTGGTGACACGGTGGCCGCAGAGGCCAGGCACTTCCTGCAAAGCTCTACCCAAAGCTGAAGCCAAAGACAGGAAAGAAGCGGGCATGGGCCTGGGATCCCATGCCTTCTAGAGGCTCAGCAAGATGAAGGCGGCTCAACCCAATGCTCAGAGCCAGAGGGGAAGGGGGAAAGGGAGGGGGGGGAGGGGAGGGGAGGGAGTGGAGGGGGCTGCGAGGCTGAGTCACAGCTCCCGGCTTAGTGTGGAAAAAGGTTTGCACAGTGAAATCTGAAACCTCCTCTCCAGGCAAGTCGGCTCAGCAGCCTCCAGCCAAGCACTCTGCAAAATCTAAAATCCATCCTCCGATGCAAGGAAAAAAGGCAGCCCCCGTCCCCCTCCAAAAAAGCAGAAGGAATTGGGTCAGTTCGGGGGGGGGGGGTGTCCCCAGTCGGTGCCCAGGTCACATCCCCTTCTTTTTTTTTTTTTTTTTTTTTTAGTTTAAATTTTATTTCCTGCCCCCAAACATCCATTAAGCGCCCAGGAGAAGGAAAAGGGGATGTGACTAGCAATAGAGATAAATTTTCTTCACAACAATGGCCATGGCAAGCTTAGGCACTTTTGGTGAAATCTCTCTGGGAAGTACTGGCAGAGGAATAAAAGGCAAACTGACACAGAAGTATTGCTTTGTGTGCATTTCCAGGCTCTGCCTTCTTTCTCATCTCTTGGTGGCAGGCAGAGGAAGAGGAGAAAAGGTTAAACTTTTTTATAAACCGGCAGAATAAGCTTATAACATCCTCTCACTATCTCTGCATAGGTTCTAGTCTCTGCAGCATTATATAAGCTTTGCCCAAAGTAATGAACAGTTGCAAGTCAAATGTAATACTTCACCAAACAACTTAAAAATGCTTGCACACCGGAAAGGATTAAGTTGCAGAGAACACAAATGGACCCAGAGCAACCTTTGCCAAAAGAGAATATTGTGCTAAATGTACAGCCATAGCTCTTTTCCATATGAAGAAACAGTCAGAAGGATAAAAGAACTTGGTCAAAATCACACAAGTAAGTAGCCATTGTCTGTCTGTCTGTCCCAAGGGTTGTGTTCTTTAACCACCAGGCTAGCTTTTCTCAAATCTGATTCATGCATAGAATAACTATACACCTCTGTTTGCCTTGAATATTCCCTGTTTATACGTATGCCTGCTGCAGTTTTTAACATTGCCCACTTTGACTCCCAAAAGCAACCGAGAATACACAATAATTTGGTCACTCTATCCATGGACCACTGTGGTGGGACTGCCCAGGAAGCTTATTAAAAGTGCAGCTTCCTGAGCCCTACTCAAGATCTAGATAATTTTTCTGAGGGTTGGCTCAAGAATCCAGGTACAAGTCTTTTTAAGTGGTTTTTTGGAACCCCCCAGGTGAGTCTCTCGCTCTCTTAAGTTAATAAACCATTTATTCTGCCTCCTGCAGATGCCCAGCCAGGTCCTGTTAAGGTAGGAGTCCCCGCACCACATCAGAGGGATGCTCCCAGCCAAGTAATCTCTGGAGCCTTGGAGAATCTGATTGGTCTCATGCTGGCCCACCTGCCATGACAAACCTCCTCCAGAGCATTCCCCTTCACATTTTACCTTCTACCACTCCCAAAGGCAGTCTGCTCCAATGAGGCTTGACTTCGTCTGTCCTAACGTGCACCCGCTGATTCAAGCAGTTTAGGAATACAAGGTGCTGTGGTTCTCAACCAGGGTGGCCCAACCTCTAAAATAGTAGTCCAGGTAGTCTCTACCTCCTGGGCACATCCCCTCTGCAACAGCCCCAGTAAAAGAATGTCCCATCCTTGCTTTTTCAAGGTCGGCAACAGGGAGTCCCCTCCTAAAGAAGGTTCTCTCTCATTGCCACACTCTCAAAGGCTGCCCCCAATGTGGTTCCTTCCTGTGGGCCTGATCAGGTTAAGGGCAGAGTTGTCTCTTTCCTTCTCTGAGTCGGACCAAATCGTCTTAGTAACACCTCTTCATAGTGGTGACCATGTGTTTCACGGGGGCTGCTGCTGAGCCTTTATCTCATCCTTTCATGGTGGAGAGAGAGAGGATTATAATGATTTTTACTTCTAGGGGAGAGGGGAGTGTAATGATTATGTTGTCATTTTGTATTATGTCCTTTTGTCATGAATTTGTTTTGAATTTCATATTAAAATGGGCCCACCATTCCCACATTGTGAGGTCATTCAGCACCCTCATTTTGCACCTTTAACATCTCTCTCAGTATCACTTGGAAATGTCTGAAATGGCATGAGCTTTTCCTCACATTCCTATCAGCTGTAAATCCGGAGCCCCAACATGAACCTAACCATTGAGCAGAACACCTCTCCACTACCTGTGTAACAGTGGGTAGGCCCCTTAACCTCTTGGTTTTCTTCAGTCCTCAGTTGTGAAAATGTGAGGGTTCTATGAATTTATATTTGGGGCGGGACAAGGTCGAGGAGAGTGTGTCTTTGCTTTTATTCTTCCAATCTGGAATGTCTTCCCTCTCTTCCCCATGGGTCCAAATCTCACTTGTCCTTCAGGCCCACTGCCAAGGAGCCTTCCCTGATTCCCCAGTCCACACAAATCTCTGCCTCTTAGGGTCAGTGCCATACAACCTAGCTGTCTCTTATGTTAATCTTGCCTCTCAAGCCAATCTCAGAATGTGGGTCTCTCTTGCCCTCCTGGGGCCCCTGGGGCTGTGCCAGCCCACCGGCGCGCCCCACGTGGGGTGTCTACTAGACAAGGGCATGGGTGGGGAGGCCCAGGTGTGAGGGGCCAGGCAGAGTACCTCTGCCTCCACCCTACTCTCCTCCACAAAACTGCCCCTCCTCCTGAAGCCTGCCCCTCAAGTCACAGGTTCCTTATATGACCTCACTGGGTAATGATGACCTCACAGGCCTTCTCACAGTTTCCATGGCAAGGTAACTATGCCAACGTGCTGCCCTCAGAGAAATTTCCCTGCCAGTTCTCCACCAGATACCAATCTCTTTGGTTGTCTGAGAGAGAATGTCTGACCGGATCTTCTATATTTACTGTAACATGTCCTCTGTTCCCTGGGAGGGCAGTGCAGCAGGTACACTGAGACCGGGCATCTGTACAGGAGGCATGGTGTACACACAACCTCCCCTGGCTGCCACATGTTCCTGTGGGGCTTGCCCACCACATACACCTGAGCACTTTCCCAGCTGTAAGTAATACCAGTGACCTGGGACACCTTCAGGGACCCACAGTGCTCACTGCTGAGGACAAGTGAAAGGTCATCCCTGGACAAGTGTGCAGGATGGTCCTGATCTTTATAAATGTAGCCTTCCCCTTTGGGCTACAGGATGCTTCCATTCAGACCCTTTCCTGATTGGCCTCTTAGCAAAAGACAAGTGCATTTTTGTTGGCAAATGGTAAATGGAGCAGTTTGAGGAAGAGGGCCACTCTTGAAACACACCTTCAAACCCAGGCACCTCTGTGCTGTCATGTAGACATCTATATCGGTGCCCTCAAACACATCCCATCCTGAGCTGCTGAGTACTAGGGGAGAGGGTGGTGCCATATTGATGGGAAGACCGGAAGAACCAAGAGGGGTGTTGAAGTGCTAATGAGACTGGAGGGCTGAGGAGATGGTGTCCCAGGAGGCTGGGTTGATGTGAGCCTAGACTTGGTACCCAGAACGCGGTTCTCAGTCTCCTGATCACTCTGCCACAGTATTTGGCCTTGTTCTAATCTACATAAAAGTATCAGAGGGCTAGAGTTCAGTGTGGTTGAAACAGGCAGTATAAATGGGGCCCAAGAGGGGTTGCCAAGGTTGGAGGGGTACTTAACCAATTTATATTAGATTAGTTTTTTCCGAAACTTGAAAGACATTTCCATTAAAGCCTCAGAAGTGACAGACTGCAAGAAATGTTTTCTCTGTTGTGGAAGGGAGAGATGGAGAGGCTCATGATTGCAATGACTTTCGGGTTCTACTGTTTTCCCTGGAAACGGTGAAGAGACTTCCTCATGTGCTGCAGCCGTAGGCTCTAGGAATTGCTTTTGCAGCCAGTGTCCCTTCTCTAGGGACTCATAGAGGTGATGGGCCAAGGCTGTGTTTTGGATGTCAAGTAGATTAAAGGTCTTCAGCCAGAAACTGGGAGAGACATGAGAGAGGGAAATTCTGGCAGGAGACTGTGTACAGCAGAAGTGACTGATCAGTTCTGATTTTCTTTGCAGCAGCAGTTCCTTTGGCCATGCCAGCAAAGGTGGAAGCAGAAAAGCCAGTCCCCAGACGTGCTCCCAAGAGAAAGCACTCTCCAGAAAAGTCACACAAAGATCTGGGTTGCCCCACACCCAAAATCCGGCGATTGGAGCACGGTGCCAGGAGGTAGACCCCACAGAATCCTGCTGGCTGAGCCATTCTGAAGAGGGAGCAATGGGTTAACTGCCTAAGGCAACGAATGCCTCTTCCTGCTGTGACCCACCCCGTCCCCCTACTGCCCACTGCCACAGATTAGAACCTGCGTCTAGCAGCCCCTCGGCAATCACATCTAAAATACGCACAAAATAAGCATAGAATTGAAACTTCCAAGGGTGTGCTCCCTGAGAGAGGGCTGGGTGATGGCCACCCAGGCTCCAGGACACCCTCCCACCTGTGTATTTGTTGAGCAATAAAGACAGTAGGGAAGCCTGGGCTTTCTCTGTAAACGCAGCCTCAAGGGCAGCCCCTGCCATCACGCTGCCCACCCGTCAACTTGGCAGAGCCGCACGCCGGGTCCGAGCCGCCCCTCTCCTCTGAGTTTACACACCCCTTCCCGGGCCTCTTCCCTGTCCACCTGCACTCTCTCCAGCCAGGCTGGATGAGATCCCCGCCAGCCGGGCTCCTGAGGTCAGAGGAGGACCTGGCCCATCGCAGATCCGCGCCTGCAGCTCCCGGATGCTGTCCTCCCTGCCCTGGCAGAGCCACGCCACACCAGCCCGGAAAGCGCCACCTGCCCCTGGACCAGCCTCAGTCCCTCAGCCCCTCACAGGGCCCCCAGGAGCCTCAATACGCCCCTCCCCATTTCTGCTTTTGCACCTCAGGGAGCAAGAATCCCTCCGAGGCCTCTGCCGGGCCCTGCGGGACCCCCGCTGCAGGACTCCCATGAAACGTGTGCCCGGACCACTGGCTGCTCACCTCCTGGGGGCAGCCGAGCAGGGGGGCCCTCCCGGACCCGAGGTGCCTGGAGGGTCCCCAGTTCCCGCCTCGGCTGCCTTGCTGCTGCGAGATCCCAGCCCTGTCCCACCCTCAGGTCAACGTGCCCTCTCCACCCCGTGAGTCTGGAGCAGGCCCTCAGGAGGAGCAAAGGTTACGCTCTCAGCCTTCCCTGCCCAGAACAGACAAGGGACGACGGAGAGAGGCCTGGGGAGCAGGGAGTGGCTCGCTGATAAATACGCATGGGGTCAAGAGGACACAACAGGGGACTTCCCTGTCGGTCCAGCGGTTAAGACTCTGTGCTTCCACTGCAGGGGGCACGGGTTCGATCTGGGAACTAAGATTTTATAAGCTGCGTGGCGCAGCCAAAGAAAAAAAAAGAACAGGAAAAGGGGCACCGGGAACTCGGGTGGGGAGACAGGAAGACCCCGGCAGCGGGTGGTCTCCATCCCCATTTACACTGCCAGCAGAGGCTGGGCCATATTTATTCACAAAGTTAAAAGCAGATCAAATACTGGCTTCCTTCCGGCGTCTCAGCCAGCTGCAGCGTGAGGCAGCCCTGGAGCCCTCACCACATCGCATCGTGTCTGCAGAAGCCCCCTTCCCGGCTCCTGCCATCCTCTCCCGGTCCCGCACCCCTTCCTGGTCCCAGGGCAGCAGCACAATGGTGCTGGTGGTGCAGTGCTGGGTACTTTCACAGACAGCAGCTCACATCCTTGGGGGGGTCCTGCCAGGTAGGCATCGCCCCTCTGGGAGAGGCTCAGAAAACTGGGCGGGGAGGGAGGTCCAGGTCTCACCAAAGGGCCCACAGGCTCCACGGGACACAGCTGGCTCTGGACCCCACACTCATCCTGAGCTTTGAGCCCTCCTCCTCCTGCTGCCCTGTGTGCTGAGAGCAGATTCCATCTGTGGGACGGGCCACTGGTCCTGGGGCTCGGTGTCCAAGGCTGGCTCCTTTATTTGTAGCAGAACTTGGGTACAGTCAGAGGATGTTTGTGGTGCTACAGGGAAGTAAGTTCCCCAAACAGTGGAAAACCCTCAAATCTCTGATGTAGCAAGTGGGTATTTTTGCCAAATACCTGCTGACCTTTGCCCGGCACAGCCTCTGGGCCAGGCACAGGGCTGCCCACCCACCCACATCATCTCCTTGAATCCACCCCCATCCCCTTAGGGGGCAGGAACTTCCAGATGCCCATTTTTCAGACAGGGAAACTGAGTCTCCGAGAGAAAAACTACATCCAGGTCCGCCGTGTGACCTGTCCAGTTCGGTCACCTTCCAAACACATTTCAAAGCGAAGACATTTTTAAAAAGCCGAACTGATAACCGTATGACTCAGCAATTACCCTCCTGAGGTATGTAACTCAAAGAGATGAAAACAGGTATTCAAACCAAAACTTGTACCAGAACGTTCAAAGAGCACTCTCTTTTGCAATATTTCAAAATAGTCAAAAGGTAAAACAACACAACTACCCCTCAACTGATGAATAGATTGGGAGGGATAAATCAGAAGCCTAGGGTGAACACACACACCACTATATATAAGACAGATAACCGACAAGGACCTACTGTATAACACAGGGAACTCTACTCAATAGTCTGTGATAATCTATATGAGAAAATAATTTAAAAAAGAATATAGGTACATGTATAACTGAATCATTTTGCTATACACCTGAAGCTAACACAACACTGTAAGTCAACTATATTCCAATAAAATAAAACATAAAAAACTGATGAATGGATAAACACATTGATATACCAAAGTGGTCTATCCATACAAGGGAATATTATTCAGCCTTAGAAAGGAAGTATTTACACAGGCTACAGCATGGATGAATCTCCCAAACATTATGCCAAGAAGGCAGCCCCCAAAGACCACATACTGCCTGATCCCATTTATATGAAATGTCCAGAATAGGCACATCCATAGAGACAGAAAGCAGGTACCTAATGAGTATGGGGCTTCCTTTGGGGGTGATGAGAATGTTTGGGGGGACTTCCCTGGTGGTCCAGTGGGTAAGACTCCGCACTCCCAATGCAGGGGGCCCAGGTTTGATCCCTGGTTGGGGAACTAGATCCTGCATGCCGCAACTAAGAGTCAGCATGCCGAAACTAAACCTGGCGCAGCCAAAGAATAAATAAATATTAAAAAAAAAAAGAAAATGTTTGCGAACTAGATAGAGGCGGTGGTTGTACAACATTGTGAATAAACTAAGTGCCAGTGAGTGGTTCACTTGAAAATGTTGTTTTCTGTTGTATAATTTCATCTCAATACAAAACAGAACAAAACGGACCTGTTTTTCTCTCTTAAACAGGGACCTCAGAACATAATCCAGCCATTTCCTGAAGACCCGGAGCATCGTTCCGGACAGAGGTCAGTACGGCCTGGCATTGTAACCCCAGGCCACCCACGGGCAGTGAGAGGCTGCCGCGCTTTCTGAGATATCTGGGTGGTTCTTCTGTTTTCTCCTCCACCGTCAGGCTGGCAGCCGTTCCTTCCTGCAACTACACCACGTGGGTCAAAATCCCTTCCATCGAGACATCCCCCATCCAGTCAGCCGCTGCATCCTGGCGAGAGCCTGCCGTCAGAGCCCGTGGTTCTGTGGGAGAAGGAGGGGCAGAGAGGGCACTCCAGGAACCAGGACCTCTCAGTCTTCATGCTGCCACCCCGACAATGACATCACCAGGCCAGCATGGCAAGTCCCAACTGCCCGGGCAGGGGGAGCTCACAGTTCACACCAGCGTGTGCCACACAGAAGGCCCCAAGGCTGGTTAAGTCCCCACAAGAGGCTGGAAAATGCAGTCGGGAGGGGCCTGAGCCCCACTCGCCAGGCAGCCCCAGGTGCCCAGGCTGAGCTCTTGGGGTGATGGCCCGACAGCTCCCACGGCCCCTCCCACCCAGGGTTTGGGTTCCAGCTGGGTGGAGCTTGAATTGCCTGAAGGTCAACTCTGCCGAGGACTTTCAGCACTAAAGCCCGAGTGCCCCCAGTGTGGGCAGACGAGGACCCTCCCCAATCAGCATCTAGAACATTATCAACGGACTCTCTTCTGTCTCCAAGGACCCCCACCTGTGCCTTCCGCTCCCAGATCCTCGGGAAGGGAAAGATCACTTATGCTCTGGGCCTGGGCCGGAGCCAGCTGGTGCCGGGAGCGGCGGGCGGAGGCTGCAGCACCAGCTGGGAGGAGCTGCAGCCCTCGGGCTAGGATGATGTGACTGTTACTCTGCACAGCCTGACTCTGACCACGGCAGCAGTTTGGTCTCAGACAATCAAACTAATGTATGTACTGAGCACCCAATACTCAGTCAAGACGTAGGGCACCCATGACTCATGCTGGGCACGGTGCCGGGCATGCGATGGCGGGCACCACAGACCCAGCCCCTGCCCCTGGGGGCTGCAGAACCCCAGGAGTCACGTGACACATGCATCATGGCAAGGCCACCGATGAGGGGCAGCTGGACCCTCACGCGGGCAGCAGAGACCGTCTCCCCGAGGAAGTGACCATGGAGTGAGGGGGCAGACGCTAGTTCCCCCAGAACGCAAGGCAGGAAGGACAGAAGAGGAGGAGGCCGTGTGAGGATGGGGGCAGAGGCTGGAATGATGTGGCCACAAGCCAAGGAGTCCGCGGGGCCACCAGAGCTGGACACGGCCCAGCCCCACCTTCACGTTGGACTTACTTCTGCCTCCAGAACCGGAGAGCACACACAGTTGTTGTTTAAGCCACAGTTTGTGATAATTTGTTACGGCAGCCACAGGACACTGACAGACATAGCCCATGGCTTGGAAGTGGTGCCACGGAGTCAGAAAAGAGACAGCCGACCCGAGAGATCCAGAAGGGCTTTACGGAGGCGAGGTCCACATGAGACAGAAGAACGACTGGGCCTTCAGCCAGCAGAGATGCCCAATGGAGGGGGTCAGGGCCTCCAGGGTCCCACGTGCGGGAGGCTGGGAGGGTGACGTGCTGGGAACTAGAGGAGAGGCGGCAGGAGTCCTCCTGGGGAGGCTGTGGGCTGCGGGCCAAGGACTCGGGCTTCATTTAGGAGGAATCAGGGGCCTCGAAGGTCTGGAGCAAGAGTGGGGTCCGGGAGCCAGTGACACTGGCAGTATGTCTGGGTGTGGCGCTGGAGGTGGGACCGGCCGGAGGCTTCTGTGACGGTCACTCCAGGTGAACCGGTAGAAGGCCCAGCTTCAGTGGGAACAGAGAGCAAGACATGGACACACAACAGACAGGGCCAGACCGAGAGGCTTGGATGGAGGGAGGAACAGTGAAGGGGACGCTGAGTTCCCAGTGCCTGAGGCCAAGACCTCAGGGAAGGAGGTGGGAGGGGCGCAGTGGTGAAGGCAGCAGGATGGCACCTGCAAGAGGGCAGCGCCGGGCACAGGACCGTGGTCTAGGAGTGGAGGGGAAGCCATCAGCGTGGTCCCTCCTTGCTGGCCCAGGTGCCCGGCCAGGAGCCAGGTCATGGTCACTGCATGGCTATGCCCCCATCCCCCAGCCCATTCCCACTCCAAAGAGGAAACACGGAGGGTAGGAAAGAAAAGATGGCAGGAGGGAAGGGCTCCCTATCTGGTGAACATCACATGGAGCCCAGGCCAGGGCCCAGCCACGGGCAGGAGGACCCACCTTCCCCACTTCTGCCTCGGCACTGCCCCTCCTGCAGGAAGCCTGGGGAGGGTCCAGAGAGGAGGTACGTGTACACCGCGTTCACAGCAGCATCATTCGCAACGGCTGAAAGGTGGGGTCAACCCACGTGTCCATCGGCAGAGGAATGGATAAGCCAAATGCGGTCCAGCGATAAAATGGAACATCACTCAGCCTTAAAAAAGAAGGAAGTTCTGCTCTATGTGAGAGGCACAGATGAGCCTTGAGTACACTATGTAAGTGAAATAAGCCAGTCACAAAGGACAGATGCTATAGGGTCCACTTGTCTGAAGACATTGGTTTGCTCAGGCTGCCATAACAAGATCCCACATACTGAGTGGCTTAAACAACAAAAACTTATCTTCTCCCAGTTCTGGGAGCTGAAGTGTGAGATGGGGCACCAGCTGGGTTGGTTCTAAGGTGAGCTCTCTTCCTGTTGTGCAGATGGATGAGTTCTGGCTGAGTCCTCATCCGGCCTTGTCTGGTTGCATGTTCGTGGACACAGTGAGCATAGCTCACTACTACCATTTTGGGTTAGGGCTTCAACAGATGAACTTTAGGGGGACATCAGTCCACAACCTGTGAGGTACCCAGGTCAGGTAAATTCACAGAGACACAAAGTAGAATGGTGGTGCCAGGGGCTGGGGGAGGGCGAAGTGGGGAGTGACTGTTATAATAAGGACAGAATTTCTGTTTGGGAAGATGAAAAAGTTCTGGAGATGGATGGTGGTGATGGTTGTACAACAACGTGAATGTACTTAACACCACTGAACTATACACTAAAAGATGGTTAAGGTGGTAAATTTTATGTTGTGTATATTTTAACACACACACACACACACACACACAAATGATCACCCAGGTTTGGAGATTTAAGAAACAAACAAACAAAAGAAGGGCAGTGTTACGGGTTGCACTGTGCCCCCCAGATTCATATGCTGAAGTCCTAACCCCAGTACATCAGAGTGTGACCTTCTCTGGAGACAGGGCCTTTTCCAAGTTGAAATGAGGTCATTAGGTTGGGCACAATCACAACATGATCGTGTCCTTGCAAAAAGGGGAAATTTGGAGACAAAATGGCACACAGAGAGAACGCCCCGTGAACAGGAGGACGGCTGTCTACAAACCAAGGAGGGCTCGGCACACCTCCACCCTCCCAGCGCACAGGGGGCTGCGGCCCTGGCCTTGAGATTCCGCATTTTGTTTCTAGGCCCCAACTGTACCTGTTCCACCCACCTCCCCACACAGAGAGGATCGGGCGCTCTGGCCCTCTCTTCCTGCAGCATGAGCCCTGGGCTCACCCCCTCTTCCTCCCCTGTCCACCAAGCGAGGCCTGGCCCTGCCTTTCCCACGGGCAGAGGCCCTGGCACCCAGCTCCACGAGCAGCTAAGGGGGAGTGACCAGAGTACCCTTATCTCGGCCACCGGCCCGGAGGGCCCGTTTATCTCTCCTTTCCACGCGGTTGAAAGGAAGCTGGTGCTGAAGGGGTGCATGAAGGCACCAACAACAGGAAGATGGCGTGGGCGCTGGTCCCTCGGCACCAGCCACCTCACATGGTCACCCTTGCTGCCCAGGGACACACCTCTGGCCCCCAGGGCTCTCCTGTCCGGAGGGCTGCCTCAGACGTGGCATTTGTACTGCTGACTTGATTAACTGTTCTTAGAGCTCTCAGTAGACTGCAAAGGGGACATTCAGGGTGACCTGCCTGCAGCACCAGGGTCCAGGTGGGGCCGGCTGCTGGCAGCGCCCGGGGTAGACACCGTTTCTTCCAGAGCTCAGCTTCCACCCCTGCCTCCGCGAGGGTCAGAGGTCCCGAACTCTGAGCCACCTGTGAGCAGGGGAGGGCAGAGGCCGAGAGGGGAGCCCACTCCCCACCTGCCGCCTGCTGTGGTGCTGTGTCTGCTCGGAGCCCCTTCGCTCATCAGGGCAGGAGGGACTCCCTCCCGGACCTGGGCAGAGCAGCCCCCAATGAGCCCAGAGCAGGAGTGGGTGGGGGGAGGTGGGGAGGAGCCTGGAGCCAAGTGCTCTCTGGTCCTCTTGGCACCATGGTGCGGGGACAGTCTCGGAGACCTCACTGCAGAGCCGGCATTGGGGCAGCTGGCCCGGCTGCTGCGGGGAGGATGTGCCCGAGTGTGTCTGGAGTGGAACTGAGGTCAGCTCCCCCGAGACGTGTGTGAAGCAGTGAAAGAAGCAGTTTGGGGTTGTGCCTTTCCTGTGCCTTGGCCGCCCCCTTCCACGTACATACAGGGGACTCCGGCCATGGGGGACCTGGACCAAAGGCATCACCGGAGCCCAGAGCAGTGCAGGTGGTGATTATTTGGGGGCTTCCTCTCTGTGCAGCTCCAGGACCACTCACTCGGTGGACCCCACCCTGCTTCTCTGACCCCACCGACGGCAGGCTGGCCAGGTGCAGGGCGTGGGCTCTGCCAAAGCAAAGACAGCCGGCCGGAGACCAGACTGCGGGGCCCCTGCTTGGGGCTCCCACACCCGGGGACTCGGAGGGCGTGGGCTGAGTGCCCTCCTGCTCAGTCTGTGCTGGAGGCTGATCAGGGCTTTGATTTTGGGGAAATCCCTGTGGGTCTGGAGGAGGCCAGGGTGACCCAGGGCTTGGCCCTCATTTTCAACCTCTGGCATCACCTGCTCCAGCAGATCAGGGGGTGGGGGAGAACCGTAGGCCTAAGGAGTCCACAGTGAGTGACTGCCGGCCCCCAGCCTTCCTGAGTCCCACCTCTCCCCTCTGAGGGCAGCCATTACCCAAGGCTCATCTACCTTTCTGGCCTCTGCCATCAGGAAGCTTGGGGGCCAGCTGGCACAGTTCATGCACCCCAGGGACCTCAAACACTCTTTGGACCTTCATTTTTGTTTTCTTCCCATGGTCTTATTTCACAGTTTAATTTCTGAGAGCTGCCTCAGTCCTTTTGAAAACAGGCAAATAAAACCTACAAAAACACACGCTCCACCCAGCCTGGCAAGCTCCCTGGCCCACATCCTGCTCTCCTTCCTTGGGACCTGGAGGCCCTGGTGCAGTGCGAGCCCCTCCTCTGGGAGGGGCAGGGTGGGGCGTCTCCCGAGAAACCCTACAAACCTCCTCCTTAGGCTCCATAAGTGATTCATTTCCTACAAGTGTCCTGTGCTGTTTTCCAGCACAATCTCTGTTCTATATGAATCAAGATTCTGGCTCACACTTTCTGCCATGACTGATGTGAGTTTCCCCTTTAGAAATATTCTTCCTACAGGGCCCAAAGTCATTCTTCTATAAGAGTGAGTGAGTGTGAGTGTGAGTGTGTGTGTGTGTGTGTGTGTGTTTTACCTCTGCTGCATGTGAAGGGAGCTAATACATTCTTTTTGTCTTATGGTGTGTCACCTGTGCTGATGGGTTCTTGGCAGAGTTGAAGGAAGAGTCTCCCAAGCTGCATAACAAACTTCTAGGTCTATGGTGATGGCAAGAAACAGTCAGGTTATGAAACTGAGGAGAGGAAGGTGGTGGGGACTTCTCCCGGTTACTGGGGCCGGGGTCAGCAAACTATGGCTCAATTCAGACCGCGGCTTGCTTTCGTAAATAAAGTTTTACTGGAACACAGCATGCTCATTGGTCTCTGCAAGACATACAGCTGCGTTCGCGCTGTGATGACGAGGTTGTGTAGTTGTGACAGATACCACATGGCTTGCAAAGCTGAAAATGTTTACTAGCTGGCTCTTTGCAGAAACAAGGTAGCTGACCCCTGGTTTAGGATAAAAAGCAGAGGTGGAGAGGCCCCAGAATAATGGCTCTAGCTAAAGAGAGTCTCTTCTCGGCAGTTTTATCTTTTAAAATAGATTTAATATGAAAATGCCAGCCCCCTCATTTCCACCTGAAAGGGGCCAGAAAAACTGGGTCATGAGATCTAGGTCTGGGTGGAACTGATGTTAAACTTGGCTTGGGGACCAGGCCCAGGATCGGCCAGTGGTGATCTGGAGGCAGCTGTGTATGTGCTTCCGTGACAGGGAGCTGCCTGCTGTGAACACAGCTTCACCTTGAGCTTGAAAAAGTCCCCTCAAAGCCAAAACCACGCAAATCCTGAGCTGCCCGAACACACTGAGTGATTGAAAGACTATAAAGTAGAGCCTTGAAGAAAGCAGGTGAAGATGTGGCTTTGGACGGCCTGCAGCTTTGGACTAAAGGTGCCACTTGCTGTTGGCATTCTCCACTCTGCACAGTGTGCCCGGTGGCAGTAGGCGCTGTCATTATGCTCAACCTCAGCAAGGCCCAGCCGTGTAGCTCCCCTGACCACAGAGGTGAGGAGGGAGCCGCCGGGGCGTGTTGCCCTGTGGTCCAGCCTCGCGGAGAGAAAGGGGAGTTAGCCAGCGTTTGAGCTGCCTGGGGGACAGAAGGAAGAACATTTTGACTGCAAGCATGGTTAAACATGGAAAAGCTGTCAGGGGAGTGTGAGAAATTCTCATCTGGGGAGGGCTCTGGGAAGGGTAAACCATATGCCTGGTGACTGGCATTGGCCTCGTTGGCCCCCGGAAGAAAACCTTTCCTCCTCTCTGATTCAGCAGCTCTCTCCCCCGCAGGTCCCCCCCGCAAATTGTTGGCTCATCAGATCCCAGCAGCACAGAGCCCGTGAGAACGTCCAAGGCCCTGAGTTACTGGAGGTTTCTTTTCTGGGATGGTTCTTGAACTGAAGAAATCTCCCGGGAGGCGGGACCATCTCACGAGGTCCTGGTGCCTGCTGTGCTGAGCCTCCGTCAGGCCAGCCCCAGGGTGGCCTTGTCAGCCCTGGAGTGGTTATGGGCATGGGCGTGGGGGTGGGGGTCCCAGCAGGTTCCATTGAGAGGAACCCAGACTCTGTTCATCAATGGTAACAAATGTCCCACTCTGGTGGGGGGAGGGGGCGTTGATATGGCGGCAGCTGTGCCTGCGTGGGGGCAGGGGGCATATGGGAAATCTCTGGACCTTCCTCTCAAAGTGCAGTGAACCTAAAACTGCTCTAAAAGAAATAAAGTTTAAAGAAAAGCAAACAACTACAACAAAGAAGTCACTGCCAGGACGTCCCTCAAGTCCTGAGATTCCTACCCCATCCTCCTGTTCCTATCTGCCTTTCAGAGCCCCTGGACGGCTATTTCATGTGACTTGTCCAGAAATTTTAGCTGGGGCGAGTGGGAAGGTTAGTGCGCTTTTCTCCACCTCCCCTGGAACTGGGAGTTCACACTTCTGCCTTTGACTCTCCTCCTTTGTGTGTGGAGGTACTCCCTGGATTGAGCTCCCGGGAGCTCTCCTGCAGCCCCTCCTGAAACCCCCGAGCCTGGCCCAGCTGACACTTGCACTGCAGATTCAGGCTGGCCCTCGGGGGAGCCCCGTGCCCCTAACAACCAGGACTGTGTCCAGCTTGTGATGCTGGGAGCCCCTCTCTGCCTCCCTGGTTTCCTCGGCCGCATGCCCTGGTTGGGCCTGTCCCTGCCCTGCTGCAGGACCCTCTGTGGATTTCTGAGGCCTGACTCAGAGGTCCTCACAGGGTGGCCACAGCTGCACATTAAAGTTCCTGCCCACATTTCCAGGGGGAGAAAGGCTTCAGGCCACCTGTGCATGGAGACCTTTGCCAACATGGGGATTCCTGGGACCGGGGGATGCCAGAAGTTGTCCTGCGAGCCAGCCCTGCCTTCCCAGCAGCCCCACAGCCAGCTGTCACCCACCCCTGCAGTTGTCCCAGACGCATAGCGGTCCTCTGTGGCATGTGCCCCCCGTGGTATGGGGTTCCTGCTTCTCTGTGGTGGGGGCCATGGGTGGAGCAGGGAGCACAGTGTCCGGGACCATCTGGAGGGGCAGAGGGTGTCAGGTGGTGATCGTTCCTCTCTGTGTCTGTTTTCCCATCGTCAGATGGGAGTGATTTGAGGAATTTGTAGGGCTATGCTGGGATTTGCAGTGAGGTCTGTAACAGCCTGGCATGTGGTAGGTGCCTCGGAAAGGAGGGGTTTTGCATCCGATATGATTTCCCTAACATGATTTCCCTAGAGGGCCGGGCAGGGCACGTGGAGGGAGGCTGAGTTGGTTGTGCTCTCCCCGCCACCGCCCGCTGGCATAAGGAGCAAGCCTGGAATCCAGCAGGAACGCGCCATGCGTTCTTCCCCGGATACTCTAGCCACCTGCCCCATCTGGCCGGGCCCGTGCAGCACATGGGCCCTTGAGTTATGCCCCCACCCATGCCCATTCCCACATTTTTGTCCCGTTTTCAGAAGGAGGATCGGACACCAGGCTAGAACAGCAGGTGGGGGAGGGAAGTCCCAGAGGAGTAAGTCTTTGGCGTCTCCCACCCTCTTCCTCAGCCCTTTCCGGTTCCCCCTGTGGCCCTGCCTTGCCCGCCTGCTCCCTGGGGCGCCCTCAGCGGGTCCAAAGGCCATTCATCCCCTGCACGCCACCCTGTCCATCTTCTCCAGCCTCCCCTCCCAGGGACTTGCTCTCCACCTATTAACTCAGACCTCAGCGTGAGCCCCTAAATTTTATGTTGCTCTCCAGCAGTTGGAAGCCTTGAGACCCAGTGCTCAGCCAAGGACAGTGTGCTGATCTCGAGTCCTGGCCCAGCTGGGCTGAGCACCCAGGCCCCAAAGGCCCCTGGGCAGGCACCTTCCAGGATGCTGTCTTGCCAAGAGCACTGCCCAGCACCTCCCCCTCAGGACGTGCGGCCAGCAGACCAGCTGAATCCTCTTTTTATTGATGAGAAGCCAGGGGCCCAGAGAGACATAGTAAATTGCCAAGGTCACCCAGCTGGGCAGTAGTGGGGCTGGGCTGGAGCCAAGCACTGCTCTGCCCTGCAGGTTGAGTTCTGCCCCAAGCCAACCGGCATGGAGGTGGCCATCCTGCCACCTGGAAAGGTTGGTGCCTTGGGGCAAACGGGGCCTGACCAGGTTGGAGGTCGCTCATCAGCTCTGTGTCCCTGTGGCTAGTCAGTGAGCCCACCTGATGTGCCTGTGGGCACATGTGGCCCCTCAGCCTTGAGGGGAGATGGCCAGGAGGGGGACACAATTGCTGCTATGCTATAAGGATGTGGGGAGGCTTCCTTAACGAGGTCCTGCCATCGGGGGCCAGACCAAGGGGCTTCTGTCCTGCGTCGGTTTGGTGACCACAAGTGGGAGCTGCCGGTCTAAGAAGCTGGGTTAGGTTCCCTTTGGTGGGTGCACGTGCCTCACACGTGTGCACACATAAGAACGCACACAGATGCACATGCACACACTCACGCACACACAGACACTTCTTTGCAAGGAAGGGGAGAACGTGGAGGGACGGAGATCCGCTCAGAGGGTTTCAGCCTGGACTTGGTCCAGAGCCTCAGAGAGAAGAATCTTTCTGGACTCTCAGGATCTGGTGGGAAATCTCCCGTGGGGCTCCTCTGCACCTGTCGTGGTCTCCCAGGCCCCTGACGTCCTCGAGCAGAGTGTCTGCGTTTGAGCATCCTGAGGGCCCGCGTGCACCCCGGCTCCCGCTTGAATGCTTGATTCTTGAAATGTGCATGGAGCAGCCCGTGCAGGTGTTTCCACGCCACCCCCGCCGGCCCCCTCCTGGCGCTGGCAGTTCCCTGCCTGGTGCTGACAGGCTGTTCTTGTTTGGAAACAGAGAAGACACCATCGCTGCTTTTCTTCCCCTTTCCCAACACATGAGGCTGCGTTGGGTGCTGGTTCTGCGTGTGCAAGTGGTGGGTGGCGCGCCCCCTCCCCATCAGCGCTTCCTCTCTGGGTCCCCAGGAAGCACGGTGACCTCGCCTGCTGTGCAAGGTGTGCCAGCCTGGACCATGGACACGTGGGGTCCCCGGGCAGATGCTGGAGGCTCTCCCTTTGTCACTAACCCAAAAAATCACTTCCGGTTTTTGTGATTCAGAAGTGAGCCCAGCCCCTCACCCCTCAGATGTCCTGAAACCCAGCTGGGTCCTCCGGTGGCCGTCAACTGGGGAGGGGCGGTGGGGGGGGGGAAATCTGTGCGAGCACTTTTGCAGAGACTAGCACATAGCCAGGCTCTTGGAGAAGATGGACGGCACTTGTACCCCATTGTCTTATCAGCCTGTTGCCTTGTGGGTCCAGCACCCCCGTGGGCTGGTGGTTACGTGTGGGTGTGGTTTGTTTCTTTTGATCTGGCCCTGGGTTGGTGAGTGAGTGGGGTGGGGGAGAGCGCCTCCACAAATGGCCCCTGTGTCCCGATGGTCAGTGGTCTGAGGAAGGACAGGACTCGGATGAGTGTGTAAGGAGGGTTCTAGCATCTGGACGCAGGTTGTGAAGCGGGTAGAAAGTCGAAGGGGCTCATGCACGGTGGGTGGGAGAAAGAACCTGGGGGAGTGACCCTTGGCGGGTGAGGGGGTCAGATTTTTCAGGGGGGGCATCTCGGAGTGCCTTCCCCCCTGAAGGCCAAGGGGCTGCACCCGTGGGGGCTGACTCCCCAGGGCTGAAGGGCGTAGTGGCTAGAGGCTGGCTTCTCACCCCCGCTCTGAGGCCTCTCATGTGACACTTCGCTGGGCACTGGCCAGCCCAGGTGCCTGCCAGGTTTTAATGCCCCCCAGAGAAAGGCTGGTCCCACCACACAGGTTCCTTGAGCTCCGCCGTCCAGTTCCATGTGGCTCGGGGCATGGCCGTCTCCTCCCCAGGATGCACCGTGGCTGAGTAGCTAGGAGGCCAGGGGATGCATGTCTGCACTGCCGCTGCAGTGCTAATGCACGCGGCCTCTCTGGAAGGGGTGGGAGGGGGCTGCTGGCTCGAGTCCAGCCATCCAGATAGACCAGCTCCACCGTCTGATTGCCCTGGGTGACATTCCCCAGTCCCCAGCCAAGAGCAGAGCGTCTCAGCCTGGAGTAAGGCGAGACCTGGAGACATACACCTGCATGGCTGGGACTAATTCTGAGTCTCAGAAATGCTTTAGAAAGTGTGTAATGTGGGGAGGGTCCTTGTGGGCAGAGCCCTGGGAATAAGCAGTCGGGCTCCTTCATGGTGACGGAAAGGGGACTGACACCTGTTGGGTGCCTGCTGTGTGCCATGCGCTGCATGGGCGTGTGACCTGATTGGTCTCCACTGTTCTCCTGTGCAGGGGGATGGCAGTGCCCGGTCTGGAAGGACAGAGACATCAGGTCAGTGACCTGAGGCAGTGGACTGGGGCCCAGGAGTCGGGCTTGTTTTCTCCAGGCCTGTTCGGAAAGCCCGAGCTCAGATTCTGTGCCTTTAACAGTACCCGCAGGAATTGCTAGCCTGTGGCGTGCGTGCTGGGGGGGGTGATCTGGCTGCGCCAAGCTGGTGTTCTACCACACGGGTATTTCTGGGAGAAGCGCCAGGCTCAGAGCTGGTGTCAGGTACCCCTGGGAGCCCTTCCGGATGCCTTGTCCTCCCTGGATAACACAATTCTTGAGTGAAGGGCCTCTTCCTAGTGGATCTACACCTGATGGGCCCAGAGCCTCCTGCTGCATGGTGGTCCATGCTGCCCTGTCTGCGGATTGTGTCTCTCTGGAGGACTCGTTTTCCCCAGGAGGTGTTCAGAACCAATACCCCAGGCCCCATGGGAACCTGCTCTCCTGGTGGCCTGCGGGTGGCCAGTTGAAGCCCTAAGTGGGGGTCTGGCAGCTGTGCCCACTGGGGGCAGCATGACCAGTCCCATTTCCTCCCACGGGCCAGGGCAGCAGGACAGGAGCCTGGCCGACTGCGGAGTGAGCCGTGGGGCTTGAGCAGGCTGTCACACCGCAATGACAACTGGGATTATCACTGGAGGTGGTAACTCCCACATGACAGTTTCAAGTTTCAGGTCAAGAGCTGAGGCTAGTCCTCCGTCTCCTCTCACATCTGGACAGAGATCCTCGCCAGTTTACTCCCCTCCTGGTTCCTCAGCTGTTTTCGAGACCCTGAGCCCCAAGGGGTGGGGAAGCACCTCGTGTCCAGGACACTGGGGGGCCGCACCTTCCTGGTGGGTGGCTCTGAGATGGTGGCTTTCAGAGTGGACCAGAGGGACAGGATCACCGTGCCAGGGTCACCCCAACCCACGGCGGCCCGACAGGTGCCACGGGCCCTGCTGACACATGGCTCCCAGCCCTGGGAAGAACCTTCCCAGCAGCCCCATGAGAGTGGGCCCCATCCCATTTCCCAGAGTGGAGACCTCAGCCTGGCGTGGACGTAGAGGGCAGCACCGAGGGTGCAGTCGGGCAGGAGAACGTGGTGTGGTTTTCTGGGACATAGTGCCAGCAGCCGTCGCAGGCTGGACCACGTGAACAGCCGAGGCTTCTAATAATTACGATAAATGATGCTTGTGCTTCTTGACGCGTCCCCCTCTGGCAGGGGAACCCCGGGGCCTGCTTGTCATCCCAGGGGTGCGTGGGTGGGCTGTCACTATCTCCACTTCACTGGAGGGAACGTGAAGAGATGAAACAAGTCCTCGGGCCTGCAGTGAGCCCGGCTTGTCTGTTGTCTCTCTTTTCCGAAGGGATGATTGGAGGTCAGGTGGGGGGAGGCTGGGAACAGATGGTGTTATGTTCCCTTTTCCAAATGGGTGAGTCCAGGATGCGCGAGTTCCTGGCACTCCCAGGATTCCTGGGCAGAGAAGGTTTTCCAGAGGGAAAATGAGACTTTGAGACCCTGCACCTCAGGATCTGTTCCTTAGCCTCTGACATCTGCTCACATCCGATACATCTCAAATTCTGGTGTAAAATACCAGATTAGCACTGCCTTGCCCCAGCCCACTCTGGGTTCAGTCCCAGGGTGTCTGAAATTGGGGATCCAGCTCAGGGTGTGGCTGGACCCATGAGGCTCCAGGAGGTAGCCTTGGCCAGGGAGACCTGCCTGTGTGGACCCCGCTTTGCAACTCAACTTGCCAGCTCTGGGGCTCAGGACACATGGCTTCCACTTGTAAACCTTCAGCTTTTCTCTGAAAACAAGGTGCCAACGGCTCTCTTGCGAAGATGCTAGGATGCTCACTGGTTTGAGGCAGTGCACCTGGCCAGTACCTGTTGCCACTGCTGTGTGTTGCCTTCCAGGGGTCTCAGAGCCCTTGCGGATGCACCGCCACACGCAGGATTGTGCACGTGCTCTCGTTTCATGTTCTCAGAGGCATGTGAGGGAGTGGGCGTCCTCATCTATGAGATGAGGCTCAGAGACGCCTGTGTGGACGGGCCAGAGCCCAGCCCCGGGCCGCTGCTCCTCTCCCCCATGGGCTGCATGGGCACAGAAACATGCACGCACAGACAAGCTTACTCATGTGCATGCGCTCACAGACGTGTGCACACCCACACCCTCGTGCACACATTCAGACTCCCTTGGTTGATCCCTCGTCCCACTGCTAGATGACGCCGCTTCCCCTGCTCTATTCAGAGATGCCGTCCAGAGACTCAGAGGGACCAAGGTGAGGGCAGGAGTTCCGCCCAGGTACCCACCCGACCTCTGCCCGAGAGGGAGGTTCAGGCTCTTGAAACCAGCATCCCAGGCCCCGATGACCCAGCTTCGGCCTCTCTGTTCTGCCCGAGAGGGAGGCTCAGGCTCTTGAAACCAGTGTCCCAGGCACCGATGACCCGGCTTCGGCCTCTGTGTTCTGCTCGGGGCCTTTAGCTGCCCCCTCCCACCCAGGCACGTCTTCCTGCGCCCTTTGCCAAATCCCACCCTCCCTTACCCTGCTCCACGAGATCTCCACCCTTCAGCCCGTGCTGGAACAATCCCCCTGCTCTGAACTTTCACAGCACTTAGCATCTGTGCAATTTACTGACAGTCACAGAACGTTTCTCACCATCTGCTGAGAACTATCACTTTACTTCTCATTTTAATTCTCAAATATTTGTGTTCCACCTCCCACTTAGGCTGGAAACTGCCCGTGTCAAACTTGTCTGTGCCTCACTGTGCCTTGGAGGGGGCCCAAGACGAGACAGGCAGGTCTCCCTTCCCTCTGCAAACATTAACTGAGCCCCTACTACGTGCTCCGCGTTGCTCTGGGCAATGGGGATGCGAGAGTGAACACAGCAGGCTGTGACTGCAGGCCTCGGGGAGCTTGCTCTGGAGGGAGACCAACAGGAGGGACGGATGTGGAAACCCTGGACAAGTGTCACTTTTTATAATAAAGATGACTCCCCCATCCCCAAAGCTGCCTGTCGAAGGCAGAGAAACCAGTGAACCCAACCGGGAAAACAAAAGCTACATTCGCCAATAGTGGGGGATCTGTCCTGAGTCTTAAGAAATAAAGTTTCCTTCAACCCTGGAAGTGAGATCCCTAAAGACCTGAGGGAGCTGGGACCTTCCTTAAGAAGCACTGAGCAACGTGGGTGCCCTTATCTGGCCTCTGCCTTCGGCAGGCATGTGGGTAAAAGGGGCTACCTGTTCCCCTCCCCCCAGGTCCTACAGGATCCCCAGCCCCTTGCTCTGAACCCATCACCTGGGACCCCTTCTGTGAAGACATCTCCCATCCGCCCTGGGGTGAGGTGTGTGTGCAGAAGCAGGAGACCCACCACCTACACCACTGCCAGAAGGAACTGGGGTGAAGATGAGAAGGTGGGAAGCAGCGTGAGGACCGGGCAGGGGGAGCCGGAAATGGCCCACCCAGGGCTCCTCTGTGAAGCAAAGGTACCTCCGCTCTCCCTGGGGAGGGTCAGCCTTAGGGAAGAGCATCAGAAACCTGCCATCTCCACCTGGGGTGTGAGCAGGTCATTTTACATCCACATCTTGATTGTCCAATTTGTAAGAAAGGGAGTAAATTATGGATATGAAATCCTCCTACACTGGGAAGAATGAAGTATTGCAGCCAAAGCAATTCTGGTTCACTGTCAAGGCAGCTGGAACCAGGAGACAATAACGTGACGTGAGCCCATTAGAGTGAGACGCTCAACCCAAGGAGGCCTGGTCTGTGCAGACCCTGCCCCACCGCCAACAGATGGGCCCTACCATTAATGGGCAGTGACGGTGGTAACAGGAGGCCTCCACGCTCCAGGTGGCAAGGCGGTGCACAAATAAGCACTGGAGAGCCTGGACAGGCATGAGGAGGCATGAATGAGGGGCCGGGACAGGGCAGAGGAGGGAGTGGGGTCCAGGGGCAGAGAGGGATGTGGGGTGGGACAAAAGAGGGTTGTGAAGAAAGTAGCATCAGAGCTGGGCCCGGGAGAACAGATGGATCTGGGCAGGTGGAGACATGGCGGAGCATGGAATTCCAGGCGAAGAGATGGGGTTTGGGAGGCATGCAGGGGAGTAGGATCTCAGTGCTGGTGGGGAGGAGGGAGTTCTGCTCCGAGGGCAGCTCCCACGAGGCTGGGCAAGTGGAGTGCAGGTGTCCTGCAGGCCTGCCTGCCTGGGAAGCGCAGAGGCTGCGGCTCTGGGAAGACAATCTGGTGTGTACACGGGCTGGAAGGACGGGCTGGAAGGACGGATCACAGTCACGGTGGGGGTCAGGCCTGCCCGCTGGGCTCTGTGTGGGGCTGGTTTGGAGCACAGTTGGGAGCAGCCGGGTAGGAGCCTTGCTGCTAAGATAGCATCTAATGTCAGGGACGGACCTGGAAGACGCCCTCCGCCCACTGAGCATCTTCGACTTTTTGCTGACTCGTTGGATCTCCAGCCTTGAGAAACCCTGGCGGCTGGAAGATGCTCCCCGCCGCCCCGCCTGCTGCTGGTTTACACTCTCTGCTCCTCCACTTTCTCCCCTCCCCCCGGATTATTTTTAAAAGATTAGATTTCCTGTTTTCACTGTGGAGCTGGCCTGGCCCTCTGTCCATCCACGGCCGTCACTACCGGCGGGGCAGGGGCAGGGCAGGAGCGGGCATGCTGCAGGCCCTTCCCATGAGCCAGCTCCTCGCCCTGCACCCGCTGGGCCCTGTAAACACCACGTCCTCCCAAGCTGGGCCGGCGGCGATCTCTCCCACGGGCCAGGGGCCTCTTAATGGAACAAGTAAATAGGTGATTCATCCTAGCTGCTGACAGCCACTCACCCTCGGAGCTGGCTCACTCCAGCATGGATAAAACAGCCCTCTCCACCTCTTCTCCCTTCCCCTCCCCTCCCCCAGCGCTGGGGCCTGGGCCACCACCTGGATGTCCTGGGCTGAAAGCAAAGGATCCCCACTATGAGAACCAGGGTCCACCATGCCTGTCCAGTCCCTTGTGGCTTGAATTGCCAGCACACCGTCAGGCTGGTCCTCAGCCACCACTGCCCCAGACAAGTTTCAGGGCTCACAACCAGGTCCACTGTGCTGCAGAGAGGACCAGACCCCTCCTTGTGGTCATCCCTGAGACCAGGAGGGCCTGAGGCAGTGCCTTCCCAGCTGTCCGGACCCTATGGTGGCCCCCAAGGTGGGAGCCAAGCTGGGACAATGTACAGGAGGGGGGAGTGTCAACCAGGTTCATCTGCCTTATATCCTGGGGGTCTCACAAATTCTGGCTAAGGATTCTGCAGCTGTTAAAGAAAAAGTTGAAAAACAGTGGGTCAGGGAAAAGAACTCAGTTTCTGGATGATTCCTCCCAGCTGGGCACCAGGCCCTGTTCTGGGTCACCTCCCGGAATCCTTACAGGGTTCCTGGGGGACGGTGTGGGGGTGGTGAGGAGACAGAAGCTCCAAGGCTGGCCACCTGCAGCAGCAGCAGCAGACCTCAATGCTCACCCAGCTCTGAGGGCTCCCCCCTGCCCCCGACCCACCTGGGGAGCCAGGGCACCAGCAGGGCCCGAAGATCAGGCCAGAGGGGGTGGCCAGTGGGGTCCTGAGGGCCTGGGTGCCCAGGAGGAAGAGAACAGTGAGCACAGGAATGCCAAGAAGGGGGCAGGTCCCCATGCAACAGGGGGGGATTTTCTCTGATCAGAGGAGGGTTAATCCACAGCCTGAGTTTCCCCTGGAGCAAAGCCCATGAGCTCCGGGCAGGTCCAGACCGCTTCCCTGCTCCCGGGGCACAGTTGTGCAAGACCCAACTTTTCTCCATGAGGCAGAGATTCAGGAACCTGGGCCACGGCTCTCTCTCCAGCAGGATCTCCCACCCACCGACCGGCCACGGCCCAGAGCCCAGGCTGCGTGGGAACGCCCTTCCTCCCTCCAGTCCTCACGACCGTCCCATGTGTAGGCGGAGTGCGGTTTCCCGTGCATTTATTTGCTTAACTTATTATTTTGAAACACTTTCAAACTCACACAAAACTTGAAAGCAAAGTACAAAGAACCATTTGTTTAGGACAGCAATGACCTAAAAAGGGAAGCCGGGAGGATAGACAAATACACCTCCTGCCCACACTGTCCTCAGACAACAGGGGCCCCGCGATGCCCCCTCATCCTATGAGGATGCTCAGCTGGTGCTGGCTGGGGCCACGCCTGCCTCTTGGAGGTGGTCAACCAACACCTCCAATGGCCTGGGTCCCTTCGTGCTGCCCAAGGCCCATCCACCCCCTGTCCAGGTGACAAGGCACAATGGCGCCCACTTACTATCTTCTTCCCAGAGTCCAGGCCCCAGTGTCCTGCACCAGCCAAGACTGCACGTCTAGGGGACCTAACAGTTGGGCTCCCCACGCCATCATTCTCAAGCCAGGCACCCAATGGTTGGCATGCAGAGAATTTTATTTTAAGCCTATTACATAAACATGGCAGTAGCAAGACTCTAAAGGAAGAACTCACCCACATCCTCACCTCCTTGACCAATCACCTTGGTTCATTTTCCCACAATCCCAGAAGTCCCTCTCCTGTGACCACGTAACTAAAACCCCAGAGAACGCAGCATAACCAGGGCACCAGGAATCACACCCACCTGTGTCCACGCACTGTGGCCATGGGATGCTGCTACCCCTCCTGTCAAGAGGCAGAATCGAGTCCTAGTTCTCCACCGCCCTGGACCAGGGCTGGCCCTGGGACCTGCTTTGACCAATATGACAGAGGTGATGGGGTTTGAGTTCCACAGCCCAGACCTCAAGAGGCCTTGCAGCTTCTGCCTTTGTCTTTGGAACCCAGGCTCCGTGTGAAGGCGCTAAGGCTGGAATGAGGGCTGATCACAGGGAGAGAGAGGTCCCAGCCTTCCACTGTCCCCACCAGGTGACCACCCACCAATACACACACAGAGTCACAAGAGATTAAATCATGCTCTTTTAAGCCACTCAGTTTGGGGATGGTTTGTTACACAGCAAGAGATGACAGATACAAATCCTAACACATACAGCTCTGTGTGTCACTCTTTCTACTTAGGAGCTTGAACCACGTGGCTACATAATCTTCATTGTTACCATGTGCTGATTACATCATAGTCCCCCCAGCTAATGTAACCCCTTTCCTATTGCGGGACTAGTTTTAGTTTATTTCCAGCTTTCCACTGTTATGAACACAATGAATCAGCTCATATAATAATACCAAAAGGAAAAGGGAAAAAAAAGTCCTATTTCCTTAGGAAAATCTAGGGTGGAATTCCTGGGTCTCTGCTTATAAACATGTTAATGACTCCTAAACAATGTAGACACTGAGAATTCAGAGAAAGGGGCTGGGAATAAACTCGGCTTTGCAGAAACCAGGCATCTGTATTCTGAAGCTAGGCCAGCTCAGCCAGATTTCCTGAACCTGGCAAAATTCAAGGGAATCTGGTTATTCTAGAAAATGACCCAGGTTTCCAGGAAAGGGCCAATGCCTGAAGTCTCAGTCACTGCCTGATTCCTTGACTCCCTGGTCCCATAGCTTCCTTACACATCCCCATCGCCTGAAGGCAGGCTCCTCGCCTCCAATTCCTGAACTGCTGACTGCAGGGCAGGACCACAGTCCACCCCAGGGCTGAGCCCACACTGTCGGTGCTGCTGGGAAGAAGGCACCTGCCCACCCCATTCCACTCAGGAAGCAAAGTGTCAAAACCAAACAGGGACAGGTGTCCCTGTCCCACCACTACACTGACTTTGTCACTGACTGGCTCGGGGGAGGCGGATCACCCAGAAAACCACTCCATCATCTCCCCGGAACCTGATCGGAGGTTTGCCACATCCCAGGAGCGGCTGGCTCAAGTTTCCTTGGCAGAGAAAGTGGCTGGAAACGGCGGTGGGACTTGCCACCAGAAACACCCCTTTCCAAGAACTCCTGCCCTGTTCATCAGCCACCTGCTACATCCCAGAGGGCTGTGCTCAGGAAAACGGTGCCCTCTCCCATCCCCCATCAACAGCAGCTGAGTGGTGCCCTGGGTGCTCCTGCAGGCGGGTCCTGGTTGCAAGGAATCAAGAGTAAAAGCATTACAGCCACGTTCACAGCAGCCAAACGTAGACACAACCCAAGGGTCCACCGATGGATGAATAGATAAGCAAAACGTGGTCCCTCCACACAAAGGAACATTATTCAGCCTTAAAAAGGAAGGACATTCTGACACAATGCGGATGAACCCTGAAGACCTTATGCTGAGTGAAATAAGCCAGACACAAAAGGACAAGTACTGTAGTATTCTACTTCTGTGAGGTGCATGGAGCAGTCAAATCCACAGAGACAGAAAGTAGAAGGGGGGTGCCAGGGGTGGGAGGGGAGGGGGGAGTTAGTGTTTAACGGGGACAGAGTTTCAGGAGGAAGGTGAAAAGTTCTGGAGTTGGACAGTGTTGATGGTTGCACGACAATGCGAACGTACTTCATGCCACTAAGGTGTCGCTTAAATTTTTTATCACAATTTTAAATGAAGAAGAAAAGCAAAGTTCTGTGACAGACAGAAGTCTTGTCTTTAACCCCTTCCAAATGCAGGTTTGGACAACACAGGCTCACACCCAGGCTCTGAGCCAGAGCGCCCCCTCACCTCACCCCACATCTGCTGACGAAACGAGCTGGTCATTCTGGGGACCAAGTCCGTTTCTCTGCTCCAAGAAGGAAGTTGTGCCAGGCTCCTGCCCGGCCGACTCCACCTTGGAGAAGACACAGGACACCGACCTCCATGAAGAACCTGCCCCCAGACCCTCGGCCGCCACCCCCGGGACAGCACACACTTGGGTCCTCAGAGCCACGTGGAGACCGCCAGGCCAGGAGGGGTGGGAGGCCGAGCGGGGCTGGGCTCAGCTAGCGGGGACCCTTTTCAACTGTTTCATGTACTGAGGTGTCATATAAAATGTCATTTGAAAAGAAGGGCTGTGCTCCTAGAACAAAACCGAAGCATTTGAAAAATCACTGCTTGGAAATGGACTCTGGGCGTTTCCAACTCTGATGGAAAAAGGCAGCTTGTCATCTTCCACGGCGGTCTCTTAAAAAAAAAAAACAAACCCACATGTCCAGCCAGCTGATGAAGCAGCCAACATCCTCCCCACTCTCTGTCATAACAACAATAAAACGAGAATAACAAGTGTTATGAAGCACCGAGGCGCGCCGGCAGCCGGGCTAAGTGCTTTTCTCGTGTGCACCGTCTCACTGGACCTTCACACAAGCCCCCGAGCGCATGACTGCTCTGACTTCTGGTTTACAGATGAGGAAACGTAACCATCCTTCTTGCATTCTCAGACACGGATTTTCCGAAAAGAAATATTTTTTTTGGCCACACCACGCGGCCAGGGATCAAACCCGTGCCCCCTGCAGTGGAAGCACAGGGCCCTAACCACTGGACCGCCAGGGAAGTCCCCCGAAGATTTCGACGTGACAAAGTGGGATCTCTTGCTCTTCCCTGCCTCTCACGATGCTAACTGGCAGCGTGGCCTTCCTGCTCAGCGGCCACCGACGGAGTGTCAGGTGAATGCAACGACCAGTGATGTCCCCAGCTCTGTGTCCCTTGAGGGAGGGGCTCTCCACACCCCTCAGCCCAGCCCCTGCCTCACCCAGACCCCAGGGCTGGGGAGCTGGGTCAGCAGTGCTGCCACCTACGGCCTGGCCAGTGCCCACCTGGGCCTGGGACCTTCCCACTGAGCCCAGGGCCGTGAGGGTCCTGAGGGCTGCAGGGGTCAGTGCATCTCCTCTGGGATGGCTGCCCTGCTACAGCCAGGCCCCACCCAGACTAGCAAGGGGACCGCGGGCAGATGAGCCCACACGTCGGAGGCTCTCGCAGGGCCTCCCCAGGATGCTGCTCCGGGGGTGGGGGAGCCTGGAAGTCTCCAGAGAGAGCACTGCCCTTTCTCGTGCCTTCTGTAGCCCCCACCCTCCCAGCGATGGAGAGAAAGCCTGCTGGCCCTCACTTCTCTGAGTCCTCTGTAGACGAGACACTGATTTATGAGCAAATAATTCATCCCTCGGTCTGAGTAAGACTCGGCGCTAGGCGTGCAGCTTGCAGCTGCCACGGCTCTTGGCCCGAGAGCAGGTGCATCCAGCTTGCTCTTCAAACAAGGGGATAAACCAAAGCACAGTCATAAACGCCCATGTCCGTCAGAATCGGAGCCCGTGGAGGTCGTGAGGTGGGGGGGGATGCTCACGGGAGGGCCCGGTCCACGGACACATGTCTACGCCGCCGCCGGGTGCCAGAAGCTGCCGCGTCCCCAGAGTAAAAACTGTGCTCCTGTGGGAGAGCCCAGCCCCCAGGGGCTTATTCTAGGCTGGCGCACCTGCAGCGACAGCTCTGAGAAGTTTCCAGAAGCCCGCGTGCTCCCTGCTGAGGCCTGGGGCCCTGGACAATGGGCGTCCCTGTAGGTACCAAATACCACAGCGGTTCCCAGGGACACGTGTCAGCAGTCACAGGCCGAGGACAATGGGCAGCAAAGGGATCCAACTGTGATCACAGCCCACCCTGCAGGTCTTTCTCCTGCACAGCTGGGTGTCTGCCAAACCCAGCAGCGGTCCTCCAGCCACAGCCGGGCAGCTTTCCTCCTGCCTCAGCCCCCTCCCAGAGGCCGGGACAATCCGGCAGCAAAAACGACAAAGGGGACTCAGCAGCTGGATTCACGGGGAAGAGAGAGGCACCCAGGAAGCTGCAGGCCCCTCTCGGAGGTTGAAGGGTCAGACCTCCCATCCACCTGCCCACTCTGGGATCCAAACCCTTGGGGGTGGCCGAGGACAGAAGAGCAGGGACCCCAGTTATGGGGAAGGGGAGCCAGGAGAAAAAGGGGTTTGTTCCCTGGTACCCTGCAGGGAGCAGCCCCAAACCCAGAGAGAAAGGCCTGGGCTTGGGGAGGAGCTGGGCACATATTATGAGGAGCAGCTCCTCACCCTCCAGCTGCCCTCCCAGGATGCGGGGTGGCCTGGAATACAGGTCTTCCAAAAGAAACCATAAAAATGGGTGGTGCCCACCAAAAGCCACATATCGTAGAACTCATTTGTATGAAATGTCCAGAAAAGGCAAATCCACACAGAGAGAAAGCAGTGTCAGGGCTAAGGGGAGGAGTGGGGAGAGACCACTGATGGGTGTGGGGTTACTTTGGGGGTGATGACAAGGTTCTGGGACTAGAAAGTGATGGTGGCTGCATCACTCAATCTGTGGATCTATAAAGGCCACTGAACGGTACACGTGCAGCAGGGGAACTAGACGGGATGTAAGTTACATCTCAGTAAAGCTGTTAGAACAGAACAGAAAGGAAAAGGAACAGTCCACCCATCAGTTGATGAAAAAATGTCTCAGGAACAAGAGGAAACAAGGTATCACACAACCACCTGGATGAGTCACAAGTGCCCTCCCGAAGTGAAAGGAGCTGGATCCAAAAGGCTCCACACTGTAGGATTCCATTTATTCCACATTCAGGAAAAGGCAAAACCAGAGGGAGAGAAAGCACATCAGTGGTTGCCAGGGGCTGCAGGTGGGGTGGGAGAGGTGTATACAAGAGACACAGTGATAGAAGTTTCTGGGGTGATAGAGCTTTTGGGGGTGATAGCAATTTCTGGGGTGACGGACCTCTTATGTATCTTGATTGTGGTTACACCACTCTGCCATCACTCACAGAACAGTACACCTAAAAGAGTGACTTTTACTGTCTGTGAATTACATTTCAATGCACATATACCTCTACTGACATCATAGCATCTTTTGAATCTTTGGCATTTTTTAAAAAGAACAGGTAACTTATATGTTGTTTTTTTTTTAACCCTCAGCTCAAAATTTCATTTTCCTAACATGGACAAAATTTCCTGTAATTGGAAATCTGTCAAAAGAGAAAAGGGAACTGATTGACAAACAAATAGGTGAAAAGAAAAATTTGTAACTATGTGTGGTAACAGGTGTTAACTAAACTTACTGCAATAATCATTTTGCAACATATACATATTATCAAGTCATTACATCGTACAGCTAAAACAAATACAATGTTAAATGCCAAATATATCTCAATAAAAATGAATAAACAAACCAAACAGCTGAAGGGGGAGGCAAACAAATGTAAAATTCTGATGCTAAAAAAAAAAAAAAGACCACTGAATTTGGAGACTCATGTTCACGGCAGCATGATTTCACAACACCCCAAAGTGGAGGCAACCCAAGTATCCATCCACAGATGAATGGATAAACAAAATGTGGTCCATCCGTACAATGGAGTATATAAAATTTAGCCTTCAAAAGGAAGGAAATTCTGACACATGCTACAACATGGATGAGCCTCAAGGACATTATGCTCAGGACAAAAGGACAAATACTGTAGGATTCCACTCACATGAGGTCCCTAGAGGAGTCAGATGCATGGAAACTGAAAGGGGCCGGGGGAGGGAGTTTGGGGGGCGGGGGGCATTAGTGTTAATGGGGACAGAGCTTCAGTTCGGGAAGATGAAAAGTTCTGGAGGCGAATGGTGGAGACGGTTGCACAACAGCATGAATATACTTAATGCCATTGAGCTGTGCACTTAGAAATGGTTAACACAGTCAATTTTATGTTATGTGTATTTTACCACAATTAAACAAACAAACAACCCCCAACGACTCTTTCCCACTGTCCTAACTGACCGTGAGCTCTAGGGCAGGCGAGCCCCTGGCATCGCAGCCCCAGCCATGGCCTTCACGCAGCCACAGACCCGCCACACCATGCAGACACACGCCAGGGGGGGAGGGGGGGCCTGGAGGAGAAAGGGCTGCTTGTCTCTGCCCTTCCGGCCGCAGGTGTGCAGTGCAGACAGCCGCCCCACCCCGGCCCGGAGGAGCCAAGTGAAGCGCAAAGGTCCACCAACACTGAGGCTCCAGCGCGTCTGCTCTGCAGGCAGACACAAAACTCCACAATGTCTGGACCGCTGCTCCCCAACAGGAGTCCGTGAGCCAAGAAGCCAAAGCAAAGGTGAGTGCAGGTAAGCCACCTGCTCGGCCCAAGCGAGGCTGGCAGCCGCCCAGCTGGGGAGGAGTTCTGTCCAGAAGGAGCCCCGGAACCCACAGTGGCCCGGGCGGGGCACCGAGCAAGGCCCGTGGCTGCAGGGTGGCTCTCCCACCCCATACTCACCCCATCCTCCATGCAGGTGTCACTGGGGGGTTTCTCTGGCCCAGGGTGGGAGGCACACCAGATCTCCCCACCTCATCGCCAGCCAGTCCCTTATCCCAAAGCCATGCTCCAGCTGTCCCAAGCCTTGCAGAACCCTGCTGTCCCACTCCTCCAGGCCTCTGTGCACAGGCCGCCTCCGCCTGAAATGCCCCCTCTCCCCATCCCCCACAATGGCCTAACACTCTCCTTTTCAGTGGGGTCCATTCAAGACCCAACCAAGTGGCCGCTCCCTCCATGATGCCCTCTGTGAGCTAACCCAGCAGAGTTACCCCTTCTTGGTGCCCACCTGGTACTTACCTCCATCGCAGCCCCCATTTATCAGTGTCTATGAACTCCTTGGGGTCATGGACTGTGTCGAGGCCTAAGCATGGAGTCTGGACCCCAGCAGGTGCTACACAAACTTCAGATGAACAAATAGGCGGATGGTTGTATGACAGATAGAAGGATGATGAGTAAATGGATGCATGAATATTTGGATGGTAGAAGGATGATGGATGGATGATGGATGGAGCTAAGGAATAAATGTTTGTGTCCCCCTAAAATGCGTTTGTCGGAACCTAATCCCCCGTGCGATGGTGTTAGGAGGGGGTGCCTTTGGAGGTGATTCAGTCATGAGGGTGGAACCTTCATGAATGGGATTAGTGTCCTTATAAAAGAGACCCCAGAGAAATCCACCACTCTTTCTGCCAATGTGAGGACACAGTGAGAAGACAGCCGTCTATGAACTGGGAAGTAGTGGACCTTCACCACACGCTGAATCTCCTGGCACCCTCGTCTTGGACTTTCAGCCTCCAAGAAATAAATTTCTGTTGTTTATAGGTTTATAAACCCAGTCTATGGTACTCTGGTATAGCAGCCCGAATGGACTATGGCAGATGGTTGGATGGATGGAGAGATGGATGATGGATGGAGGGATGGATGATGGATGGAGGGATGGATGGAGGGATGGATGATAGATGGAGCGGCTCAAGTACAGCTTGGCTTTCCCGGAACATCTGCTACTAGGGAACAGATGAGTTAGATTCGACTCACACATATGTGGAGCTTGAGAAAGATTCAGGATTCCAACACCCTGTTCTCTCAAGCTGGAGGGTTCTCTTTTATAACTTTGATCAATAAGTGACTATTTTCTTAACTTTTTATTACAGGAAATTGCCAGCACATACAAAATCGAGAGCACAGTATCACGAATACCATTCCCGTCACCCAGCTTCAACCGTCATGAACCCACGGGCAGCCTGGTTTCAGGGGATAAACATTCGGAAGCAGCAGGATGCGGGGGAGAGACAGGGCGCTGTTGGTGACTGCTCCCCACCCCCGCAACTTCCTGGGGGAAGGAGGCCTCACGGGGACAGGAGGACTGACCCTACCTGCCTCACAAGGGCTCCCGAGCACAGAGGAGAGACACCCACACGCGGCCCCGTCATCTCATTTCACAATCACCAGGAATCAGGAGGCAGCGCACTGCAGGACAGCGGTCAGCAAGCTCTGGCCCACGGGCCAAACCCAGCCTGTCACTACCCGTTTGTGTGACCCAGGATCTGAGAATGGATCTTATAACGATTTTTAAGTGATTACATTTTTTTTTTAATTTTTATTTATTATTTATTTATTATGTTTATTTTTGGCTGTGTTGGGTCTTCGTTTCTGTGCGAGGGCTTTCTCCAGTTGCGGCGAGTGGGGGCCACTCTTCATCCCGGTGCGCGGGCCTCTCACTATCGCAGCCTCTCCTGCTGCGGAGCAGAGGCTCCAGACGCTCAGGCTCAGCAGTTGTGGCTCACGGGCCCAGTTGCTCCGCGGCATGTGGGATCCTCCCAGACCAGGGCTCGAACCCGTGTCCCCTGCATTGGCAGGCAGATTCTCAACCACTGCGCCACCAGGGAAGCCCTAAGTGATTACATTTTAAGTGGTTATATAAGTACCTACCTAATAGTCTCAATTTTGCCTCTCAGCCACAAAGCCTAAATTAGCTATTATCTAGCCCTTTAAGGAAAGGTTGGCCACCCCAATACCGCAGAGTGAAGAGCAGAGGCTCACATAACCATGCTTGGTTCAAATCCAGGCTCTGCCATGGAACCTTCTGACCGGTCTAAGCTTCTGCCAATGGCGGGTACCACCCAGCTCTCTGCAGGGTGGAGTGGGGCTCAGATCCCAGAAGGCACACGGGATTCTATTACAAAGCGCAAAGCCAAACCCAAGTGCAAAGTTCCAGTAAAAGGAGGGGTCCTCTCTCCTGCAAGACCGCCAGAGAGGGAATGCCAGCCACTCTGGGGGTCCCTGGGAGTCCCAGTCGAGCTCACCAAACAAGAAGTCCTGAAGGAAAGCACGGACTTCTGCTGAGGTATCTGAGCCCCACGGCAGTGCAGACGGTCAGCACGGTCTCCTTCTCCTCCTCGTGTCCTCCAGACTGACCAACCCATCCCCGGGGGTGGCCAGCCCGGGCACAAGACAGTCCTTGCTCTGGCAGACACTGAGGATGCTCAGAAAGTAACAGGGACTAGACAGAGAGCTTCCCCTCAGACTCCGATCCCAGGTGGGGCCTGGGAGGCAGCAGGCTGCTTGAGGACTGGCCATCTGTGATGCAGGAAAACAATGGCCCCAAGGTACCAAAAGTCCCCCATCCCCACGGCACAGAGATGTTGCAGGTCGAGCCTTGCATGCAAGCCCCGCTGTCTCAGGGTTGGCCTCAGCACAAGCGTTCCTGACCACGCAGGGTTGTGCTCTGGCCGGCAAGACACCAGTTGGCACCTCCAGGCTTCCCGCTGCCAACCACCTGCCTGGATACCACCACCTCTGCCCGGGCAGACACCCTCCACGCTGCCCTCACCCGCTCTCACATTGAGGCTGGGCCCCCCCCACCCAGCTGTCCACGCTATGCCTTTCAGCACGCTACGCAGGTGACACCTGCACAGCCTAAGCATCTGTGCCCGCCCTGGGGGCCGACCCTAGGGCTGGCCAGTGGGCAGTAAGGGAGATAAATCAACCAGCAAAGAAGCACCCTGGTTCCCATTAAATGTACACGCAGAGCCAAATCCACCCCCTGGCCCACCGCGGGCCCCCTGGACCCGTCACTGCAGGCAGCCAGACCCAATTGGGGTCTTACGGGAAGACTGCTTCGGGACACCTGCCAGTAAGGTTTTCCAAGTGACTTGCTGGCAACTCAGAGCAACATGACTTAATTTTATTTGGAATCACAAAACTAAAGAGATCTTAAAGATGCTACCGTGCAGCTTCCTCATTTATGGGGTTGGGGGTCGGGGGGAGTCAGGGGCCCACAGGGTTTAAGTGATTTACTCAGAATCAGAACAGCAGCTGATGGCACAGCCAAGACAGGCAACAGAGAGGAGGGAGCAAGTGAGAGCCCCAGCTCTATAGCTCACAAGCTGTGATGGTTAAAACTCCAGAAGTGCTGGTTCTCAGCTGCAGCGAGCACTTAAATATAAGACAGATCATCCACAGTGGAAGACAACTCACCAGCATGGAAAAGAGTCCATCCCTCTCTTTTCCTCCCCAAGGTCATTATACCACGTTGCCCACCCTCCAGATATGACCTTCCTGTATGTACCTGCCCCGCCTACAGCCTACACAACCACACAACCTGCACAACCACACAACCTACACAACTACACAGCCTACACAACCACACAGCCTACACAACTACACAGCCTACAGGCTCCAAGTCCTCAGGCACAGGGAGGTGTTTGACCTGACAAGCCCAACAGCGTCCTGCTGCCCTGGCCCGGCTTCTGCCAGCTTCTGCAGCCTGAGTGCAACCACGTACTACCTTCTGTAAAATCCCTTTTCATCACAATGTTTGGCTTCCTTGGAGCTTCCCTTAAGGCAGGTAGGAACTCCAGGGACCAGAACTAACTGGACAATGCTGTCTAGCTGACTCAATCCACGGCCAGGATGCATGCAAGGGAGGCTGAAGTGCTTTTCAGTTTCGATTACAAGCAGCCCAGAGCAGCAATAAGATAGCAGCTTCTATGCTAAACAAGGAGACAGTGAGTTCCTTCCCTGCCAAGAACCACGGAGCTGACAAAGGACTGTCACATAGCTGGTAGCCTCAGAGATCTTCCCAAATGAGAGACGGTACTGGTGTGGCCCCAGCTCTGAGCCTCTCTTGATCCAGAGTGCTTGGGGAGCACCAAGGAATCAGGAGTTATAGTGAGACCCAGCTTGGCAAGAAAGAAGTCAGAGGACAGCAGAGGATTCATTGCAAAACCACAGGTAAACTGGAACAGCGTTTCTGGAAGGTAATTTGGTGGCAGGTATCAAGTGTCTTAAAACCACCCACATCCCGACTAAATCCACTGACAGATGCTCACCCTCAAGGAGGGAGCGGAAATGCAAATGGAAACACATGTAAAAAGACGAGATGCTCACTGACTAATGAATGTCACTGAATTGTACTTAAAACAAAATGTGGTTTAAGTACAAAACAATGGGATAAGCATTTAGCCTTAAAAAAGGAGGAAACTCTTGACACATACTACAACATGGATGAACCTCGAAGACATGATGCTCAATGAAATAAGACGTTTATAGTGATACTGTATGAGTCCACTTCTGTGAGGTCCCTGTAGCAGTCCAATTCAGAGACAGAAAGTGGATGGTGGTGCCAGGGGCCGGGGGAGGGAGGGGGCGTTATTGCTTAAAGGACACAGATTTCAGTTTTGCAAGATGAAAAGAATTCTGGAGATGACGGTGGTGATGGCTGCACAACAATGTAATGTACTTACTATCACTGATCTATGGACTAAAAAATGCTTAAAATGGTAAGTTTTATGCTTATGTATACATACACACACAAAAACATAATGTTAAAAAGTTAATAATGCAATATACCAAAGCCCATCAAATTGTACATTCTAAATGGGCAAACTGTATGTTACGTGAATTATATCTCAATAAAGCTTCATTAAAAAAAAAAAGATATTCGCTGAAACATTATAATGAGCTACATTTAATAAACGTTAAATGTCCAACAAAATTCATTAAAATTAGATCAATTAAGCTATAACTCTATTACAAATAATAATGTAGACTTTAAAAATAATGTTTACAAAATATTCAGTAAAACAAGAAAATGCTCATGCTAATTGACAAAAACAGGACCCCCAGTGCAGCTAGATCTCAGCTACATAAAACAATCAGAGATATGATTTTATGTAAAGTCGGGAAGAAAAGAAAACCTCCCTTAACACTGAGCAGAAATGTGTTTCCCTGAAGCTTCTAACCATTAGTAACAGACCAGCCTCCCAGGTATGACCCTAAAGAAATCTACTCCCTCTTCCACATGACAACTGTTCAAGACACATAGCTAGTGCTCATAGACTCCGGAGGTGGACAATTCTCAAGCCTGGCTGCAGAGGAGATCTCCCAGGGAGATTTACAGAAATCCAGGTTGGCTCGGAGGAGGAAATCAGATATCCGTGTAGAAAGTGCTTATGAAGAGTGGAGGCCTCTGGGAGCTGGGAGCCACCGACAGGCAGCAAGAAAACAGGGACCTCAGTCCTACAGCCACCAGGAACTGATTCTGCCAACAACCTGGGCTGGTGAGGGGATGTGGAGCCCCAGATGGGAATGCAGCCCCTGCCGACACTTTGCAGACTTTGGAGACCCTGAGCAGGAGACCCAGCTAAGCCATGCTGGACTGTTGACCCAGGGAAACTGATATTGATAAACAAAAACAAGAAGAACCTCACAAATCAGACTTGCCAGGAGTGACCAGCTGTGGGGATGTGTGTGATTTTTCTAACTACAGCAGAGGCGGTCCATGTGGGCAACCAGGACAGAGACACTGCCTTCAACCTCCACCAGGTCAAATGCCCCCCAGTTCCTCCTGAGTCTTTGGGCTCAGTGGCACCGAGCAGAGTAAAGCTACAGCCTGGACACGTCCAAGGACACCGGGAAGGACCTGGGCCCCTAGATGTCACATGCTGTCCCGCTGACCCATAGGAGGCCCCAGTCAAATGAACCCCCTGGACCCTTCCCAAGTGAACCACAGCCCAGCCCAGCCTTTAAAAAGCCCCCTGAAAATAGCTGTGAAAGGGAAAAGCCAAGGGACAGTACAAGAGTCCTGACCCGCTGCTCCTGCGTGGTCTACACACCCCCGAGCCCTATGGGGCCGGCATGGGTGTCCCCGATGACAGAGGGAGCTCCCCCAAGAAAGCCTCGCCTTGGCCTTTGATGTCCAAGATCTTATTTACTGTCATGCCCCATCATGCCTGCCTTGGAATTCAATAAACATAAAGTGACTCTCCTCCCTTAGGACCGGCTGTGATCCACTCACATACTTGAGGGGGCCCAGTGCTTTGGGGCCAGAGAGAAAGGGGGAAGAGGGGGAGAGAGAGAGAGAAGGAGGGAGAGACAGAGACAGAGAGAGACAGACACTTTCTGTTCTCCTCCCAGACGTCCCCCCTACTCTTGGGGCACCCAGCAGGGCACTCAGGCTCTGGCAGCCATGCCCCTGCCTGCCGCACTCCATCAGCCGACTGGGATGGTTTCCCACCTGCCACCTGCAGAATCAGTGTCCCAGCCCAGCGATTAGAATAAAGGGCCTCTCCCAGGCAGCCAGCAGCCGGGTCTCAGCCCTCTGACTTTCCCTGCTACCCTGCCGGGGTTTCTGCACCCCAAGACTGCAGACATAGCAGGGATTAACAGCACAGGGCCCACGGGGCAGGGGAAGCTGGGAGGTGACAAGCAGCGTGCGGACCGGGTCTCCAATACTTCCCTACCCCGCCTTCTGGAGTCTCGCTGGCCCCTCCGCAGAGAAGAGTCTGCTCTAGAGCGACTTGCACCATCTGGGTGCTGACAAAATACCACAGGAGGGGTACCCAGACTGATGTTCATCATCACACCCTGGAGCTTTAGAGCTGAATTCTGACAGCGGCTGCCCAGGTGCCTCGGGGGTTGGGGGGGGAGGGGGCCCATCTGACTGCCCCCAGCAAGATGCTATCCCACAGGGCCTCCCAGCGGGCTCCCACAGGCATGGCCGTCTCGGATCCAGACCAACCCCACCACCCCGCGGGGCCCCAAAGCAGACACTTCCACCCATGTTCCTAGGGTAGAAAGTGGAAAGCTTTCAGAAGTCAACATTCATAAGTGAGTTACGTTTTTTGGTCTAAGATTTGAGCAGATACGAATCCTGCTTTTGCACATGCCGGCTTGCACACACACCCAGAGGCTGAGCCGCCATGCCGAGCATCACCTAAGAGAGTTCACAGGTCACGTCGCAGGGCCTTCCAGTCAATTGGACAACGGCTCTGAGCCCAGCACGGGGACCCCCGCGCCTAGGAGAGGACAGGAGAGGGGGGCACCAGCGTGGTTGGCCCAGCCTGCACGTCCCTGCTCACAGCACAGCCACTCCACGAGACTGGGGAGGGCCAGGGATGAAGACTGCCCCATCTATTCAACCACGAGCCTGCAGGTTCCCCCAGCTCCTCACCTAAAGCCTCAGACAGCTCAGCTATGGGGATCCCTGCTGCTCCTCCTCAGGGACCCCTGTGAGGGATGGTGCTGTGCAAGACGCAGCCCGCTCCCCAAGCACCATGTGCCTCCCCACTGAGCAGAGGCCTCGGTCAGCTTGGCCTGGTCGTGGTCCTGCTGTCCAACCACCACCGAGGCCTGAGGGAGAAACGGTGAAGACATCACGCTGAGTGAGACAAGCCAGACGCAAGAGGACAAGGGCCATGCGAGTCCACTTCCGAGAGGCCCCACAGCAGATCCACAGACGGCGGGTCGCTGGGGGTGCCAGGGGCTAGGGAGGGGGAGGGGGAGTTACTGCTTGATGGGGGCAGAGTCTCATTTTGGGAAAAGGTTCTGGAGATGGTGGTGGTGACGGTGGCACGACAAGGTGAATGTATCGGGTTGGCCAAAAAGTTCGTTTGGGTTTCTCCTTACGATGGTATGGAACACCCAAATGAACTTTTTGGCCAACCCAATACTTGATGTCACTGAGCTGGACACTGAAAATGGTTCAGACGCTACATGGGGCCCAGCTGTCCTGTGTCCCCTTCCACACGACGCAGGGCAGCACCCTCTGCTTGGCGGAGCCCTGGGCAGCCCACACAGCAGCCTGAGTGCACCGAGCGTGAGCCACTCTCGTGGCTTCCTGTCTTCCTCCTCTGTTTCTCACTGAAGTAAGAAAGTCTGTGGTTCTTACTTTCTCTCTACAGCCTCACAATCACTAAAAACGAGAACCAAGTGGTTCTAAGCTTTCCCTCTACAAAGTTGGGGGTGGGGGGGCCCTATGAGAAAAATCAAGCCGTCTCTCTCTCCCTGCAGCTCCTACATTCCCAGGCCCCCAGGAACACTGCAAGACCCCCCCATTCCACCCCACAGGGGCGTGCGCGGCCCCAGGTGCCCTGGGCCGACGGAACAGCCCACTAGGTGAAGCAGCTGGCTCTCCTTTGGGGCCACGATGCAGAAAAATACACACATACTGTACCTTTAAGACCTAAGAACTCCACTCAGCCCAGGAGGACACATTAGGAGAGGGAACAGAGCGGGAGGAAGGGCCCGGCAGACCCCGGGGTCCTCCTGGAGCTGAGCCCAGTGGGTGAAAAGGCCTGCACCTACTGAATTATGCATTTCTCCTTTAAAATCGCTTGCTAAGTGGTGTTCAATCAACTGACATTAGATGCCTGAGGGGGTGACTCTGTGAGACCAGAGAGGGGGCCAGATCCCGGGGGCCACCATCCTGGGCACTCAGGCTCCCACCAAGCCCCCAAGGAGGGGGCGTCCTCTCCAGCTGACAGAACCAAGTCCCTGCACAAAGCCACATGCTGGATCTCAGGCATGTCCAGGTCTCCTACCTTCAAGGTCTGCATTCTTTCCCCAGACTATGTGGACATATGTTCCAGAAGGCTACCCTTGGTATGTGTACATGTGTTACCCGCAGAAAATCTCTTCCTGCCCCCCTGGCAGACCAACTAACCCCGGCAGCACTTTTTTTTTTTTTTTGGCTGAGTTGGGTCTTCATTGCTGCATGTGGGCTTTCTCTAGTTGCAGCGAGTGGGGGCTGCTCTTCGTTGCGGTGCACGGGCTTCTCATTGCGGTGGCTTCTCTTGCTGCGGAGCACAGGCTCTAGGCGTGTGGGCTTCAGTAGTTGTGGCACATGGGCTCTAGAGCGCAGGATCAGTAGTTGTGGCACACGGGCTTAGCTGCTCCACGGCATGTGGGATCTTCCCGGACCAGGGATCGAACCCGTGTCCCCTGCACTGGCAGGCGGATCCTTAACCACTGCGCCACCAGGGAAGTCCCCCGGCAGCTGGGGCAGCAGGGCCCTCCCGCTCCCTCCAGTGTCTCCACACGGTCTCCCAGCCACTGACAGCTCCTTCCTAGTGCTCCCTGGGCCATGCGCTGACCCCTCTATGCACACGGCCGGCCACCTCTGTCACCTTTTCCCAGACAGCCCCTGCCCCTCTGCACCTCCCAGGACTGCCCACAGCAGAGCCTGTCAGCACCATGACCCTGCCCCAGTGCCCTGACTGCTGAAGGGAAAAGGCAGATGGACAGGCAGTGTCCTTCCAACACGTCTGTCCTCTTGGGCGCTTTGCCACCTGACCTGCTGGAGGAATCTGAGCCAGGTGCCCCAGGAGGATGTACAGGGTTACAACATTTTCCGGGAGGTTTTTTTTGTTTGCCAAACAACTGATCAGGTCCCCTCCACCTCTGGGGAGGTCACTCGGTGCCCACTCTCATGCGAGAGGCATCACCCCCCAGCCTAGGAGAGAGGACAGCACCGGCCCCTCCACCGACGGCCTGACCTTGGGCAGGTGTGTGTGTCTCACACCCCCTCAGACCCAACCTGACGACAGCGTATAATCTCACTCCAGCCACTTCACAAGAATGTTCCGAGGTCACGAGAAACAGCCTCCACCAAAGTCATGTTTACTTCCCAAGTCAGGCATCGCAGTCCCCGCCTCCGCCCCACATTGGCAGGCGCGTCTCCCCGGGGCACCGCCACCGCCACGTCCCTGTTTTGCAAGGTGGCAGTGGCCAGGGGGCACCAGAATCCAAGACAGCTGATTAGCAGGCCCCAGGCCGGGGATTCAGGAAGCTCTTGGGATTGACTGAGAGGAGCCCAAACCTCAGCAAAGAAGGAAAAATAACCTCCAGGACATCTCCAAAGCTAACAAGCTTCCTTGCTGGGGCACCTGTGTCATCAGGCTCCCCAGAATCAATGCCGATTATTAGATGGGGGAAAGCGGAGTGGGGCTCAAACAGGAAGGGGCTGGACCAAACAGAAACCTCAGAGATGGGGGTCTCATTCCATCCGTGACCCACAAACACCACGGCACCCAAGACACAAGACATCAAGGTAGATCTTTGTCTAGAGGATCTCACCACCCTGAAGAAGGAAGCCGGACAGACACAGGATTCACAGGAGATAGCTGCAAACATACAGCTAAAGAAAGACACACAGTCAGAGAAGATGCAAGGACATTACAAAGGTTTTGTTTGTCTGCACTGGTTTTTTAAAGACAAGGTGCATGGAAAGAAGCCTTTCCACAAACCCGTGAATAAAGGCAAGAGAGAATTTCCAGGAGACAGTGCTTGGCACTTAGTAGATGCTCAATAAATACCTGAGTGCCTGAACGGGGGACAGGTGGTTGCCTTAGTAAAGGAAACGTAGGTACAAACCAGAGTAAAGAAGAAAGACGTGGAAAAATTGTGTTAATAAATTTTAAAGAAAAAAAGTTAAAGGGACTTCCTTGGCGGTCCAGTGGTTAGGACTCAGCACTTTCACTACCGTGGCCCCGGGTTCAATCCCTGGTCCAGGAATTGAGGTCCCATAAGCCGTGAGGCCAAATAAAAAAGAAAGAAAAGAAAAAGAATGTAAGGAAAGGATCTTAGCAACGACAGGGTCCAACCCCTAATGTTTTAGATGAGAGAGATGTGGCCACATGAAGTGTTAGGACGCAGCTCTCCTGACACCCAGCCGGGTGGTCTTGGCCCACCAGGCTGCCCAGCGCCGCATGATGCTCCACCTGAACTCCTCCTAAGACCCGGCTGGTGAGCACAACACACACACCATCTCTCTGCTGCCCAATCAGGGACTCACTGAGTGCTGGGGGCCAAACTGTGTCCCCCTGAAATTCACCCGTCGAGGTCCTAGTCTCCAGCACCTCAGAACGTGACTGTATTTGGAGATGAGTTTCTCAAGAGGTGATTAAGTTATAATGGGGTCATCAGGGTGGGGCCTATCCAATCTGAATCATGTCCTTATAAGAAGAGGAGATTTTAGGCACACACAGAGCCACCAGGGGTCCACAGGCACAGAGGGAACACCATGTGAAGGGGAGGACCATCTATCTACAAGCCAAGGAGAGGCCTCCGAGGAAACCAATCCTGCCAGCAGCTTGATCCTGGACTCCCAGCCTCCAGAATTGCAGGGAAAATAGATTTCTGTTGTTGAAGCCCCCAGTCTGTGGCATTTTGCCCCAGAACGCTAACATACTGGGCTGCTTCAAACACGTGGGTGTGAAAGCCAAGGAAACATCGCCATGGCTAACAGGTGTTTTCCTGAAGAGAAGACACCTATGAAGGACCAGAGATGGGGCATCAAGGATGAACGCTACCCAGCAACTTCAAAACCCTAACTGAGTGAAACAGGCCAGATGCAGAAGGACAAATATTACATGATTCCACTCACATGAGGTACGTGAAACAAGTAAATTCACAGAAAATAGACCGAAAGTAGAGCAGTGGTTGCCAGGGGCTGGGGGTGGAGGAAAGGTGAGTTATTGCATAATGGATACAGAGTTTCTGGTAGGAATGATGGAAAGTTCTAGAGACAGTTATGGTTACACAACAGCATGAATATACAGAATGCCACTGAACACGGAAAAAAGGTGAAAATGCCACGTTTTGCTACATATATTTTACCACAATAAAGAAAAACCTATCACATGTTACATAAACAAGTTATTTTAATTAAAGTTATTACATTTTTTCAAGAATAAGGAAAAAATCCTACATGAGCCACAGGGATTATAATTCTAGTCGGGGTCAAGACCCCCGTGGGGTTCAGAGTTAATTAAATCTGCCACCACCTTCTCCTGAGCCTTGATCTGAAAAGCAGCCTCAGTCAAAACTCAGGCCTGTTGTCTGGCAACTGGAGAAGATGCCCATCCGTTCACCATGAATGTGGAACCCTCTGAAACCACAGGGCAGGCTGGACCACGGGATTCCCAGCCAGGGAGGGGAGGCGGCTATTGAAGCCAGAAGCAACAGGGAGGAATGGGGGGGCACCTACCCCTGGACCCACACGAATCTACACTCCCAGCTCCTTCTTCAGTGAAAGGTCCAGAATGCTTCCTTCTGTTCCCAAAACATTAAAGTCATCCTTCCCAAGCTGGAGAATCCTTGTAAAATTGGATCTACATTCCGTTTCCACCCTGGTGATGATTTAAATGGTCTCGGACTCTGCCTCTGTCCCCCGGGAGGAGCCTGCACTCAACCTGGAGGTGGCGGCAGGCTCTGGTCTAGAGATGCCGGTGGAGCCCAGGCCAGGCCTGGGTGACCTTTTCCTGCCCCACAGTTACTCACGCTCGTCGCCGGTCCATTCAACCACCCAAGGGAAAAACAAAGCTGCGATCATTCTGATGATAACATGTCACCAGAATCCAAAGGGCAAATTAAGCTGCTTAATAGAAATGTGAAACAACAGGGCAGCCACTTGCAGGAGCGCCCAGGAAGAAACACAAGATCTAGGGTCCCATCTCACAAGGGACACATGGGGCTGGGGGTGCCTCAGACCTAAAAGAGGAAAGGTCCTTGGTTGTGTGGCCTCTCTCAGGAAAGGGTGGCCAAAGTCCTCGAAAGGAGTTTAAGGGACAGGGGTGGACACAGCTAAGACGCTTCCCAATGACCAGCCACCTTCCCATCTTCCCGACCCGGCCCCCTGGCTGTGGAAAGGAGGACAGGATCTTGGGGATGTGCTGTGTGTACGGCTCTGAGCTGGGCTCCACGGGAGGCCCAGGAATGAACCAGGGATCCCTGCCTTCAAGACGCACACGTGGATGTGACACCACATGGATGACATTCGGGGACACGACGCAAAGTGAAATTATCCAGACACGGAGGGACACGTAATGTGTGTGATTCCACTCCTGCGACGCGGCGCCAAGAGTCATGGAATCATAGAGACGGAAAGTAGAGGAGACGGTCCCAGGGGCTGGGGGACGGGGCACTGCTGTTTGATGGGGACAGAGTCGCAGCTCGGGAAGATGAAAAGTCCTGGAGACGGACAGTGGTGATGGTAGCACAACTACGTGAACGTACTTGATGCCACTGATCTGTACACTTAAAAACGGCTAATGTGGGTGAAGATAGTAAATTTTATGTCATATAGTACCACAAAAAAAATAAATAAATAAATAAAGGACAAAGCACACAGTCCAGAGTCACAGAAGCCTCTGCTCCACTGCTCCTCAGGAGCAGACGGCAGCCTCCACCCCCTGCCCCTAGACAAGGCCCCTCTCCAATGCAGCTATTTCCAGAAGTTTCCCTGATGGCATGCCCTCTGAACACATAAGTGATGTGTGTGTTCCTGTCTCCCATTAACTTGTAAGCTCCCAGAGGGCAAGGACCACACTCTCTCCTTCTATGCAGCCCGTCCTGTAAGAGGGACAGGCTTGCACACAGCAGAGCTCGCAGCTGGTGGGCCCTGGGTGTGCGGAGCTCGAAGGACCCCTAGACACCCCCACTTGCATTTTTCAGGCATGTGTGGGGCAGTGGGAAGAACATTGGCTCTGCATTCCCGTGGGGCCTGGAGGCCCAGCTCTGCCACTTCCTGGTTGCATCCTTACCTGCAGATGTGGAGCAGGTGGGGTGATGGAGAGCCCACAGGGGGCCCTGCCTGAAGCATGCTGTCACCATGCCTGGCGCACAGCGGCTGGTGGTCATTTCAGCTCCTTTCCTCAACTCGGAAATACGGGAGTAAAGAGGCTCTGAAGCTACTAGGGCCGGGCCCCCATGTCGGCGGCTGCTGTTGCGTCAGAGAAATTAGGTGACTTCCACTCCCTCCCACAGCGATTTTGCTCATTGTCACATTTCAGAGGCGCAGCCCTGGCCAGCAGGCACCTAAAGAACATAGCTAAATAGGACACAGACAGATGGCCGGGCCAATGGGTCCCTCCTTCCCCTCCAGCCACAACGCTCAGAGGAACGTGCTGGGTACTGAGTTTACAGGCTCCCGGAGCTAAAACCACCAAGAGTTTCAAAACCTAACAGGAGAGAGAACGTGGTACCTTGAGGACTTTCAGAGAAGGATCCAGAAAGTGCTAAGAGTGGAGTCCAAGCTGTCAAATTAACTCCTCGGCTGGGAACCTACCCAGCGTTACCCACGGAGCTGGGTTCTCCTGTGTGCAGGGGCTGAGAGGCAGGCGAGGAGCTGTGAGCTTGGGGAGACGGCCCGCAGGGAGGGCCCCGAAACACACCCCCTCCAACAGGGCCCCGGTCCCTGGAGACTCTGAATTCCCCCAGCAAGACATCATGGTTTCAGGTTGTAGGTCTCCACGAAAACGCCTCATTTTCTGCTTTATTAACGATGTTCTCCCACACCCTGGCGGGCGCCGAGGACCAGTTCAAGCTGGCTCGCTCAGCCGACAGCTGGCCAGACGGGGCTGGTGCCCAGCGACCACAGGGCAATCCTCCAGACCCTGGAGGAGCTGACGTGCCTGCAAAGCAGGCTTCTAAATACTACGGCCTCCCCCCAACCCGTCCCACGAGGGACTCAGGGGATGCGGCTGGGCCAGGCCACAGATCCCGGCGACACACCACAGCCCACCCCAGCAGCAGATGAAGTCAGCAACTAGATGTGCCTAAAACAAACAGGACGGGGCACTGATCGCAAAGAGGCCACTCCACAGAGCCAAAAATAGCCTCACTTGTTTCAAGAGGATGCTGACCAACGAAGCACATACAACTCCATCAGCAGAGAAAGAAAAATCAATGGAGCAGAAAACCGGATCAGCCCAACAGGGACCAGGACTCTGAGAGATTCCCGACTGCCTCAACCCCACCCCCACCCCAAATCCCTCTCCTTACTCCAATCACGAACTGTGCCTGGATCTCAAAACCCAGTCCCATCACCCCTGCGCCTCACGGTATTTGTACTCAAATGTATACACGTACTATATACACAAATCCCATAGGTTTAATCTCAGTGCCAGGAGTCAGACCATGGACTAGGAGCCCAAAATGAGCATCAGTGGGCAGGGAAGACGAGGAGGCAAGAGCACACTGATGGATCAGAAAATGGAGCTAGGGTAAGATGCACAGAGGTGAGTAATGATGGGTGATGTCTCTCATCAAAACTGGGCAGATCAGAACGGGCGTGGCCCTGCTTCAGCCCTGGATAAAATCTTCACCCTGTGGATCTTCAGTGGCCCACTGAGTCAGAACTGTCCGTCACCTCACTTCCTCTTCATTCCTATTTTCACCTGCTCTGACTAGCAAGCGAACCTGACACTCCTATGGCCTGGGAGCAGCTGGCACCTCTTGGGTTCCCCAAACGTGTCATATAACTCTTCCAGGACAGGTGGCGGGGATTGCCCAAGACACGGATCAATCCCGGCTAAAAGCATCCATCCAAGCAGCAGAGATGACCCACTCTTTATACCATCCCTACTGCTCAGGTGGGGGGAATCAGAAGGCAAGGAGATGACTGCCCAGGGCATCCTGGTCCCAACCCACAGAGAGTACTCTCACAAGAAGCACAGAGCTCTAGACCCAAAGGAAGGAGCCACCGACCGTCCCACACACCACCCCTCCCACCCCAATCCCATTCCAAACACTGGGAATCTGCCTTCAGGAGGAAGGTGGGATGTAGTTTGTTCAGGCTCAGAATCATTAAGAATCCTTCCAGTCCACAACAGTATTTGAAAATCACTCCAAAAACTATCCACCTTTTCCTCCCCGCATTCCCTACTGCTCAGTGGTTTCCAGCCAGGGGCAGGTGTGCCCACCAGGGTGGTAGAGGTACCCACCTGCGTCTCCATGGAAGGTGCCGTCTTGAAGCAGCCTGCTGGACAAGCTGTCCCCATCGCTGGGCCAGATCTGCCCCGTCTTGCGGACGCCCACGATGGTGGCCTCGGACACGACCACCGGTCCCTGCCGGTGCCGCTTCTGGCACTGGGGCGTGGGGGGGCTGCTGCTGTCGAAGGATTGCTGGGAGTTCTGCGAGGGTGAGCGGCTCTTGTCCCGGAACATGCGGTAGGTGGTGGGGCTCGGGGACACGCGGCTGGACTGACCCGAGGAGAAGTCCTCCTCGCTGGACGTGAGGTTCTCGTTGGAGCTGCAGTCCGGGGTGTAGCCGCCTCCGCTGTCCTCAAAGCTCCGAGGGGAGTAGGACCTCCGGGGCCAGGTAAGGCGCTTCTCCTGCTCCGAGGTGCTCTGGCTGCGCTGGAGCGAGCCCTTGCCCTCCCCTTCCACCATCATGCCCCCGACATAGATGCTCTGGTAGGGCTGGTACTCCAGGGGCGGCCAGGGGGGCCTGCCGCCGCCATTGGCGTTGATCAGGTTGTCCTTCAGGAAGCGCGGGTTCAGCTCCACGTCCTCAAAGTCGCCGTCGAGGCCGCAGCTGCTCTCGGAGAGGCGCCCGCGGTAGGAGGGCCTGGGCGGGTCCCCAGGGCCGGGCCCAGCGCCCTGCTGGGACTTCTTGCGCTCCATCTGCATGGCCTGGCTGCCCAGGGAGCTTATGCGGTCCGACACGTCTTTGTCGTTGACCTTCACCAGGCCGCGCTCGTGGTGGAACTCGACGTTCACGTAGAAGGGTTTCTCGGCGTCCGCCGCCGCCGGCTGGACGGGGCCCTTGCGGATCCTCTCGAAATTGGAACGCAGGGCCGCCACGCTGGTGGGGGGCCCGCGGTCGTCGCGGTCCGCGGGAGCGGAGGCCCCGGGCCTGCGCGTGGCCGCGGGCCTGGCCTTGCCCGGGGAGCCCTTCCCGTCGAGCCGGGCCTCGGGCTCGTCGGCGGTCGGCGGGTCGGCGCAGTCGGCTGGCGCGGGCTGGGGGCGCGGCGCGCGGGGCTCGGCGGCGCCGTCGGGGGGCTGCGCCGCGCGCCGGAAGCCCCAGCGCTGTCGGTCGTAGCTCTTCTTCTCCTTGGCCAGCAGCGTCTGCAGGTAGATCATGCGGAAGCGCTCCTGGTTCACCTCTTGCTCCAGGCGCCGGATGGAGGCCTTGCAGCGCTCCAGCTCCTGTTCAATGTCGCCCACCGAGCGCAGCTCCATGGGCGGCGGCTCCGAGTCCGGGAACTGCGCCTTCCACGCCTCGGCGAAGCCCACCGGGTCCACCATGGCGCGGCCGGCCTCACCTGCGCCGCCCGGCTGCCGCGGGGCCCGGCTCAGCGGCGGCGCGACGGCCTCGCCAGGCGCGGCCCGGGGCGCCGGGCGGCCCCCATGCCCCCAGCGGGGCAGCGGTGGCGGCAGCTGGCGAACAATGCCCGCCCCCTCCCGGGCGGCAGGTGAGGCTGCGGCCAGGCTCCCCGCGCGCGGGGCGGGGCGAGGGGCGGGAGCGCGAGCGCGGGGGAAGGGCGCGGGGCTGCGCGCGCCGCTATTGTGTGCGGGGCTCCCGGCGCGCGCAGGGTGGGTGCTACCTCCGCTAGGCCGGGCCCACTAGCCCATGGCCGCCGCCGGCGCGCTGCTCTCCTCGGGCTCCCGCGCCCTCGCCCAGCCGCCGCCGCCTCCCCGCGCTGCGCTTGGCCCGCTCGCTCACGCCGCACTCGCGCCCGGCCCGCACTCGGTGCCGCAGGAAGGGGAGGGCCGGGGGGCGGTGGCCGCGGCGCGGCGGACCGAGCGGGAGGGCCTCTTAAAGGGGCCGCTCCCCCGCCCAGCCGTGGCCCTGCCTGCGTCCCCGCGCCTGGGAAAACCGAGGCCCGGACGGCGAGTTCTGCATTCCTGGGACAGGAACCCCTGGGTCCGCATTGCCCCCCAGCCCGGCAGCCCCTCACCGGCGTCACGGCTGAGCGCGCCCCTAGCGGACAGGTCACCCAGCGGTGCCAACGGGCCTCCAGCGCTGGGGTCCCGGGGTGGGTGAAGAAACAACATCTGCCACACGGGACTGTCACAGATAATCAATAGGAATTTCTCCCCAGGTCAATCAACACCCACGTCTCCCTTCCTGCGGTCCTGGGCCAGGTGTTTGCCTGACTCAGAACTTATCTCTGTAATCTGCCTCTGAAGGGGTCGCCAGCCTCCACTGGGACGCGCAGGGCTGGGCGGAAGACAGCATAGCCCAGGCGGGCAGCGAAACAAAATCTGTTCTCGTCCCCCAGGGAAGCCCAGAGATCTTAGACACACAGCACCCTGGAGGGAGTCCAAGGGGCGCCAAGTGAAAATACCCCAATCAGCCTGCTGGGTGAGGGGATACGGAAACAGGATTTGTCGATCAGAGAACCCGGCTTGAATCCTGACCGCCTCTGCCCCTCTGTGCCTGCTTCCTGGGCGTTGAAATGAGAACCAGGATACCTCCCCACCCCGCTCCCAGACACCCGCGGCTGTTGTCCCTGCACGGATGTGAGGGGTTGTCTTGCCTTCCCCGCAGTTCCAGTGCCACCCAGAGCGGATGCCCTGACATCTAACCTAGAGGAACGGAGCCCAGGGCCGGCCTGTTTGTGACCTTGGCAATTCCCTTCCCCTCTCTGAGCCCAAGTTTTGTCCTCATATGTCAGATGTTGTGAGCACCATGTGTAAGGCAACCAGATAGGGCAAACATAAAGCATGTGCTGTTCCTTCCATGATTGCCTTTAATGCTGGTGCCCTGGGAGACTGGCAGGAAAACCCTGGGGGCGGGACTGGCAGACACTTCCAGGCACAGCTCACTGCCGCCCCCTGCAGGCTCTCCACCCTCCTGCTGTCACCCCTCCCAGGCCCCATGTCCCCTCCCACTCCTTTGCAAGGCCAACAGGGCCCTTGTAAAGCCTGTTTTGCAGGTGAGGAAACAGGGGTTGATGCCCTGACTTTGTGGCCAGCAATGCGAGGCGGAAATCCCAGCAGTGCTCACATCCTGAGGACCTCTTCTTCAAAACGGGTATAATAAATCCTGACCTCCCAGGGCATGGCACACAGCAGCTCAGCATCAGTATTAGTTGCCTTCCTTGGATGACCTGCTCCCATCACCCAGGGAGTGGGTCCGACAGGACTAGAACCCAGGCCTCCAAAACCCCATTCCCTGGCTGTCAGCAAGGAGAATCCCAAAAGCACAAACATTTTTTCCCCCTTGCTGACAGGGTCTCTCAGTTTCCAGGGGGAATTGTGGGCTCATCAGGGACATTATCATTAAACACCTGGGAAAGAAAAGGATACTTTGGGGGGGGGGGTGGCTTCATCCATCAGTGAGGTGTCCCTTTCTCTGGTTTGCAGGCCCCAGCTCAGCCCCACCTTAAGTACTGTACACATAAGCAAGCTCATATCAGAAACTCTGACGCTGTTTGGTTTGGGTTTGCAAGCTCTGTTCTCTTGGTAGAGCAAGTGGCTTGTTGGGCACAAGGACACTGCAAGATAGTGGCTATCTCCCCATGGGACAGCTTGTTCTGGCCCCAAGGACACTCCTCCCATCCTCTGAGCCTTCCCTGAAAGCACTCCCACCCTGGGTCTCTGGTCCTTCCCCGAAGAGCTTTCTTATCATTCCTCCCTCCTGAGGAAGGGAAGAATGAGGAGGAAAGTGGGGTCCATGTATACAACACTCTGTAATCCCCCATTTGGTGTCTGTCCCCAGCTAGATCTAAACTTCTAAGAACAGAGATCTGTCTGTCTTGTTCCCCAGTGAACCCCCAGTGCTTACGACATAGTAGGTGCTCAGCCAGTGCTGGCCCCGGGTGGGAGCGCAGAGCCCAGGGAGGAAAGGGTGAGGCAGGCAGAGCCAGACCACAGCAGAGGTGTGTGGGCCTTGAGGGCGGGCATCCAGGAGGAGGCAGAGGTCAGGGGAAGGCTGGCCGGCGAGCTGGTCCTAAAGATGGGGACAGACAGGTAAAGATGGGGAGAGTTCAGAGTTCTGGGTGTGTCTGAGGAACAGCTGGGTTAGGGGGTGAGGCTGGTGTGGGCTGCAGGATGTCACATCAGGGGTTTCGCACCCGTGAAAACCATCACCACAATCACCACCACTCCCAATAGATGGGTTTTTTTTTTTCATCTAAAAACTAAAATGGAACAGGAAAGTGGGATTGTTGGTGATGTCCCCTCCTCAACTTCCTTCATTTTCTGGGATATGGTTTTGTGGCTCTATAATTCATTTCACAATCTCTCTCTCTCTCTCTCTCTCACACACACACACACACACACACACACACACACACACACACACACTCGTACCCTCAGCAGCAGCTCTAGTGGTCCTTGAACCCAGACCAACCTTCCGGCAACCCCTCCCCGAGGCTATCCGGTCCCTTTGCTGGAAGGAGCGGCTGGGACTCAATGGCCCCCTCTGCTGGAAAGAACGCAGAACTTCCGATGCCTCAGAACCCTGGGGATGGAAACAACCCCAATGTCCGTCATGGGAATATCACAGTGGAATATTATATGACCATGAAAGAAAATGCAGCACCAATACATGCTAAACATTGATGAACCTTGAAAAAATTTATGCCAAGTGAAAGAAACCAGTCATAAAGGGCCACATATTGTATGACTCCATTTACATGAAATGTCCAGAATAGACAAATCTATAGAAACAGAAAGTAGGCTGGTGGTCACCTGGGGATAGGGGATGGGAGGAATGGGGAGTGACTGCTAATGGTCTCACACAACAATAAGTGGGGACCATATTTTGCTCCTTCCCTGCCTTGTCTGTACCCTCCTCCCCACCCCTTTGGGGGCAGAGGCTAGAGGAGGGCTCCCTCCAAACGGGATATGGCCACATGACCCCCATCTGTCATCTGTCATCCGTCAGCCCCAGGGAGCTGCGGGCAAGATCAGAAAATGGGGGCGATCGATACAGCTGTTCTCTAGCCCTGCTTGTTGCTCTGTGCCGGATGGTGCCTGGCGGGGTGCCTCTTCCAGGTTACCAGCCCCGGCCCAGAGTGGGTAGCCGGGGTCTCTGAGGGACTTCCCTGGCCAAGGGCTCTGAACAAGTGAGCTGTGGGCCTTTCCTCCCAGGCCCCCTTGTCTGTAACTCCACCACCTTCTGCAGAATCAATTCTGGATGAAGCCCTGCAGTGGGGGGCATCCCGGCCGAGTGCCCAGGCTGCCATTTCCAGCTTCACAGAGAAGAAGGGGCTGGGACAAGATGAGCTGGTTCCTGAAGGCACGGCCAGTGATATGGTGCAGGCTGTGGCTTCCAGTGGCCAGAGGCCCAGAGCACCCTCAGGCCAGGGGTGCCATCCACCTGTTGGGGATCAGGGAGCAGAAGGAAGGGTCTGCAAACAGCAGCCTGGGGACAGGCCGCACTACCCTGCTCCCTCCTGGGGCGCAGGCTCAGACAGGTGGCTGTTGGCCCTGAATTCTGGGAGGCGTCTGGATGAGGGGGTGGAGCCTGGAAGGAGGCCGTGGGACAGCCACGCTCCCTGTCTGCCCGACATATGGGAGGTGACAGGGGAGGCCACAGCAGATGGCAGAGGAGCCCGGGGGCTGCTGGGAGAGTCTCATCTCAGGGCCTCTTTGGGTGACGTGCGCCCAGGGCCCCCTGCCCCCATCTCCGGGAGCCCCGAAGGCTCAGAAGATGAGGGCCCTCTCTGAGCTGTTGCTGCTTCTGAAAGCTCCCCCTCCAACACCCCACCTCTCGTCCCCACCCTGGGCCTCCTGGGTCCCCGAGTCCCCTCTGTAGTCCCCAGGCCAGGAACGCCTGTCACCCTGGCCTCTCCCAGGTTCTTACCTGTGTGAGAGTGTGAGTGGAGCAGGTCCCCTGCCCATCACCATGCTCCATTACCTACATCTCAGGTGACCTCAGGTGTCCAGCTTAGGCTGCCCGGGTCCCTCAGGAGAGCGCAGTCCCTCTGGGAGTGGCTCCCATCCCATCGTCAGGCCGAAGTGGGCATTGGGTGGATCCGAGGCCCCCTGTTCCCTCCAGAGGTCACAGCAGTGTCAGGGAAGGGGGAGGCTCCCGCTTGCCAGGAGGCCGAGACCCCCACCCTGCTCTGGGTCACTACAGAGACTGGTCCCGTGGCTGTGGGGCTGGGGAAGGACCGACTAAAATCACGGGGCTCAGGGAACAGGGTGTGATGGGGAGCGACTGATTAGCTCATTAGCTCTGCTGTGGACCCTGAGGAGGACCAGGTGTGGGACCTGGAGTGGGATTCCCACTGGGATCAGACTGCAAGCTGGCGTGGGAGGCGGAGACAGAGGAGGGACCAGGAATGCGGAGGAGAAGTGCTCAGCTGCATCCTGTCACCTGGGCTCTGTGCTCAGGCTCCTCTCCAGTCAGGTGGGGACAGGAGGTCCTGATACCCAGCCCACAGGGTCACTGGGATGAAAGGGGCTTCTTCCCCCTCCACTGAGTGCTCAGTAAATGGGGGTTCTGGCTACTCCCCCAAGAGGCTAGATGGCCCCATTCCTGGGTGGCCCCTGCTATGGGCCAGAATTCCCACCTCCAGTGGACTGGAGGCAGTGGTGGTGCCTGCATGCGACTCCTTCCCCAGGCCTGCACGGTTTTCCCTGGAATCTTCTGTGTCTGGCTCTCACCAAGCTCCTCCCAGGAACAGACCTTACGCTTGAGCCCCTACAGCCCTCACTGGCTGCTGCCTGACTTCAGGAGCCTCTGAGTGAGTAGTGGGCACATCCGCCTCTGGCCACCGAGGAGGGCCAAGCACAGCACTGTCCCCAGGAGGTTTAAGAAGAGGCATCTTGGTGAGAGTGAATGTGTCTGCCGGGAGACTCAGCGGGATTCCTGTCTCCCTACTACATCTAGGTGAGCACCTGCCGGGGGCCTTTTGTCTAGGAGATGCTGGGGAGATGAGGTCACAGGGTTGCTGCCCTGGCTCTTAGGGTCCCACAAGGTGGTGGAGGGGGGGCTGGGGGAGAAGCCCAAACATGGACACCACACCCAGAAGTAACAAGTGCTGCGGGAGCCATGCGGGCTCCAGGAAGTCCTCCCAGAGAAGGGGTGCCTGAGCTGCCGGGCACAGAAGAGGCCTGGCACCTGCAAAGACTAGTGATCACGGGGGAAGGCTGGAGCACAGGGGCCAGCAGGGTGGGCTGGGGCGGCCACTGAGGGGCCTCAAGTGCCGGGGTGAAAGAAGCGAAGGAGGGGAAGGGGCCCGGGATGGCTCTGACGCTCTCGCATGAGGCCCTGGGTCTCCGCCCCAGAAATTTAAGTGCTTGTAGAGGATGTCTTTGTGGACTCATGGTATCAGTGGAACCACAGCAAAGTGGCTCTGCCACTTCAGAAGAAACACCGAACAGTTGGGCACACACGGGGCAACAGGAGGAGAGTTTCACAAAGGGCCATTTAGAGGGGGTGGGTGCACATGAGACAGTGGTCCTGGCTCGGGGGCTAGTGACAGTAGGGTGCATTACCGCCCCCCCCGGTCCTGGGGCCTAGAGGGGTGGGGGACGGAGCCGGGGGGGTGCCAGCCCACCTGACCAGGGTCTGCCATCCTGACGCTGTCTGTGGTGTGCCCCAAACCCGGTCCTGGTGCACCCTGAGACAGCCTGCCCCTCAAAACTGGGTCTGGTGGGCCAGCCCACCGAAGGCCCAGCAAGGCCTCTGTGGGGAATCCCGAGTGTGCAAAGCTATAACTATGAGGATGGTCACTTCAGTTAAAAAAAAGCTAAAAGCTGGACACAAGCCAACTGTCCCACGGCCGGGCAGGGTGAATGGACTCTGGCCCATCTGCATGAAGGCAAACCTGCAGCTGCTAAAGGGACACGCAGGCTCGCTCTGGCAGTTCCTCGGAATGCGGCCTGCCCTGTGGGCGTGGGGAGAGGTCACTCTGGTTTAACAGCAAACAAGGCGCCGAGGTCGTGGCCGTGCTGTGTAGGAACAGGAGTCCTACCCGCTGCAGACGAGGCTTACGTCGGGGACCGCAGGGACTGTCACTGCATGCAGAGCTCTGTGCTGTCTCGTTTCACAATAAGCACATATGCCATTCCTTTAGGAGTGATTTATATAAAGAAGTATCTTCTATCTATGAAAAAGGAGAGCTAAAAGTGTGGTGAAGGGGGAATGAACAGAAGCTGCCGAGTCTCCCAGCGGCTAACCACCTGGCTGCCCGAGAAATGCTCACCATCTCCGAGAAACAGGCGGGAGCCAGACGTGCCACCTGCCTATGGCCATGGAGGGCAGGACTGGGGGGCACACACCCAGGGCTGGGGAGAGTGGGGTGGGTGGGGGCTCAGTAGCCCCTGAGGAGGAGCAACACGAGGGCATGGAGAGGGCTGGGCGCTCTGGGCGGGAGCTGGGGAGGGGAGGCCTGGGTGCTCCTGCGTGATCCGGGTTGCAGCAGACAGGGAGCCTTGACTTCAGCAAGTCCCGCTCGCCTGGACCACCGAGATGAGGAGGATTCCGAGGCCGACCCAGGAAAGTGGGGAAGAGGCCCGAGGGGATGCTGACTGTGCCCAGGGCGAGCGCTGTGGGCCTGGGGGCACGTGTCTGTGCCTGTGGTGCTGAGCCTCCCGGGGCCGGGGGGCTGTCGGGTGACTCTGTAAGTGCAACTGGCCTTCCAGATGACAGCCTCAGTGCCCCCACCAGCTGGGCAGCCACTGGGGGCCTTCCTTGGCTCCCGACCCACTAAAGAGAAGAGGCGGAGCCCTGGGGCTCAGCACGGTGGGTGTTCCGTGTCACCCTCCAGGTCACTGGAGGCACTGCCCACACGCATGCAGGCAGTGGAGGCCTCTGACGCAGGCTCAGCTAACAGCAACCTGGGCTGGAGGGCCTCTTGCTGTCCTGGGTCTCGGGTGGGTGTCCCTCCATCCCTGTAATGAGGGGAGAAGTCACCTGGCATCAACCAGGCACCTGCAGCTGATGGGGGTGGGCGTCTGAGCTGGCAGGTGGGCAGGGAGGCTGCAGGCTGGAGGTCAGAGGGATGGGGGAAGGGGCAGCCAGGAGCCAAGAGCAGAGGGCGACAAGCCAAGGGAATGGTTGAGTCTTGGGCCGGAGGGTGGTGGACGCGTTTTTCAGGCCGCAAGCCTCTCCCCAGCCTGGCCCATCACCTGCACGTACGGATGATGTCCCCGTCGCCGACCTGCGGCCGGGCACTGCTCCTCCGCTCCAGGTCCTGCAGCACCGAGTGCTCGAAGGCCAGGGCGGCCACGCGGCTGAAAAACGCCTTCACGTTCTCCCCTGTGGGCACGGGACAGCCATGACCCCGGCCACCTCTGCCCCTGCCCATGGATGCAGTGGGGGGTGGGGGAGCCAGCGGTGCGGGAGCCAGGACAGCCCCCCGCTGTGCAGAGGATGGGCTCCCCACCCTGGCCACCTGCCCTGGCCACTCCTGAAAATCTCTGAGCCTTGGTTTCCCGGCATCTAATCTTCCAATCAATTGCTACTGAGCACCCGTGGGCCAGGCACCGAGCCGTGTGGGCCTGCTTTCCTGTAACCTTTGAGCACCTCTCCAGTGGGCAGCCATGAGGATTAGAGCCACTGGCCCCCATGTGGGGCCTTTGTGCCTCCTCTGCCAGGAGGACAAGACCACCCATCTGGGCACAGGGCCGGGCCCAGCCCCCGACACGCATGCTGCCCTTGTGCAGTTAACAACCTATACCACCGCACAGGGCAGTCCTTCTTGGCCCATAGGGAGCTCTCAGGGAACATGCTGTTACTCCAATAAGAGGGTGGGTTCTCACAGCCTCAGGGACACCGTCAGGAAGGAGCAGAGGGAACTGGACATGGGGGCTGCCACCTTTTTGTGTTGGGCTGGAGGTGGTACTTCCACTCGCACTCCTGCTGCCTCACCCAACCCCTGGGCAGGTGTCCACGGCGGCCCCTCGCCCGGGGTAAGGACTCCCAGGTGTAATTCCCGAGTCCCCACAGCCTTGGGGCCTACTGTGCCCCAGGCACTGAAAGTTATTTCATTTCATCCCCCCAACAACCTGTTTTCAAAATCTGTTCCTTGCTTCTCTGCATTTTCTCATTTTTCCTCAGTGAATCATATGGCTTTTATCATTTAAAACACTTTTTTCCATTAAAAATAAAATGAGATTGACAGCAACACCCCACTTCCCAGATGAGGATGATGAGGCTCAGAGGCCTTGGGGGCCGGGGTAAGCAGTGCCCGTGGGCGAGGGCAGCTCAGGGCCCGGAGACCCAGCGAGGCTGGGGCAGACTGGGTGGGGTTTGGGGGAGGGCTGGGGGGCCATGAGGGATGTTTGAGTGCCTTCTATGATGACACCTGGGGAAGGGAGGGACAGTCGGTCACTGGCCCCTCCCACCTGTACCAGGTCAGGGGCAGGAGGATGGTGTGGTTACAGGTGAGGATGCGTTCCAACCCCAGCCCCACCACTGCCTCCCTGAGACTCTGGACGTGACCTCACAGGGACGGGATGGATGTGCCCCACAGCGGCCGCGGGGGTCTCACTAGAGAACACAGGTGTGCCACTCCTCCCATCCAGGGCAGGGCCCCCCACCCCCGATCACCATGGCAGCAGCCCTGCGCCCACTCACCGGTCTTGGCTGACACGGACCAGTACTCGGCCTGCATCTCGTTGGCCAGGCGCACGGCCTCCGCCTCCGCCTGCTTGCACGCGGCCCCTGACTGGGAGAAGCGGCCCTGCTGACCCAGCTCCCCGGGCCTCGGCACCTGCCCAGAGGTGAGCCCGGCGGTCCCAGGCGAGTCTGAGCACCAGCGTCCCTCCCTGATGGGACGAGCCCCGAGCACCGGGAACCGAGTGCCCCTGCTTTCAGACTCCCGCTTGCAAGTTCCCACCTAGGCACATCCGAGTCACCCTCTGCTCCGTAAGCCCAGGCTGAAGGGGCCGCGTTTCCCGAGGCCGCCCCTGGCCCTGACCCGCTCCGCTCACCAGAAGGTCCTTCTTGGTCCCCACGAGGAACAGGAAGCAGGCGCCTGGTTCATTCTCCCTCAGCGCGTCCTCCAGCCACTGCCTGGAACATGGGGGACAGGCAGAGACGGCACCCCCCCCCCAGGGGCCGAGGAAGCCGGGATGGGGTGCAGCCCGGGTCCTCCCAGGGCCGGGGGTTGCATGGAGGGGAGCTTGACCCGAGCTGGCCTCGGGGGCCTCGGGTGGGTGGGGACGCAGGAGCACTGTAGGGGGAGATGAAGGTCCCATCCTGGCCACGGCTCTACCCTCGCCCTGGGTGAGTCCTGCACTGTCACCAACTGGAGTGACCACCCTGGCCTCCCTCACAGGGCTGGAGATGCGGCTGTGAACCCCCAAACAAAAGCAAGGTGAAGGGGCTCTGGTCCATCAGCTGATGAACCCTGGCTCTTTTTTTTTTTAATTAAAAAAAGTTTTTTTTTTTTTGGCCGTGCTGTGCGGCTTTCAGGATCTTAGTTCCCTGACCAGGGATCGAACCTGCACCATGGCGGTGAAAGCATGGAGTCCTAACCATTAGGCTACCAGGGAATTCCCAACCCCCGGCTCTTGCCCAGATCTCTGCCTGAGACAGCAAGTGCCCAGTTGTGTCCCCAGAGACAGGGCCCAGGCGAGGTGAATATGCCAGGCCCCTCGCCACAAATTAGTAAGGCTTTCAAGATGACAACAGCAGAGTACTGAAGCCAGCGTGCGCCATTCTTCACTGGCCACAGGCCCAGCTGGCCCTGCCTTCTGCTGTAGCTGCAGATCTTGAAGGATAAAAAGGCAGCCAACAGTCATCGGCCCGTGGGTGGCAGGTGCTGACCAGCGAGCTTGGTCACCTGTACCCACTGTCAGGGGCCCAGCTCATGGCCCAGGTTTAGGGAGCCCTCCAGGCAGCTTTCTGGGCCCAAGGGTCCCACGGGGGCTGCAGAGCCCCAGACTTGCCTGGTGTGTTCCAGGGTCTGCATGTCAGTGAGGTCAAAGGCCGTGATGATCACTGCATGGGGTGGAGGGGGGAGCCAGGAGCCGGTCAGTGACGGGGGAGGCAAACACGGCGTGACAAGGGGGCTCCCGCGGAAAGATGGGGATGACGGAGGCTGGGAGGGAGACACCCAATGCCGCCCTGGGGACCCAGCCCCCCACTCTGATCCACACCCAGCGGCCCAGCCACAGGGGGCTCCAGGGAGGCAAGGTGAGCCCCTGTGTTCAAATCTCCCCTCTGCCTCTTACGGCTGAGGGAGTGCGGGTGAGGCCTTGACGCTGAGAGCCTCAGCCTTCATCTGTGACATGGTGAGGACCACAGCTACCTCTAGCTCTCAGGGTAGCTCTGAAGACTAAGCTGGAGCAGCTGTTTTAAAGCTCTTGGTCCAGGGCCTGACGTGGGGCAGACTTACCCCCACTGGCAGCTATGGTCGTGCGGGCGATTAGCAACGACCAGCTTCAGGGGAACAATATCTGAGGAGCAGGGTGGGCAGGAAATTGGGAGATGCAGCCCCCTCCCCCCAGCTCCTCTCAACACTGCCCTGTCTGGTCCCCTGTGTCCTGGGTGGCCCCATGTGGAGAGCATTCCAGAGGGCCTGCTCTCTTCTGGCCCCAGGGGTGTGAGCAGGGCTGGACGTGGGCCTCCCTCTGCACCTTGGCTGAAGGCTGCAGGAGGCCTACCCACGCGCCCTGCCCTGGCAGAGGGGCTGAGAAGTGAAGGAGGAAGCTGATGGTGGTGGTGACCGTGGCCAGGCTGCTGTCTGCAGGGCTGTGCCAGGCGCCTCACGCCTTATTCCCAGGGGGTGTCATCCCCCCGAGAAGAGAGGCCACAGCAGACGTGGCAGAGCTGTTATTCCAATCCACAGCCAAGGTGCTCGTGGTTTCCTGTTTTTGCTTTTTTCAAACCTTAGTGAAAATGTGACTTTTAACACCAGTGTTGAGTGGACCTAACTGTACCTCATCATCTGAGTCCGGTTTGGATGCCTCGGACCGCTTGCTCTTACCTCTCACTGAAACCCTTTCTCTCTTCTTCCTGGTCAGAGGAGGGGGCTTATGCTGCCACTGCCTGCCGACCGGGAGGCCTGCCCAGGGCTGGGGCGCCCTCAACAACAAGGATGTGGTGGGCGAGGAGCCCCGCTGGCCCCCACCTGGGGGCCCACCCCCACTCCTCCCCTCCAGCCAAGCCCCACGCCCCTGCTCCTGAGTTGACTCTGGTCTTCTTTCTGGGGTCTCTGCACAAGCACTCCCCGCTCTGAGCATCTTTCTGAGCTGAAACTGGGGCTGAGACTTTCAGGTAGCACCCACCACCATGGATCCCTAAAGCGCGTGGCTGCCGAGGCTGGCCTGGGCCTGGCTGGAAGACAAGGACCGGCCCCGTGTTTCCTCAGTGGCTCTCAGAGGACAGATTTGGTGCCTGCACGGAAGACCTGGGCTTCTCGCTGTGCGCCCGGCAGGGAATTCATGGGGAGCCCCTGCTGCACATGGTTGAGGCCCCACTGTTGCCGTGACCCGGCTGCTCACCCTGGGCACCCCGGTAGTAGGCAGACGCGATGCACTTGAACTTCTCCTGTCCTGCTGTGTCCCAGCTGTGCCGTGACCGAGAGGGAGGGGGAGAGAGAGAGAGGGAGAGAGAGAGAAAAAGGGAAAGGGAGAGGTGGCAGGCTAAGTCATTGATCACAGTGGCTGCAGCCAGCAGGCTTGTGGGGCCCTGGGCCGGAGACCCACGCGCCCGCACCAGCTGCATGGGTGTCACGAAGTGCCTGCTGCCAGCCAGCCAGCCCCACCCCCAACTCCTTATGATTCCTTCCTTGGGCGCCCATGGGGAACCCCCTCTCTGGATGCACTGTGCTCATAGGGGAGGGGCACGGCCTTAGCAGTTCCACTGCCCAGATGAATGGAGCTGTAGCTCAGTCCCTTCCGACTGTGCCATAAAAAAGAGAATGTGCTCCCTGATGTGGCTGCTCTCAAGATGTGAAAGTCCACCTGTAGAGGCGACCCCGGGAATGGGACTGGGGCTCTGCCACTTGCTCATGTGTGACTGGGGTGTGGCTCCACCTTCCCCATGGCAGTGGAGGGGACGCTCAGCTCCCTGGGTGGGGTGCGTTGTCTAACAAGGACATGGTTTGCTTCTCTGATCAGTTAGCTCTGGCTCTCTGGAGGAGCTGAGCCCTGGCTCCATGGGAAAAAATGCAACAATTGATTAATGATGTCTGCCATGGGCACAGTAAAGATAGAGGAAGTTACCTGCTGAGATCTACTTGCCCTGGTTTAGAACAAGGCTGGAGGTCAAAATGCAGGGCTGAGTCTGAAAATCCACCCTTTTTAAAAATCAGCACATCAAACTTTAAGTTTTCTCAGTAAACTAACAAGTAGACAAGCCATGAACAAGACACCAATAATCTGAAATTTTTCCAAGTGATCCAGCATAATGCAGAACTGTTTGGCTCTTTCATTAATTCATTCACATTTCCACTTCTGAAGAATACTCTGGGTGGGAGCTGGGAGGGTGGCCTGGCGGTGGGGCCAGTTGGTTGGCTGGCAATGGCCTCAGTGTAGGACAAGGAGAGGCCGAGCAGGGAGAGCCCCCTGCTTCCTCCTGGGCCCTCTAATTAGACACAGCTGCCCCCAGCAGCTTGTGCTGCTTCACTCTCCTGCCTCCTCATCCCCTCGGTCCTGCAGCCCTGTGTCTTCACAGCCTCTTCTGCTCTGGTCTGACCCTGTACACCCCCTTGGGCGAGATTTGGTGGTACCATCTGCTCCAGGACTGCACTGGGGCTGGTCTCAGAGGAGCGGGCACTGTCTCGAAACATTAGGAGCTGAAGTCCACAAGGGGGCGAGCTCCACCGCGATCACCGCGATCACCGCGATCCCAGGCCCAGCCCGGGGCATGGAGGCCTGAGGAGTGAATCCAGGGAGCAGGGGTGAGCACCAGGGACAGCGCAGGAGGAGGGGACCAGACGGAGGCCCAGGGAATGCCAGCAGGGGCAGCCACGCAGGAGAGGGCCGGGCTGGAGACCAGCAGGTGCCGGAGGAGAGTGGCTCTGGTGGGAAAGCATGAGGCTGGGGGGACCCTGGGCTATTCTGAGGGAAACTAGAGGGGAGGGGCCGAAGCGGGGGGTGGGGGGTGTGTGTGTCCCTGAGGGGCCAAGGCGTGGGGTCTGGCAGGGAGGAGACAGACACAGACAGAGGGAGAGAGACGGAGGAGCGTCAGGCCCCAGTAAGGCTGTGGACCGTGTGGCCTCCGCTAGAGCCCAGCACGCAGGGAACGGTTTTGGCCCCGTTTTCCAGGTGGGAACAGAGGCTGGAGGGCTGAAGTGACTTGCCGGAGGCCGTGCTGCTGGCCTGGCAAGTAGGATCACAGAGGGCCCGCGGGGAGAACCAGGGGGGGCTGGGGGCGGGGGCGGGCACATCAGGCTGCAGGGACTGGGGCAGCAGAGAGCCCAGCTTCACAAAACTGCCCGGGGCTTCCTGCCCGCTCGCCGAGGCCTTCCCCGGGGTCTCCCCGGCGTCTCCGCGAAGCCCTCCACAACCATATGATGGGAAACGCGCGAGGCACGGTGACTTACATCTGGAGGCTGAAGGGGATCCCGGCGACCTCAAAGCGCTCCATCTCAAAGTCCACCCCGATGGTGGCCTTGTAGTCACGGTCGAAAACATTCTTGCAGAACCTGTGGGGGCCGAGGAAGCCATCAGAGGCCGCGTGTGGAGGTTTCACTCCTGACAGTGAAAGTCCGCCCTCAGGGAAGACCAGGCGGTGACGGCTATGGAGACGGGCCACAGAGACAGGCCATGGGCGACGGAGCTGCCAGCGGGAACTCCGTGGGGAGAGAGGCTGCAGCAGCAGGAGACCAACAAGTGGATCAAGGCAGTGAAAAGTATCGCGTCTGCTGGCAGGGAGGGCAGGGATGGGAGCCTGTGGCCCCGGGGATGGTGTGGCCAACGCCAGGCTCCTAGGATGCCGCACTCCCCGCGGACCCACCATCTCCCGGATTTCTTGCACCCCCTCCCAGCAGCCACATGGTCTCCACTACGACATGTGACGGAGCCTCCCGGGCCAGTGGCGCACCTGTGGATGAGGCTGGTCTTGCCCACGTAGAGGTCGCCGACCACAACCACCTTGGAGAGTTTGAGCCTGTGAGGAGTACGGCGCGGTGCTCTCAGGCACGGTCACGAGAGCATCTTCACGCACACGGGCCCCTCCTTCCCTGCGTTCCCCACTCGTGATGGGGACAGGTCACCTGTGACACACTCTGGGATGTTTGTCCCCCTCGCTGGCCCTCAGAGGGGAGGGCAGGAGGACCTGCATTTGTTCTGGGGACTCTGTACCCCTGACCCCACTGGGTCCACGTCCCTGCCGTGAGAATCACAAATGGGCACCATGGGAGGCTGAGTCTTGGGCTGAGGGAGCAGCGGGAAGAGCCCCAGGTGGGGCTGTGTCCAAGTTGGGCCACCTGCTCCAGAACTAGCTGCTGCCTGGGAGCAGAGTAGACACTGCCCCTCCCTCGAAGATGTGGCCAGGTGAGCTGCACCAAGTCACCAGGTGACACAGAGGTGCCCTCTTGCTGTCTGCAGGTGGAGGAGGCTGGTGGTTTGGGCGTGACCTGCAGTCCCAGGAATGCTGATGTGCAAGTGCAGGACACACACAGAGGGAGGGGTGGCTGCTCTAGGTGAGCAGGGTCCCCCCTCCCCAGGGAGCCTGAGAACCTTAGAGCCATGGCCCAGGCGTGCAGACCTGAGTCCACGACATGCCCCCAGCCTGCCTGGCCCTGGAACGCCCTCCAGGGTGATGGTGGTGTCCTGGCAGGCACACATTCCCAGGCCCTGTACCCCTGCCTGCGTCCCCTACCTCGGCGCTGCATCTGCACTGCTAGTTCTGTGTGTGTGTGTGTGTGTGTGTGTATGTGTGCGCGCGTCTGGTGTTTTGTTTTGTTTTGTTTTTGGCCACACCCGCGAGGCTTGCGGGATCTTAGTTCCCTGACCAGGGATCGAACCCAGGCCCCGGCAGTGAAAGCACCGAGTCCTAACCACTGGACAGCCAGGGAATTCCCTGCGCCGCTAGTTCTGGAGCAGGTGGCCCTGACTCTGCTTCTCAGGAGGAGTAAAGGTGCTGCCGCAGGGCCGCTGGGTTCCCCTGTGCCCCAGTTTCCTGGCCTCCCAGCACTGAGTGTGGGGAAGGGTTGGGAGCTCCTTGGTGGGAAGCCCCTGGTGTGGAACCAGCACCCCCCCCGCACCTGCCGCCATGCTCAGCCCGTGACCATGGCCACCTCGGCCATCCTGGCCTCACTGTCCCCATGTGACTTTTGAGCTCAGCCTTCTCCCTGAGCAGACCATGAGCCCCTCAGGATGCAGGGCGGAAGCAGGACCCCGCACCTGTTTGCTAAGAAGGTGTGACCATGGCAGGACACCTGTGCCGCAGTGCCAGGCGCCCTGAGGCAGGGACGGGGTGCATACGTGCCTCTCCTTCCTGCGTGTGGCCTGGCGAGGAACCCAGCGCGGAGTTCAGGAGCATGGTGCGGGGGGCACCCGCTCCGCCTGGGCGAGGGGGCAGGTGTGGTGGGGACTCAGAGGAGACCCCGGGGACCCAACACTAAGTCTGAGGCCTGAAGGGCAGGAAATGCTTCTGGAGGGAACAGCCATGCTCAGACCTCGGTGTCGGCCTCACCGAGGGGGGAGCTGTTCCTGCAGCAGGTGTGGCAGGTAAAGCCGGATAAATGACTGATGCTCCTCAGGCCTGTACGGGGTGGCGGCGCCCGCGTGGTCTGTGTACGAGGCTCACATGTGCATCCACACACTCACACGTGCGCTCGGTCCTCCCCACCCTCCCCTGGCCAAGCCGGCACTCACCCGACGGTCCCCGTATTCCTGTGCTGGCAGGCAGCGCTGACCTGCCCGTGGAAGTGCTCCCGGAGCTGCAGGCAGGCGGCGGGCGTGTACCACTGGAAACAAGACAGACAGACAAAGAGACAGACAGGTGGGCACATCACCCTGCAAAGCTCGCCAAGCGGGCAGCAGGTGTGACTTACTTCCCAGAGCTCCCTCCTTCCTGAGCCTCTGTCACATCTGTCCTCTACCTTGTCAGCGACTCCTAAGACTCCAGGGTCTTGTGAGCCCCGAGGAGGAGCAGTGGGACCAGGACACACCAGGGAGCCCAGGCGGGGATCCAGAGAGCTGTGTCCCGCTGGGGACAGCTGTGCCCTTGCTGTGGGTGTATCAACCCTCTGCCCGCTCTGGGCCTCTTCCAGTGAGAGGAGGGGTGGGCTGTAAGGGCCCTTTTAGCGCCAAGATCCTCCTACACCTTCTATGGATCTCTGATGCCATTTTTGTTTTAAAAATATGTATATCTGTGCATGGAAAATGTCCTGGAAGGCACTTTCACCTTCCACATTTTTCAGAAGGCAGAACCGGGTAGTGGTCTAAGAGCAGGGCCCCTGTGTCCACCCTCAGCTGCTGTGTGACCCTGGGTAGTTGCCTCATGTCTCTGAATTTCAATTTCTGCATCTGGAAAACCTCAGGGACTTGGGGGCATAAAACGAGGTTATATTTGTGAAGCCACCAGCACAGAGCTGGTCTGGCACATACATACTAAGTGCTCAGCAAAGACGCCATGACACTTATCGAATGCAGGTTTGTTCTATAATTAGAAAAAATGATATTAAACAAATGAAAGGTGACCATTACGTTTTGTGGTCAGATTGGCTAAGGCTAAGTGTGGTGCATGGCCAGCATGTGGGAGCAGGCCATGCTGGAGATGGCTGCTGTGCTCTGCTGTGGTCCCTGGGCCACCCCTCTGTCCTTCAGGGCCCCTGTGGCTCTGCCCTGGTCCACCTGCCCTCTCGGCTCTGTGTGACCAAGGCAGCAGGGACGGTGAAGGAGCTCGGTCAAGGGTGAGGGTGGGACCTCACAGAGCCCATGTCCTCATCTGTAAGGTGGGGACACCCCTCACGGCACCTCTTGGTCTGCTCACTGGAGGAGCAAGTGGGCAGTGCAAACGAGCACTCAGCCCAGGGCCCCCGGCCATGCGAAGATGTGTGGCCACCTCTCGGGAAAGCTGGCTGCTTTTCCGTCCACTTCCGTGTCAGTGTCAAGCTCAGAGCCGGCCAAGACACGGCGGTCAGTAGAGGGGTCCCAGCACTTGGGACAGATTGGAGAAGTGTGCTAGGGAAGGCTGGCAGGAAGTGCACAGAGGGAAACCGAGGCACATGGGGTGAAGGAAGGACTGGCCCCACCTGACCACGAATTGCTCGGGTCTGAAGTGCTGTGGCCCTGGAGTGTGGGATGAACTTGGCCACAGGCAGTTGGGGGAGAATCTCACCTTCTGTGGAAGCAGGGATGCCCTAGCCTGCCTCCCAAGGTGGGGAAACGTCAGAGCTCTGGAGTCGGCCACTGTCGGGTCAAGTCTGGGCTCCCCCACACCCAGCTGTGTGACCTCAGGCAGTCCTCCCTACCTCTCTGAGCCTCATCCCACTTTGTAATTGGGGTCCTTCATCCCATGAGACCTGGACTGTTTTGTGCCGATCACGCTTCCCTTCCTTTGGCTTTTTAACCCCAGTCCCCATCATCCCCAGTCACCACTGTCAAGTTCAGAAGAGAAGCAGCTGCCTGGGCCTCTGATGAGATGGAAAGTCCTGGGGGCACTGTCCACGGGTCTAAGGCACCGAGGCTTTCTCTGTGCATGTTGGAGACAGAACTCGGGGTTGGGGGGAAGGCAGGAGAGGGGGAAGAGGAATGACTGCGGACCCCAAATACCCAGAGCCTACCCTCCTTCCCCCACCGGCCTGGGCACAGATTTCAAGACTTAAAAGAGAGGATTTCTCCCCCCACACACAGCGCCAACCACTGATGGCAGGATCTTAAGCATCCTTCCAGATACCCTGCACGTAGAAGCAAACACGTGCATTTCTTTTCTCCTGCTCCTTTTCTCACACGTGGTGCTCAACAACTTACTTTGGCTCTCATTGTGCATCAGCCCCTGAGAGGTGCTCATGCCTCCCAGAGTCTGTGTCAAGAAGCAGCATTCTGCTGTCTAAGTGGCCCCCTCTCGAGGACATTATGTTGTGTCTGACCTTCTACTTTACAAATTGCTGCAGTGCCTGGCCCTGAGCGGCTGGAGCAGAGGGTAGGCAGGAGCATCTGCGGTGCTGGGAGACATTATCCCGCTGCCCCCTTGGGAGGCTGTGCGGATTTGCATCCCCTGCTGTGATTAATAATGGATTTTAATACAGATGGAAGAGAGCTGTGAGTTTCCAGCAAGGACAGAAAGCAGAATGGTAAGGGGTGAGAACTTTGGATTTGGTGTCAGGAAACTGGAGTGCTGTTTGATAATGTCATAATTAAAATGAGAAAAACAGTGACCACACTTGGGCAAGGGAGCGCCCTTTTACCATGAGCCAGACACCCAATGTGAGAGGAATTATTCTTCTGTACCAGCGGCTCTGAGAGGTTGAGTAACTTGCCCGCGGTCACACAGCTTAATGACATGCAGGATTCACACTCAGGACAGTCTGACTGCAAAGTCTGTGCCCTTAACATCCATGCCACCCTGCCTCCTGGTGTCACCTTTCACTTGCTGGCCCACCTTGGGCAAGTCAACGCCAAGCTTCTCAAGAAGTCTGCTTGCTGAGTCCCTGGGGTCTGTCAGTGAGGGACTGACCTCCCCGATTCACCTGCTTTGTTTCCAGTGGTGAGTGAGGTGGGGAAAGCCAGATGAGGGCATGGTGTCCGGAGAGCAGTGCACATATCAAGGGCTGGCCTAACGCCTCCCTACCTTAGGGAAGCTGGTGATGACGCGGTCCTGGCTCACAGTGGGCCCCAAAGGCATCACAGAGGACCTCATCCTTCCAGGGAGTCCTGTGGCCCCAACAGGGGGAAGAGAGTTAGGGAGCTGCGCAAATCCCTGGGGACTCCCCCAAAGTTGATGCCTAACGTTGCAGTAGCTTTGAAAACAGGTCCAACCCTCCTTCTCTGTCAGGAATGTCAGGATGCCAGGGGTCATCTCTCCAATCTGCAGGCAGTGTGTGTTGGGGCACGGGGGCGGGTACCAGGCCTGCCACCCCGCCTGGGAGTCGAGGAGACCTGAGTCTCCTGCCCGATGTCCACCAGGAGTGGCCCCTCCCTGAGCTCAGCTCTGGGCTGAGTGAGGGAGCACAGTCACCAGGCTGTGCACACAGCCCGGGCAGAGGAAGTAGAGGGGGGAGGGGTCCCCTGCTCCTGCCCCTTAAGGGATGAAGACTCTGGGTATGCAGGGCCCTCAGGGTTCAGCCCACAGGCCTTTCCCAGAACCACCCCAGCCGGCACCGGGCCCCTCCCGCCTATTCCACAGCCCCGGCTCCTTCTCCCTCCCGCCCCCTCCCCACTGGGTGGCCTTGACCGAGAGAGGCCTGTGGTCCTCCGCATCGGACCGTCTCTCCCCAGACCAGCACTGGGGGCCCGGGGTGTGCGGTCAGGAAACGAGGAGGCCCGGGGCCCAGGCCGCTTTCAGGTTATGCAGTGGGAGGTGGGCGGGGGATCACGCGGGCGGGAGAGGGTGAGTCCGAAGGGGCGGCTGACTCACCTGCGGCGGCTGCAGAGGCTCCTGACGCTGCCTAGTCCGGAGGGTCCAGTGGCCGCGATCACCATGGCAACGAGCACCACGCGGGACAGGCTGGCGTCTGACGAATCCGGGACGTCGGGGATGGGGCTCACAGCCAAAAGTGTTCCGCCAGCGCCTTGCGCCGCGATCACCATAGCAACTAGAGCCTCGCGGGAGACTCCGGGACGCGGACCGAGCGCCGGTGATCACCATGGCAACAAGGGCGGGGCCTGGTGGGCGGGGCCAGGGCGGGGCCAGGGCGGCCAGGGGCGGGCCTGGGCGGGGCTGACCGTGGAGAGACTTGCGCACCTGGCCTCCCTGATGTCACCATGGCTGGGAAGGGGTGGTGGTTCAAACGTGGAGGGAATTATGTGAAGTGTTTAAGTACTTATTTTCATAATATAGCAAATGTGATCTTCTTCTTGTTATGTAAATATTTCGTGTTTTTCTTGTTATCTGGTAGGGAGGGATCTCCAAGATCCCTTGACTTCTTTCCGTCACATCCCGTGTCTGATCTATCAGTAAATCCTGTAGGTTCTACCCTGAAAATTTGTCCATTATCTTCTCTCTCCCTCCTACTTCCTCTGATCTCACCATGGTCCCAACCATCATCATCTTCTCTCCCCTTAACTGGTCTCCCTGCTTCCACCCTTGCTTCTATCCTATCCCCAGTTCAGCAGCCCCCAGGGATCCCTTGTTAAAACACAGATCAGATCATGTCAGTCCTCAGCTCCAAACCCTCCAGTGCCTCCTCACCGCTCTTAGATGAATAAAGTCTTTACAATAGCCCAGGAGGCCCCATGTGATTTGCCCCATTTATTCTCTTAGCGCATCTCCTACTGTTTCCCACTCCCCACCCCCTCCCCCACCCACACATGCTCCACTGGCCTCCTTGCTGTTCCTCCAACACGCCAGGCACCAGGGTGCTTGCATCAGCTGTCTCCTAGGCCTGGAAGGCTCTGTCCCCAGATAGCCACATTGCTCAGATGTCACCTCTAGATGAGGCATCCTATTTACAACTGCCGCATCCTTCCAACCCCTTATTCTGCTCTATTTCTCCCAGGGACTTAGTATTTTCTAACACATTATATAACTTGCTGTTTATGTTGATTGTCTGTCTTCCTCCACTGAGCGCAATGAGAGCAGGGGTTCTTGTGTATAGTCCACCCGATTTATTGCATCAGCCAAACAGTGCCTGCACATAAGCAGGCATGGAGTGAATGTTAAATGAGTGAACAAATATTGCATTTACAAAAAGAAGGTGAACACTGTTTGAAGTATGCTACCATTACATTAAAAGGTAAATGAATCGTATTTACTCTTATAAATTTAGTTTATCAGTGGAAAGATTCCAGTGGTTGCCATAGATAAGGACGATCTGTTGGCTGGGGACCAAGGAGGGAGGGAGACAATATACTTTCATACTTTTTGGATTTTCTTCTATGTGCATATATCACCTATTCGGTAAATAATTCAAATGAAAATAAACATTTTGGAACAGAGAGAATACAATAATATTCCCCGTCTCGGCCCTTCTGGGTTAGCCCTGATGTATTTCGGTGTGCTTCGTACCTTTCCCACAGACACCTCCTCCTCTCTGCAATCATGGCATAAGAAAAGGCTCTTGCTGTAGCATTGGCATTTGATCGCCCTGCAGTGACAAGGAATGGACACGCCTTCCATTTCCTGACCTTCATCTGCATAGTTCTGAACCTAATGATGCCTGAATATCATATGCCTTGGCTTCTAGAGCTCACGCTACAACATTAATTTCCATAATTAATGGCTGTTTAAAGGCTGACCTGAGTCACTGAGTTTCTGTGAGCTAGTTTCTGTTTGCAGAGAGAGGCACGTGGGGCTAGATGGCTTCCAGAGGCATTTGTGAGACGGTAACCACAGAAATGAGATGGTAGCTTTGGAGAGGAGGACCGTGTACGGGACAAGGGAAGGGGATGCAGACACTGATAATGTTCTAATGGTGAATTCACAGGTGCTTATTATATTTTTATGTCTCACAAATTAACATATATGCTACATAGAATGTTATGTGTGTGTTTGCAAAAATATAAAAAGGAGATTGAAAAACAGAAAATTGAAGGACGATTTTACAAAAAGACTCTCTGTAACCAAATCCTGAGAGATCTGGGATTCCCAGCTTTGAGAATCTACTTGATTCAGCTCCCTGATTTCACAGGCAAGGAAAAGAAGGCTCACACATTCCAAAGGATTTGCTTCGTGAGTTAGAACTAGATTTGGAACCCAGATTTCCTAAATCCCAGCCCAATGCTCTCCACACCACCTTCGTAAAAGCTAGGATGCTCTAGGTTAGACAGACCCTTCACAACTTGGTCCTTTGAAGGACAGCAGTAGGGGCAGACATCCACATCACAAAATGGGGTCCATGGCACACAGATCGAAGTCAGTTACCTTCGTTTCAGAGTTAAATGTGCTGGAGGCCGAAGCTTGGTGTCTTTGTTAGTGAGTTTCACTGCTAAGGGCTGAGGTGTCAGGGTGAGCTTCCCTGAGTTGCTCAACTTCCTCCTCAGTTTACTCTGGTATAAAATGGACCTGACTATGTACTTCAAGGGTTTGTTGTGAGGATCACACAAGATGGTGAAAGTGCTTTGATTATGAAGCTTGACTCAAATCCATTAACCATTCACTCCTTCTACACTTACTGAAAGGCCTCCTGGTATATTCCTGGCACTGGGGAGGCAAGGAACCTGGACCGAAGTGGCCTCCACCCTCAGGGAAGTCTGTTGGGGGAAACAGACAAGCAGGTAGAGAATAAGAAGAGGGAAGTGTGCCAGTGGGGTAATTAAGCTATAGGATCACTCGCTAATTTGGAGTTGGGGAGAAGGTCGGCTTCCTGGTGGAAGAGTACACCAAGTTGTGTCCTGAAGAACAAAGAAGTGGATAGTGTTACAAGCAGCCCAGCTGCAGGAAAGAGTTAGCCATTTGGGGGATTAAGAAATAATCCAGCATGTGTGGAGGAGGCCATCACCCAGGGCCTTGAGCAGTAGGCTAGGAGTCTGGGCTCTGTCCTGAGACCAGTGGGGAGCCCTGGGAGGGTTTGGTGTACGTGGTGGCTGGCTCTGGCTTACTTTCAAGAACAACTGCTCTGGTCAGCAGTGCATTGAGTCCACTGCAGGGGCCGACCTGTGTCGTCACCAGCCAGTCAGCCTGCCGAGGAAGGAGCCTGGACCAGGGCTAAGCAGTCCTGGGATCAGGCCTGAGTGATTCAGCAGAAGCTACTGAACCTCTTTGAGGTTCCTGTCCATAAAATGGAGAATGTTATCACCTCACAGGTTTACTCTGAGAATTAACAGCGTGCCAAGTGCCCAGTACAGAGAAAGGCGCACACAGACACTTCCCTTCTGCACTACGAACAAAGCTGAGCCGCCTTTGTTCCCCACAGTAACCCTGTAAAATATCACCACCCCCACTTTACTGCCGGCCCTGGCCTGGGGATGTTCGCGCCTGCGCGGTGGGCGCCGAGTGTGCAAGAGCTGCGTGGCGGACGCCGCTCCGGGTCGCCTGGCAACCGGGTCGCCTGGCAACCGGGTCGCCTGGCAACGGGCGTGCGCTACAGAACCTTGCGCGCTGAAGCAGGTGAGTCTGTGGCGGCCGACAGGGCCCAGGGGACAGGGGTCCCCAGACCCACACAGTCATGATCAACAGGCCCCGTGCCCTCCCACCCCAAGGCAGCCCATACCCCTTAGATGAGGGTAGGCCCCTGTCCCTGGCGCCCACCGTTTCCTGAGAGGGGAGTCCCGATCCCAAATGGCCGGGCCCCCTCTCCTGTTCCAGCCCGGCCCCCTCTCCTCCTTCCCTAGTCACCAGTTGCCCGGAATCAGAGTCCGGTTCACCTCTCTTAGTGGAGTCGATTCCCACAGGCTGGGGCTTGTCACTGCCACTAAACGCGGTCACAACCACCATCAGCTTAATAATAACTCAGCCAAAGTATCTGGAGCCCTGGTGAGCCAGGCTCAAGAGTCTCAGCGAATATGGCAGCTTGGCGGGGGTCGGGGGTTGGGGTGGGGGTGGGTGCTATTATCATCTCCCTTTTGAGCTGCAGAAAGACACAGAGGAAATAACTGGTTAAGGGCCACCCACTGGCTTGGGTCTGGAGCCCATTCTTAACTACTAAGCCACACTGCCTACAGTTGCTCAAAGTGTGTGTGTAATAAAAATAAATCACACTTTAACCTTATTTCCTTCTCTATGGATGTGCCGGAAGCATCCAACTGTGGGTCCCTGATGGGTGAACGTGCTAGACCCAGATTTGAACATTGGTTCCTATCCTAGTTTGTGACCTCCACAGCTCATTGTCCCTAAACCTCAGTTTCCTCCTTCATAAAATGTGGGTAATAGAAGTCCCCTCCTCCTGGGGTAGCTGAGTTGGATATTAGGTATTGCTGGCACAAGATAAGCACTGAATGGAGCTGATACAGTGTTTGCTTATTTGGCTTAGTTTGTGTTTTCAATGCCTTTGTCCCAAGGCCCAGCCTATAAAGTATCGGGAGAACTCTGAAGTTTGCAGTTAGGGCTGCCACTTCACTGTGAAGTTTGGGCTTCACTGTGACCTTGAACAAATCCCTTCATTGCTCTCACTCTCAGCTTGCTCATCTGTAAAATGGAAGTAAAAATACCAAATCACAGTAGCAATGATGACAACTTTTGGGTTCTTTTAATCAGTGGTTTCTGCAGAGCTTCACTTTGAAAGCTACAGAGTCGCCCTGTGCAGGAGTGGGAGGCGTGGGAAGATGGCCCACGCCCAGATCTCCAAGTACCTGCCCCCTGACATCAACCCCACCCAGGCTGCCATTGCCTACGGCTGCCGGGCGCTGCCCAAGCTGAACGAGGAGCTGCAGTCGGAGGACCTGTTGACAAGGCAGAAAGCCCTCATGGCCCTGTGTGACCTCATGCACGACCCTGAGCACGTCTACACGGCCATCCGCATAGGTGAGCGTGGCACAGCCCAAGTGACCACGACTGGGGTCTGGATGGACAGACACAGAGCAGCTTGAGGTGGCCCCTTCACAGCATCCCTCCCAGCTGGTCAGTCCATCTTCAACTGGACACCACCAGTGGTCAGCCCCCTCTGCTATGACTCAACCCGGTGGCCACACATCCACCAAATAGGCCTTTATCTGTCTCATCCGCAAGGCTGTCACAGAAGATAGGCACTGGCCCTACTGAAACCACACATACACGGGGACCTGTGTCCATTGTGTCCCACTCTCTTAATTACCCACATAAGAGTTGAGTTGATTTTAGTGGCACAGTCACACCTGTCCCAGATCAGGCCCACGATGAGTGAACTGCCGCCTCTCCCACCAGCCTTATCTGAAGGGCTAGTTTAATCCCAGAGATGGTGGCAGCAGTCCCAGTCTGGCCTCCTATGCCGGGTGGAGCTTCAATAATAAAGGTTGCTATTTAACGAGCCCGACTCTGGGCCAGCACTGCCATACGTGCAGTGCCCATGTTATCTTAGTCCTCGTAGCACTGGCCCTGGGAGGGAAGGAACCTCCTCAACCCACAGAGAAGAAAATGGAGGCTCAGAGAGAAGCAGTGTGAGGCTAGGGTTGCCCCATAAGTAAATAAGGCAAGATATTCAGGTGCTCAGTATGGCTTCCTGAGGTGTAACCCTTTTAAGGGTACACGACTAGTGGGTGACAAGGTTGGAATTTGACTTCCAGTCTCTCCAAATGCAAAGGGCATTTTCTGAACCCCGTGGATGACTGGGAAGAGGTGTGCAGAGATTCACGAGGGGGGTTGGATGACAGGGTCCTGGGGGATGAGCCTTTCTAGCACCCAGAGCCCCCGCCAGTGGCTCTGAAACACTCCATCACCCACACGATGCCCTCACACCCCCAAACAGTAGAGCCCTGGTGCTCTCGTTCTGGACATCGGCTCACTTGTCAACTTCTAGGTTAGCTGGTTTCTGAGCTTGGTGAATGTTCAGAGGTTTTTCTGCCCGTAGGCTGCCTGGAGAGCCTGAAAGCTTTGCTGAAGGACACCAACGACCTGGTGCGCATCAAGACCACTGAGGTGCTCTATGTCATGGCCACCCACAACGTGGGCAGGTGGGCAGCTGCGTCTGGGTATCAATGTCACGCTTTGGAGCCGCACCCCTCCCCTGGGTGGCACGCCCTTGAACGACCTTGAATGAGCTGCTCGCGGGGCAGGGAGTTAAATGAGTTCATGCACGTGAAGTGTCAGCCCCGTGGTGGCTTGGGTGGCCCCGGGCACTCTCTCTCTGGTTCCCTCTCCCCACCGACGGGCGGTCTTTGGGAACTCACACACCCGCTTGCTCAGGGCCACCACCAGATGGCCGCCTTAGCCCCTCGGTCCCCTCGACCCCCCAGCTCCCCGTCTCTTCTCTGGGTTCTGATGTCAGGTCCCTGGGAGGCGGGTGGCCAGCCCAATCCCTGCGCCGTCCTGGCCCAACAGGTCGCTATGAACTGGATGCGTGTGGGGAGGTGGTGACACAGTGAGCGCCCCAGTTCACAGGTGTTGCACCAAACAGGGCAGACTGGTGCCCGGGAGGACGGGGGAGCGGGCTCGAACCTGGCATCTGCAGGGCCGCCCTTTCCTGCTCTGACCTGGCAAGGCTCTTGGTCGAGTCTCACTGTTCTCATCTAAGACAGATCCGGCGAAGTGCTTTCTCTCATTCTTCCTGTTCCTTTTTCCTCTTTCCGGACCCGATTTGGACATTAGAAGTAACCCCAGGGAGGGTGACGGAGGCTGAGAGGAGGGATGCTTGAAGTTTGGGGATTACAGGAAACTACGAGCCCAGGGACGGTGACCGTAGGTCTGTTTATCCTCATAGGAGGTGTGGGGGGTGGTTCCTGGCTGTAGCCACTTTAGCAGGGGGGACTCGGTGCAGAAACCGTCACCGACTGAAGACCTGATGTGACTGGCACACTGTTCTCCAATGTCCCTCCCAGCACCACCGCAAGGGGCGGGGAGGAGCCCGGAGCAGGCAGCTGGTGTGCCCAGGGTCCAGGATTCCAAGACCCAGCTCACTCCAGCACACCACACTGGACAAAGGGCAGAAGTGACCGGGGCCGACTTCTGAAGTCCGCCGGGCTCAATGGTCATCTCACCCCTCGAGCCCTGAGTAACTGCCCGTGTTGAAACCTCCTGCCTTCCTGGACCCACACAAGGAGTGACGGGAAGCGGATGAGCGTGGAAGCCAGGGGCCTGGCCTCTTGTCACCTTGGGGAGTTACAGCTTACAGAGCTGACTTACCAGCAGGGTGACTCGGAGTGGGCGCCTGGGCGCAGAGTGAAGAGGCCCAGACACCTCACACCGGGGGTCAGGGAAGGCCCCTGCAATTTGGGGGTCCCACTGTGATTTCCTTCTCCCAGAACGACTCATACAGACCTCACGGCAGAGCACAGTCAGGCACTTCCTCTGTGCTGGGCACTGGGCCAGGCCCCGCTGAGTTCTCATTTAGTTCTGACCCCAGCCTCGAGAGATGCAGCCTTGAAGCCGTCACCAGACGTGACTGGGCCCAGCAGTTAGTTGGTTAATCAGAAGGAATGGTTAAAAAGCCAGGATTGGAAGAAATTGTATCTTCCCTTCAAACAGTTCATCTTAACCCCAAACCCCTAAACGATTAGGCAGCCACCAATCCCTGTGTGCCTCTCTCTTCTTGGCTGTGGGATGAACAGCCACTCCACTGGAGTGGAGAGCTCCACTGGATGGAGCTTCCCATCATTTTTTTTGCTTAAACCAGCACCTGTAACATCATGGAGCTTTGATTCTTTAAAGTAGAGCAAGCACTCAGACACTAATGAAGTAATCTGCATGCAAAACCCTTCTAGAATCTTTACAATCATCTCACTATTTTTTTTATAAATTTATTTATTTATTTTTGGCTGCATTGGGTCTTTGTTGCTGCTCATGGGCTTTCTCTAGTTGTGGCGAGCGGGGGCTACTCTTCGTTGCAGTGCGCAGGCTTCTCGTTGTGGTGGCTTCTCTTGTTGCGGAGCACGGGCTCTAGGTGTGCGGGCTTCAGTAGTTGTGGCTCGCGGGCTCTAGAGCACAGGCTCAGTAGTTGTGGCGCACAGGCTTAGTTGCTCCACGGCATGTGGGATCTTCCCGGACCAGGGCTTGAACCCATGTCCCCTGCATTGGCAGGTGGATTCTTAACCACTGTGCCACCAGGGAAGCCCTATTTATTTATTTTATTTTTTTAGACACTGACTTTGGAGTCTTCCCAAAGCATTCACCTTTGTTTTCATAAGGAAATCAAAACAAAAACAAAAACCACCAACTCTTCTCCCATTGAATTGGCTTACCTGCTATTCAATGAATCTATATCATTATAACAAGAAGCAAAACAGGCCTACGTGGGTTTGGAGGCACGTGGCTGCCCTGGACAGTCTGCAGGTGTGTGCCCGGCAGGTGGAGAAAGGCGGTCAGCTCAGCCCGGCTGCTCAGGGGAGGTCGGTTATGCGCTTCTGTTGCCTGGAGTCGTCCTGCACCACTCAGGCCGCACTGCTCTCACCCGACGTGAGGGCCACCCCCAGCCTGTGCCTTCTCTCCAGAGGCCGCAGGAATGCGGTCCCATCCAGCTGGCACGGGCTTAGGTTCCAGGGGGACGGGAGGGCAGGCAACCGCCTCTAGGTTCTTATTGGATCCTCTCCTGGCACGTTCGTTGTGTCTAAATCCCACTTCTCTTCCCCAGAGATGGCTTTTTAGAGCATGACGTCATCCACGCCCTGTCCTTCCTGCTGAGCGACCCCCAATCAGCCTGCCGGGAGAACCTGCACCTGGCCTTCAAGCACCTGGCGCAGCTGCCTGCAGGTAGGCTCACCGTGGGTGCTTGGGTGGCCCTCGGCCTCCTCTCCCAGTCAGGCGCCTGCCGTGCCGATCACAGTTTAGAGCATATTTTTTAAAAAGCTATGCTTTTATTAAGGTACCCTATACATGTTAAAAAGGCACACGTCATACGTGAACGCTTGATTAACTTGTACTAAGTGAACCTGCCACTTCCGGGCACTGCTACCCAGATCAAGAAATGTGCGGAGTATGGCCAGCACCTGCCCCTCCCAGTCACCACGCCTCACCCAAACGTAAACAGGCTGATTTGTCTTAGTTTATAAGACCATGGCTTAGTTTGTGCCTCTTTAAACTTTACATAAGTGGAAACATACAGTCTGTAATATTTTGTTTCTAGCTTCTTTGTGTCTGTTGTGCGTTGTGTATTACTGATTTTTGCCGATTTGCTCTGGAGTGTGGTATGCACGCTATATGAGGGCGCTACGGTTTGTTTATCCCGTCTGTTGCTGATGGCCATTTGAACTGTTTCTAGTGTGTGGCAGCTGAGAACACAGTGGTCGCTAACATTCTTACAAATGTCTTTCGATGGATGGACATGTGTATGCACTTCTTTTGAGATATGCCTTGGAGAGAATTGCTGGGCACAGGGCAACTTTATGTCCAGCTTTAGAAGGTACTACAAATGGCTTCCTAAAAGAGTTTCGCCAATTTACGCTCCCACCAGTAGTGTATGAGGGTCCCAGGCGTTCTGTATCCGCACCCACACTTGATCTTTTGGCTATGATGGTGGGTGTGTGCTTGCGTCTCATTTTGGTTTTCATTTGTATTTCCCTGGTGACAAGAGCCCCGTAAATGTCCTCTTGTGAGAAGCACCAGAGCACGTTTTTAAGGGTGAAAGACCCCACCCCCTGGCTCACCGTCCCCTTCAGCTGACTGCTCCTGCTAATTTGATGCTGAGTCCAGGGTAATGGCCACCCGCTGACTGACCGCAGCTGGAGGGTTGAGATTCGTGTCAGGTTGACACCCATCCTGTCACAAGACACAATGAGCATTTTTAAATGAGGGACTCATTCCAACAGACAGGATATCAGGCCTTAAAGGGGGTTCCTTAAGGCCGACACGGGCCTTAAGATGTCCTGGGCCAGGAGTTGGACAGACCAGGTCCCTCTGCCGTCCCCTCATTCCCCGTGTGCCCCTAGACAGGCTGCTTCCCCATCTGGGACATTGAGGCTGATGGGACACCTCCCCCCCCAGAGGCCTGAAGTGAGGACCAGGCGGGAACACTCCCCGAATCAGGGCCCAGAGAGAAATGACTAAGGGGACAGGTGCAGAGAGGCAGGTTGAGCAAAGCCCTGGGAGCTGGGGTTGCTGACCGGCCGGGACCATGCCCTCCTCTAGCTGGGCTGGGCTGGGTGTGCCAGGTCGGACAGCAGAACCCCGGGTGGTCTTTTTAAAAGACCACCCTATCGCTGGCCCTATCCCATGTCACCTGGTGGGCCCTGCCCACATCTTCCTTGAACGCACCTTGGCTGGTTCTCCTGGGCGACCATGGTTGAGGGCCCCTGGGATATCGGGGCGTCTCCATAAAGGACCAGTTCTGGGGCTGAGCTCCACGGATGCCTCTGCTCAGCACTCAGGAACATTCCTTCTCGGGGTGTGGAGAGAGGGGACTTGCCATTTCTCACTCAAGGCTCTTAAAATTATTGTGACCTGTGTAAGCGTTCAGGGGAAGAGAGAGATGATGATAACGAACATCAGGAACCATCACCAGATTTGCTAAATCTTAACATTCAACCATATTTCATATTTGCTTGAGATTTTTGCTTAAAAAAAATACAGCCCCCTGTGAACCTCCCCCACCCAGCACCCTTTCTCCTGCCCTCCCTGGAGCCACCAGTAGTGAGTGACTTCATCCCCGACACATGTCTTTGTATTATTCCCTGGCGGTCCAGCGGTTAGGATTCTGCGCTTCCACTGAAGGGGGCATAGGTGTAATTATATATAGATCTTGCCTTGCATGTTTTAAAAACTCTCTAAATGTATTTTGCTGTACGTATCCCTTTGGTACTTGAAAAACTTAATGCTATCATTGGGAATGTACCCATGTGTGTCACGGGCTCCATTTCCTGATTATAACCCCAGCCTGCCCATCCCTTGTTTGAACGTGTGTACTTACATTCAGTGAACTTACTCCAGTCCGGCGGACCTGCATGTGCTGGTTTTCCCCAGGACTTCCCCAGAGAAGGGCATCATGGGGCCGGAGATCACAATTGCTTCCCAGCCGGGAGAGCCCATCGTGCTCCCTCCCGGCAGCCTGGCCAAGTGCTGAGCTGCGTAGCTGTCGCTGTCCTATGGCTCTGCCATCCCCCAAGGCTGGGAAGGGATGTCTTCTCTCTGCCTAGCACCGCCTCCATCTCCTCTCCTGCCCAGGGCCTCCCAGGAGCCTGAGCCCATTCTGCTGAGTTGTTTTTTCCATTTCTCATTGATTTGAGGGAGTGCTTCGTTTATCCGAGATTCTAACTCTTTGCTGGTCACACATATTGCAAATATCACTTCCCAGGCTATCTGCGTGGCTTTTCTCTGTTTGTTTATTCATTGGTCCAGCAGTTTTTCATTTGAATAGTAGTGAGTTTCATCAATCTTTTCCTTTGTGACTTTTTTCTCTTTTTGTGGTGTTGTTTAAGAGAATTTGGTGCTAAGAGCTCATGGAGGTATCCTGCCATATTTTCTTCTAAAAGTGAAAGAATTTTGCTTTCCACACTCAGTCCGAGAAGGTACCTGGGCCAGCCCAACACTGTCTTCATTACAAAAGCTCTAGGTATTCTGGGTTCTGGTGGACAGGCTGGAATCCGCAAGCACTAGGCTTACCATGGGGAGCAGGGGGGTGTAGTTTGCACTTTATCGCAGGATTTATCACAGGATTTCCTGGGTGCTGTTCGTTGTCCGTGCCCAGAGGGAGGCCTGGGACACTCTGGGGAGGGGTAGGTAGCAGTGGGCGGGGTGGGGGTGGGTAGCTGGAGGGAGGGAGGGGGACATGCAGTGTGGTAGGCGCCCCAGGAGGACCATCTGAGGGGGCCCTGAGCACAGTGGCTCCTGGGTTGGCCCGTGCAGCCGTGTCCTGGGGGTGTCCTCGCTGGGCCTGTGGGTGGGGGTCTGGGTGGGTGAAGGCATCTACTTCTGGGGCTGCGCTCTTACCAGCGTGGGGCCTCGGGCACTACTGAAGCCCATCGGGAGCAACAGGTCACAGGGGGCCGGTGGCTCTTCTGGGACGGTCTGCATGCAGGGCGCAGCGGCTCTCGTGCTGGTGGTCATGGGTCTGGGTTCTCTATCCACGGCCACGACCAGAAGGACCCTCTGCACCTGGTGGAGTGCTGGGCACGTGGCTGGCACTCAACAAATACTGGTTGTTTAGCAGTTTCTATGCAGGATTTTAAAGGACGATTTGTCGGCTGTTTTCCTGCTGCACTTCACGCCCATGTGTTGGGGTATCTGTGGGGACGAGGTCTTTCCTGGGTCCTGGCACGCCCGGCCAGGTCCAGCTGGCTGCGTGGTTTCCCAGAGTGGCCAGCAGGGGGCGCCGCAGGACCAGCCACCACCCAGCAGGGCTGCTCCGGCTCTCAGGCCTGGGCCTGCTTGTCAGGAGAGGAGAAATCGTGGCGCAAATGCCAGGCGCCCCGTCTTCCAGGCCCTGACTGGCCGGCCGCCAGGAATGCTGGAGGAACCCGTCTCCTCCCTGTGTGGACACAGCATCCTGTAGGAGAGGGCTCCAGGCTGACACCCAGGATTCTCCTGTAACTGGATTTGGGGGCCCTCTGGAAGTGTCCCCAACCCCTCAGGCCCTCTGATGGTGGTCTCAGGCTCTGCCTGGCACACACAGTGCTGGGCGCTGAGAGCCGCCGGCAGCTCCACTGTCCCGCTGTCCCGACCCGTTCATGTGCAGCTGGGCTGCGGACAGAGGCAGGTGCCCTCCCTGCCCAGAGGAGAGAGCCAGGGCTGGGCGGGGAGGTGGCGGGGGCATTCCTGGCATCCTGCCATCACCATTGGGGGCTGGAGAGAGATGGGGGCACTGCGTCCATGGGAGCACAGGGTGAGGGGTGGACATCCTCAGCCTGACAGCCTGACAGCCCTTGGCGGACAGTAGCCCCCCCCTCCTCACCCAGACTTAGCAAAGCACGAGGCCCCCCAGCGGTGACCCTGCCCCTCTGGCAAGGGGACCCTCTGCCCTCAGGGCCGTCCTCCACCAACTCTGGCCCCCTCTCCCCATCCCCTCTGCTGGGCCTGGGCTTGCAGCTAATGCCGTGTCTGTGGATCTCTCTGGATGCAGCTTAGCACGTGCCTCCCCCGTGCCAGGCACTGCTCAGGCAGCAGCAGGGGAAGGAGGTGGGTCAGACGGTGCAAACACCCCTTCCTGCCTCACCCTGGCCTGGGCGCTCTTCCATGGCCTGGGGTGCTGGGCCCCGAGGGGATGATGGGTCTTGGGCCGTGAGGATGGGGACGGTCCTGTCAGCAGAGGGATCAGCTGGTGAGAGGAAGAACCGGAGCAGATAAAGACTGAGGGGGAGGAGGGGAGGGGACCACTGTCCCAGGGAAGCCTCCTCCCCTCCTTGAACACGTCTGGGCAGGAGGCAGAATCCTTCCATTTCCCTCTCACTGTGTATTTTTAGTTAAAGATGCTCACGCTGAGATTACTGCTCTTTTCACAGTTGGCATTAAAGTGCAAAATAAGTCTCGAAGATCTTAAGTCACAGGTTATTTCTTATACAAAAGCCCCCTTGGGTTTTCGCTGTTTGGTGATGTGGGAAGGTGTGAAGGGGACCCCCACTTGGGCTCAGGGGTGGGGGGAACAGAAGCCAGGTCCGTGTGTCTGAGTGCTGTGTACCTGCACACGTGTGTGTCTGTCTGTATCCCTCCCTTGGGGCTTCATGCCCGGTCCTGGGTTTGAGGCGGCGACATGGGGTAGCTCTGTGCCCCCGTGGGCTCCTGCCCTGGCCATCCAGGTGCAGAGCTGGGCGAGGACCCAGGTGTCGGGAGGCACCGGCCCCCTCTGCTCCTCCTGGGGAGGATGGCTCCACTGCTCCCTGACCTCTTGACCTTGGGCATCTTTCCTCATCTGTAAAATGGGTCACCACTGACACCCTGCCGCAGGGATGAGTGTGAAATAAGATCGTCTGTAAGGAGCCTGGTGCAATGTGAACAAAATTCCTTGACTAGTGTTTTCCATCCCTTGGCCCCCTAACCACACTGGCGAGTCAGCCAACGGTGGGCCGGCGGGGTCCCTCCTCCAAACACCCTGCAGGCTCGCCGTTCACTGCCGGGGGCTGTCAGCACCCTCCAAGCCCACTGGGCATCTCTTCTGCTCTGTGGGGATGATTCTGACCCTAGTGGAGGTGACTTTAGGGTGGGGAGCAGTCCAGGTGATGGTGCAGCCTGGGCTGGTGCCATCGTTACCCCCAAACCTCAGCCCCTTGGGACACACGGGCCTGGCAGATCTCCCTCTTTTGCAGCGTCTTTCTACTCTTGGGGTTGTTTGTTCTTGACATTCATTTCAAAACGGTTTTTCCTAAACATGTGGAGGGAGGGGGGAGAGAAAAAGGAACCTCAGTACGGACGGTGTCCCCGCCACCCTCCTGCATGCTGTCTACACACACAGCACTCGGGACGAGGCTTGGCTCATTCAGGATATTTTATTTTCGTAAAGTAGACAATCTCGGACTTTCGTGCGATCACCAGCTCCTCTTTCCCTCTTGACATCCCTTAAAGTCCTCGGCTGTGACTCCTCACACCAACCTCAGGCTCAGGGTACCAAAGGCCGAGAGGAGGTTTGGCAAGGGCTCTGGCGGCGCCTTCGTGTTTGCACGCGGCCCTCAGCCAAGGTAATCCACGTGGCGGTGGTGGTGGCAGTGCTGCGGGCCCTGGGCAGGAAGGGCCTCCCTCAGGCTGCGAGGCGGCCGAGCCTTCACAGGAGTCGAGGCTGCCCTCTGGCCTCCCTTTCCTCCACTTGCAGAAAAGCCACAGGTAATTTACTCTTTAAATACCAAGACATTTAGCTATTGTTCGTTCGCTCCTGGGTGAAGGACCTTCTTTAAATACATCACATTTATTTTCTGAAAGAAAAACGAAGCGGAAACCGCACCAGTAACAAGAGGACGCTGCACGGGCTTATGTACAACTTGGCGCCAAGGCTGCTGCTGGGCGCAGAGGGACAGACTCGTCCAGGTAACAATTTTACACTCAGCAAAGCCAGACACAAAAAAGGACCACCCGAAAAAAAAAAATAGGTTTTGAAAATCTGCATTTAAAAAAGAATACTCAACTGCATTGGAAATTTTCTGTATTTCTGCGAAACACCACGAGATTTGGCCAAAAAAAAAAAAAAAAAAAAGACGTCAGAGGAGAAAAACCAGGTTTCGGTTTATAAAACGTCCGACTCGTAGAAGAAAAGCTGGCGCCCAGCTGGCCTGGTCTGAGACAAGTTGCGCCACGCGTGTCACCATGTGGAGTTTTGCTGCATATTCCGAAGCGGTTTAAAAAGAGCTGTGAGTGGCCGGAGGGCTGGTCAGTGCTGTCGCAGGCCTGGTGCCCGGTCCTAGCGCGTACATGGGGCGGCGTGGCCCCTGCTCTGGGTCGCCTCCCAGGGAGCCAGTCGCCCCTCCCTGTGGTCCCTCGGACCCCCATGCAGAGTGGGGCCACGTCGGGAAGGCAGGGTGATGTGGCAGGAGGGGCTCGGGGTGGACTTGGTGACAGCTCCTCAAGTCTTCATGGGACCTCAGCCACGTGGGGAGCCTGCTGTCTGCAGAGCGTGCACGTGTGTGTGTGCGTGTGTGTGTGTGCGCAAGTGTGTCTACTTACCTAGCGATCTATCCGTACATATTCATGTTTGCGGAAACGTGGGGGCCGAGGAGGCGGGGCAGGGGACACGCTCCGGGCCCCCGTTTTCTGCCCCCGTGCTGGTCACCAGCGCGAGTGGGGGTGTGATACCCCAGTTTCGCCACAGCCGACGCTGGCTCCTCAGCAGAGGCCGATGTACTTGAGGTTGTTCTGGATGATGACGTCGGTCACGGCGTCAAACACGAACTGGATGTTACTGGTGTCGGTGGCACAGGTGAAGTGGGAGTAGATCTCCTTGGTCTCCTTGTTGCGGTTCAGGTCCTCGAACTGCCGCTGGATGTAGACGGCGGCCTCCTCGTAGGTGTTCTGGCCGCTGTACTCAGGGAAGCACACGGTGAGTGGGATGCGCCGGATCTTCTGAGCCAGCAGGTCCTTCTTGTTGAGGAAGAGGATGAGGGAGGTACTGACAAACCAGTTGTTGTTGCAGATGGAGTCAAAGAGGCGCAGGCTCTCCGCCATCCGGCTCTGGGGGGGGAGGGGGGGCGGTCAGCACGGCCCGGCCCTGCCAGGCCCAAGAGCACCCTCCCCGCCGGGCCCCAGCTGGTCCTGTGCCCTCCGACCCCGCTGGCCCCCTCTGGCCCCCGTGGTCACTGACAGCACGTGGCTTCGGGGCTGCCTGCACGGGCAAGCCCCCCTCCCATGGGGGCACTGTCGCCGCATCCCCCGCAGGCAGTGCGTGGGCAGCCTCCCCAGCAGTCAGCTCCGCCTGCTGAGGTTTGGCTGGCCCCGTGCCTCCATCCTGCCAGGCGGGGCATCAGTCCTCACTGGAGTCCGCGAGGGGGAGGCCTGTGTTCACGAAAGCAAGGGTGCAGGGCAGAGCTGGGCAGGCCTGGCCCCTGCCGGCGGTGTGCTCACTCAAGGCCACATGGAGGATCCCGTGGCCGCGCCGCCCCCACCAGCACAGAGGACGCGAGGACGGTGGCCAGGAGGCACCGTGACCACAGAGCGTGGCCCTGGCCCTCTCCACCTCCCCTTGAGGACCGTGACCCTGCTGTGGAGCCTCTGGGTTTTCAAGGAACCCAGGGCCCTCGTCTGACTCCCATGCACAACTGACCATCCTACTTCTAAAAGGACTCCTGCTGCTGGTGAAAGCTGCCCCGTGTTTGAAAATAAAATGAATGAGATGAGCGTCCCAAGTGTGGGGCCAGTGTAGATCGGAGGCATCGGATTTAAGGACTTTTCTGATGATGTGGTAACAACAGGGAAGCAGCAGCTGGTGCTGATGGGTGGACACGGGCACCGGCCTGCTCCACCCTCACACCTTCCTATCCCCATTCTACAGATAAAGAAACTGAGGCCTGGAGAGGCAGGAAATGTGCTCTAAGTCCCACGGCCGGAAGCTCTAGGCTTGCTGCTCCTCCGAGGTGGACGGGCAGTGCTTCTGGCCCCAGGGTGGTGGTGCCCGGGGGAGGCCCCACGAAGCCCTGCTCTCCCAGAGACCCTGCCTTCTCTGAGATACACGGTCTGACAGCATCAGTGCTGAGAAAGAACCCCCCCCCCCCAACCACGTAGACATTGCCTCAGGGTCCTGCACTCCACCGGGGAGGGCCCGTTTCCAAAACCCATCCTGTGCCTTCTTTAGAACAAGCTCAGGAATAAGAGAAGCTCTGAAAGTGAGTAGTCTCAGGTCTTGGGTATGTGTGGGGCGGGGTAAGCCTTCTGCAGAGAGAAACAGGATGCAGGACCCCCAGGTGTGCCTGGAGGAGCGGACGACGTTCCACACGCAGTTAAGTGGTGGTCCAGGAACGTCACATTCTACAGGGTAGTAACTAGCGCTTACGGATTCCCGGAAGCTGCGTGGTAGGGACCAGTGGAGCTGTCATATCTCATGGGAATGATGTCATAATCAGGTGCTGTGCTTCTGACCCCAGATTTCACATCAGATAAATAATAGATGTGGCCATTAGCATGTATTCATTAATCCACTGAGCAGACACTTGCTGAGCAGGCTCTGAGGGCCACCAGCAGGTCCCAGATCTCGTGCCGGTGACGGGGCCCCAGAGACGAGAGGCCAGTGGCCAGGCCAGGCCCTGGGTGTGGAGTGGGGTTCAAGGGTGGGTGGGCAAGTGTGGAGTGGGGCCAGGCAGGGGTGCTAGGATGGGCATCTGCAGAGGCCTGGGCCTGCCTCCCTGGACCCTGCTGGGTCACTGGGGGTGAGAGCCGGGTGCCTCCCGCATCCAGGCCAGCTGCTCCTGCTGAAACAGTGCACGTGTGCCGAGAGGGGTCGGTCCTCCAGGGCGTGTGGGGGTGGGAAGAGCTCAGCTGCCATGTCCTGCGTAGAGCAGGCCCCAGGGCCCCGACAGGCTGCGTCTGCCCTTCCTGCTCAGCGCACCCCAGGCTGACTTCAGACCCCAGGGGCCGGCCCCTCTACCCCACAGACGTCCCTCCAAGCCTCGCCAGGCAACAGAGGGCAGAGGAGGCCGGCAGGACGGGCACTGCTATGCGGCCTGAGCAGGACAGACAGACGCCCCTTGTGTCCGGCCCTTGCCCACGCCTGGGGCTCCTCTTGCTCTCCAGGCAGGTGGGGCTCAGGTTTCCCTGTTCCCTCCCTCTCCCTTGGGACAAACTGTGGGGACCCACACGGGCCATCCTTTAGGCGGGCAGCGCTCAGGGAGCCCGTGGGAGGCACTGACTGGCCGGGCTGGACAAACACAGGAGCCTGGGAGCTCCACCCGCCCTCCCCCAAAGCCGCTGGGTGAGCACGGCGAAGGGGGCACTGTGCCCCGGGACCCACCACACAGAGGGCCCTCAGCCAGGAGAGGAGCCAGCCCAGAAGGCACTGGCGGGGCAGGGGGAGCTGGAGCCCCTTGGTGCTACCACCACTGCTGTGCAGACTCCTGGAGCCGGAGCAGGAGCCCGAGCATGGGCGTGCGGGCCGAGCAGCGTGCTGACACCTGAATCACAGATCACTGAGAAAGGAACGTGCTGTTTTGAGCTGTTAACTCTGGAAACTGTGAGAAGCTCGCACAAGAGTGTGCGTACGGGAGGAAGGCGCACGGGGCAGGGCCTCCCCCAGGGCCCCCTTCCCGTTCCGCCCGCCCTCCGTGGCCTCAGCCCCGACTCCTCTTCCCAGCCCCGCACCCTGGCACCCCCTCCTGCCGCACACATCTGGGGTGCTCTGGCACCAGGATGGAATCCCAGTCCCTCGGTCTGCATTCGGGGCCTCCCTGGTCCTGAGGGTGTGCTCAGCCTGGGGGCCAGCTGTGGCCCCGTTCTCCCCAACGCCTCCCTGGCACCCAGTTCTGACTCCACCCACTTGGTGCTGTGGGTCACAGGGTTGGGCCCCGTCCTCGTGTGGTCCACTGGGCCCTGGGGTGAATGAAGCTGGGGCAGCTTTGGAGTCACCGGACTCTGCCCATCATGCCTTGTCTTGCCATGACTTCCACCAGCCTGACACAAACATCCTCTCGCTGCAAGCCGGGGAGGCCCCCCACCTCACACAGGGGATGGGGCCCTGGACAGGTGACTCCCAGGGCTGGGTGAGGACTCTGTGTCTGCACCAACCCCAGCACTCCCCCAGCAGGAGGCCCTCCGCACCCTCAGCTCTGCAGCCGCTCCTCCCAGGAGAAAATACCCCACGACTGCTCACCTGCGATGCCACCCAGGGCTCTGGTGCCCACCCAGCTCTCTCCAGGAGCTGCTCACAGTGAGACACATCGTGTACAGAGATGACACGGAGCAGATGATTCCCGTCAGAGGCCTGGGCAGCGGTGGCGATCCCATGCTCGGGAAGGGGCAGGAACCAGTGATTTGTAACAGCACACGTCAGACCCTGGGAAGCAGCTGGACAGTCCCCAGGGTGGCGCACAAGTCATTTCTCAGCCATTTGCAGAGAAAGCTCCTGCTTGGACACGTCCGAATATACTCAACCTCACCGAACAGACTGGACTTTCCCCAGGGGGCTACAGCTGGTGACCCCCCTCTAAGGGGCTTCCAGCTTGCTGGTCGGAGACTGGAACCTTTGCTAAGTGCCGAGCTCAGTGGTGGAGGACTTTACCCTGCGCACAACTGCCACACGACAGCACCCGTGGTGGCCTGGACCAGACCGGCTCCTGGAACATCCTGAGGAGGCTGGGGGCTGGGGTGCGAAGGGGAGCCTCAGCCCTGGTCCCCCATGAAGGCTCCCCTGAGTCACGAAAGGGCAGGTGTCCCTGTTATGGGTACAGATTTGGGGCCTGGGGTTTGCTCTCAACACCAGGGCTCGCTGCACCTTGGACAAGTCCTTTCTCCTCTCCTGGCCTCAGTGTCCTCATCTGTAAAATGGGGACGATCACGGCACCCAGCACCAGGACTGCTGCGGGAGCAACACAGTGTTGCTTTGAGAGGAACCCGGTTTGCTGGGCCTCGGCCTGCGGCTGCCTTCCCAACAGACGCTCTGCATGCTACTCAATGCCAGCGCCCTGGCGTCCTCATCTCCTCTTGTCCAAGACCTGCCTCCCTCCCCACCGGCACAGAGCCTCTGTGGGACGTGGGATGGAGAGGGAGGGGGCTGGACTCTGCAGACCCAGCTCAGCTGCCATCCTGAGCCCCCAGGGCCACCAGCACCTCCCTCCAGGCTGCTGGCTCCCAGCTCTGCCTGGTTCCTCTGCTCTGGGGGCTCCGTAACTGCTCAGTCTGGTGACCCAATGGCTGCCCAGACCCTGTGACACACACTCAGCCCCTCGCTCACTGTTGCAGGGGCACAGGACAGCACCAAGTGCCAGGCGAGCACCCGTTTCCCTAATTTAATAGGCCAAGAGGGCTGCCTTTGGCTTCCTTGCGGCTGGCTGGGGGGCACTGGCCCCGAATGTGGACACCCAAGTCCAGCCCTGCACTCTACAAAAGGGGAGCACGGGTCCCCCAATGGGCAAGGGGGCCACCCAAACGCTGCCTGCTCGGCTCGCCCTGGGCACAGCAGAAGCTCCAGTCCCAGACCTCATAAAGTACTGGTGATGTCAAGGTTTCAGCCCTTCCCAGAACCGGTCCAAACCCCGGGGCCCGGGAGACCCGGAAACCCCAGCCCGCCGGCACGCCAACAACCTTCACTGCTAGGCCTGCGTCCCCCGCCCCTCCTCAGCCTCCGTGGGCAGAGGCGCTCCAGGTGCCCTTCTAGGTGTGAGGGGGATGGAGGAGAGGTGAGCTTGTGGAGTGACCAACGAGGGTCAGAACCCCTGCTCTGCCAGCCGCCAGCTCTTGTTTGCTCTGAGCCTCAGTTTCCCCACCTGTAAAGCATGGTCTGTTAGGGATCCTGCTCATGAGGCTGGGGGCTAAAACGTGACACTTCTGGAAAGCTGAGTCTCCATGCCGGGCACCAGTGACCAGAGCGGCCATCACGGCATGATTCAGAGATAAAAGGGGAGGTGGCCTGGAGCAGGGGGCCCTGTGAGGCTAGGATGAGGCCAACAGGAGGCCAGCCACGGCCGAGGCCTGGGGCCGCAGCGGGCAGCCGGCAGGGGGAAGAGGATGCAGCGGGGCTGGGCCTTGGTGCTGGCTCGGCTGCTTGGGGCTCAGAGCCCAGGGAGGCTCTGTCCCGCCCTGGGACTCAGGTTTCTCGTCCCTAACACGAGTTCTCAGTTCCGTTTCGGTCTGGGAAGCCCAGGTCTGCCTGTTGTAGGAGCGCTTGGAGTGTTTGTTCTTGGGAACTGTGAATTTAGCTTTTCACGCTGGAAGCAGAGCTGGGAGGCTGGGCTGCGGACATGAATGAGCTCCATTCACCACGATGGTGCCAGCCCTGAGGCCCAGCCACCAGGCCCGGCCCGGGCAACAGTGCCAGGCTCCAAGGGCGCCGAGGGCGGGACCGGGCAGTGAAGCCTCCTGGCAGCACCCTGGCTGCATGGGCCAAGGGGGAGGGTCCAGCTGGGGCTGGATATCGAGCTGGCACCTTCACAAAGTAACAGCCAAGCCTCTGCTCCCTCTGTGGTGGCGTGGCTCGACGGGCGTGGAGGCGTGGCTGACCCAGCAAGCGGCACATCCCAGCAGGCAGTCTGGGGTCCGTCCTCTGTGCAGCGCTGACTGCCCTCCCCACCTCCACTGCCCGGGAGGCAGGTGAGGCCCAGAGCCCTGTGCTCTGGGCCTGGTGGGTGGGAGGAGCCCCCGAGACCTCCCTGGCCCACCCTGAGCCCTGCCGGGGGATCCGGGCTTGGACATCCCCAGCCTTCTCCAGCGGGGAGAGGGCGAGTGGGCCCCACCGTCACACCCAGGTCCCGAGGTCCAGGCAGGTGCACAGGGGTCGGGGTGGAGGGGCCTATGTTAGATGCACCTGCAACTGTGGAAAGGTGTGAAGACAGGATTGTGCCTCCAGAGTAAAACCCCTCCAAGGATGGCACTGGTCGCTCAGGGAAATAGCTTATTCTTTGTCACCAAAGAAGTGGGGGGACTGGTCTTTGGGGGTGAGAGAGGGGTGAGTGTCTTCATCTTCATGCAAAGCTGCAGAGAAGTCTAGTGCGGCCTGGGGTGCTCAGGGGGCCCTGCTGGGAGGTGCCTTGGGCTCTGCAGGGGAGAGGCCGGGCCCAGCCCGCAGGCTGCCCAGTGGCTTGAAGCCCTGAGCTCCCCCGCTTGTCCACCGAGGGTCCTTATCTTTCCGGAGCTTATTTCCCTTTTGGGTTCCAGCTTGTCTCGGGTCGTGGGGGTGGCTCAGGGGAGCAAGGCCCTGGCTTGCGTCTGCCCTTAGGCTGCAGGATGCAGGCAGGAGGGCTCCCCGGGAACAGGGTGGGGTGGCAAGAAGCAGAGCAACAGTCCCAGACTGAGCTGGAGGCCTCGGGCAGCGAGGCAGCATGGCCCCGCTGTCCTGGCAGAAGCCCAGTGCGGAGCCGGTGCAGGAGATGACTCAGACTTCCACTCACGCCCGCAGGGATGGGAATGGGACGCTCGGGCCTCCCCAGGCAGCCCTGGCTCCCCACTGTCGCCAGAATCTGCGTTTCTCCACCCCCCCCACCCCCGCCCCCAGTATCGCGTCCCTCATTGGAAGTGTTTGCGGGAGGGCAGGGCCTGTGTGCTTGACTCACCCAGGCCTGGACGGAGTCACTACAGCCCCATGCAGACAAGAGAGCAAATGTGGTGGTGGTCCAGTGCCCACAGGGAGATGCAGGCAAGAAGGCCTCGGAGCTGCCCTCTGCACTGGCCGGCGCAGGAGTAGGGCAGCCCCTTGGGCCCTTCCCAACACTGAGAGTCTGTGACAGCAGCTGCCACCCAGGGCAGCTGCTCCCCTCCCTTGGTTGAGCTTATACTCAGACACTCAGCATGCAGTTTCCATGGCAACTGGGGAGGAAGCCTCCACCCTCGGCCTCGCACAGCAACACAGACCGAAGGCAGAAGACGCTCCATCTTTGAGCTGGGCCAGGTGTCCCTCTCCACAGGGGCACGCAGGCCCGGCCCTGGCTGGCTGGCTGGCCAGACCACACTGTCCATCACTGTCTACTTGTTGGGGGTGGGGGAGGGCTTCCGGGGGTTGAGGGTATCTCACTCTCCCTGGCGGGCGGAGCAGTGGGCAGGGAAGAGGGGAGGTCCTTCTGGTACCTGCTCCTGCCTGCAGTGCCCTGGGTGGGTGGGTGGGACTCCCAGTGGGAGGGGTGGGGTGGGATTGTTACCGAAGGATGGTGCCTCGCCCTCGACAGCTGCCCCTGGAGGCTCTGGGCCTTGCTCCTCCTCTGCGTGGAGGCTGCTGTGATGTCCAGAGGTCCAGCTCTCTGCTCCTCTCAGAGCAGTGGCTGTGAGGGCTCCTCCCCACATCCCCATTTATGGATGTGGGAATGGGGGCTGCGAGGCCCAGCCTGGCCTGCCGAGGCCCTCTGCCCCAAGGAGAGCTTCCGACGGCCACAGCCACCCCTTGGTCCTTGCCATCCCCATCCGGCTCCTGGCCTCAGGCAACGGGGGGGTGCCTGGGGACAGAGCTGGATGACCGGGGTCACGTGCAGACCAACCTGGTTAGCGCTCCCCACTTCTTCCTCCCACAAGCCTAAGTGCTGGCCGCGCCGGACTGGAGAATTGGATTAATGAGGCTAATGGATCAATGAGCCCCTGACTGTCCCCGGGGCTCGTCTGCACGGGTGGCACAGAGTGGGTGGTGCCGCAGCCTGTGCGGGGGCAACAGGGCGAGCCGGGGGTGCTGCCGCCCGCCCCCTTCTCTCTCTGGGGTGGGTAGTGTTCCCCCTCGGCTGCCCAGGGTCAGTGCACCCATTCCCCAAGTCTGGGCCCTCAAGCCCACGGAGCCACACTGCCCCTGTACCCTGTGGGCCCTCGGGACATCCAGGCCAAGATCGACTGGCACGGCCCTGCCACACAGGCAGCTCACTCCCCGTGCCCCTCCCGCCGCCGCCCTCCCCTCCACCAGGCACAGCCACGGCGGCACCCCTTCCCCCTTCCAGTCCCTCAGCGTGTTCCTACCCCACCCTCTCGTGTCCCTGGGACCTCAGAGGCCTCCCAGTGCAGGCCCTGATCTCCTGCTCTGACCCTTGGCACCAGACGCCCACTCAAACCAGTCCCACCCCCCCATCTTCTGTCTGACCCCCTTTCTCCCTGGCTCACTTCAGCTTTAGGGCTCCCTGGGTGATGTGAGTGGGACAGGCTGAAAGGGGTGGGGGCCTGAGTGAGGAGCCCTGAGGCAGCCCCACCCCAAGCCCCCATGGCTGCCTCGGTTGGCCTTGGACTTGACCTCACCCAAGAGTCTCAGGTCCTGCCAACCAGGAGATGGCAGTTATTCTGGGCTGTCGTGAAGTGAGTCACAGTAGAAACGTGGTCGACAGGCAGTGACAGGAAGCTGGGGGCCCAGCATCCCTACCACCGAGCACCGGCGTCCGAGATCCAAGCCTGGCCTCTCCCGGCACCTTTCCCTGGACGTCAAGCAGTCACTCTCAGAAACACAGAGAGAAGCAAGGGGCAGTCCTGGCTTAAGAGAACTGAGGCCCTAGGGGCGGACACATGTGCACTGACCACCCAGTGCCAAGCCAGCAAGCTGGGGCAGGTGGCATGGAGGGAGGGCACTGTCTGGCTGCCTCTGCCAGGGGAGGCAGTATCCAGGAGTGGGCACGACCCCCCCACAGAGGCCGGGGTCCCGGAGTTGGGCCATGGGCTCTACCTGCATCTGTCCAGTTGACGGCACCTGGAATCTCCTTCCCACCTCTCCCTGCCTCTGCTGCGTGTCTCTGCAACCTGGGGTCACTTCGCTGCCCTGTGCATAGCCCTCCAGCAGCTGCTCCCATCCCAGCGGGGTGACCCGGCACCTTCTGCCTGGCCCCAACTCATTCCCGCGTGAGGCCTTCACCAGGCTGTCCTCCCCTGGGTCCCGGCGGAGGGGTGGGCTCTCAAGGCCGTCCCTGAGCCTCCCCGAAGTAGCCAGTCACCAGCTGGAATCCTTCTGTTGATTTGCTGTGGCTTTGGGCACCACCACCCGGTCTGCGGGGGCTGCTCTCTCCAGCGCCCGGCGGGGTGAGTGGTCTGCTGGCCGCAGGGCCACGGCAGGCAGGGCTGGATGGTGCGGGATGTAGGTGGTCGGCAAGGCGGCCGTGTGCAGGGGCTACAGTGAGAGGACGCCGGGCGCCGCGTGTCCTGCCTGTCCAGGTGGTCGGACCTGGTCACTGGGGAGGGGCCTGCCTGCGCCCCCAGCCTCCCCTCCCCCCCACCAGGACCCTGACACTTGGCAGGGCTGGGCCTCCCCCGCTCCCCGCAGCAGGCTCCGTGCTGTCCTGGCCCTTCGCTGGCAGTGGCCTGTGTCCCTTCTCGCCTCAGCGCCGTCGTGAAGCAAAACGAGGGGAAAAAGGGTTTATAGGCAGGTGCCCTTCTGGCTTTAAAACCATCAGGAACCTCCTGACCTGCCGGGGACGAAGGCTCGGGGTTCATCTTCCTCCCCCAAACCCCGGGGTTCGTGCAGCGGCCCCAGGACCAACTCCACTGTGTGTCCCCGTCAGTGCCCCGCCTCCTGCTCCCCTGACCCCTGGCCTCCGCTGCCACCTGCAGACGGGCAGCGGGAGTCGCGGCCAGAGTGGGGATTAGCCAGCAGCACAGAGGGATTAGCACTCGGGGTGGTGCACCTCGCGCCCCACATTCCTGGTGCTCACGGCCCTTGGCCCCCCTCCCCAGGGACGAGAAGGGGGCTCAGCAAAGGGCCACCGCCTCTCCCCTCCCAGGGGGCGGCTTGCTGCAGCCCAGGTGGGGGCAAGAGGAGGCTCAGCCCTGCAGGCCTTGGGCCAGTGACAGATGGGGCTTCACTGGGGTGGGAGTGTGTTCCGACGGGTCCAGAAGTCAGAAGCACCATTTGCCTGTCCCCTGCCCCCCATCAAGTGACAACTGTGACGCTCATAGTAACAGCGCTGGCCAGGCCTGCCACTTCAAACAGTAGGGCTGTTTAAACAAGATAACAGGCTGCGGGGAAGCTGTGCTCGGGCCCTAATGGCCTGAAACCCATCCTGAACCTGCCAGAAACAGCGGAAGCTCAGCCTCGGGCCACCTCGCCTGACGCCACCCGTCCCCGCTCCATGCTCAGCACCCACCTTCTCCAGGCAGCCTGTTTGCTGGTCCCCAGTCTCCCAAAGTATACGGCTCAGAGGGAGCTCGGGTGACCCAGAATAGTAGCAAGTGTGGCAGCCCGTCTGGGGGGCTTAGAGATTTGTGTGCAGGGTCTGCGACAGCACCTGAGGCCCAGCCTCTTTCCCCTGCCCTCGTCCTCCCACCCGGACATCTGCCCCCGGAGAGGAAGGACCGCGCCCTGGGCCCCACCGTTTCCCCACGGTGCCCGGCACGGGACTGGGACCAGGGTGCCTCGGGACAAGTGTGCTCCACTGAGCCCCCCTCCTTCCACTGACACAGCCATGCTGGCCTCGGCGCGCTGCGAGTCCTCAGGAGCCAGACAGCCCAGATGGACCACAGGTGGCCACATGATGACCCTGGGGCCACACAGGCAGGTCACTGCCCCACCCCAGCACCAAAACACGCTCGTGCCCTGGCTGGGGGCTTTGCCCACCTGACCGAGCTGTCCCCTGGGAGTCTGTGTGGCCAGCTGGCCCCTGCTCCCCAAACACACATCATTCTTCTGCTCTCTGTTCTCACTGAGTCTCAGAATCAATGACTGACAGGATCTCAGAGCCAGAAAGGACCATTCCTGATCCCACAGGTGTCCAGTAGAGCCCCGGGCAGGTGTGACGAGGGCAGTCGGCATCTCGTAACTTTGGATGGGGGGGGACTGAGTTAGAATTGACTCCCAGATGCCCAAGGCCACACTTGGAGCACTTGCTCTGCAAGGCCTGGAGCTCCTGTGTCCTGCTCCCAGCTCCCCATGTCATGCCCAGGCCCAGGGAGGAAGGGTGGCAGCCTAGGATGAGGTCCGGGCTCTGGGTCCTGCCTGCTCTCACCTCATCCGCCCACCTCCCACCTCCCCCCCGCCCACCGCTACCGCCCCCCCTCAACCGCTACCGCCCCCAGGGAGGATGCCTCTTCCTAAGCCCCAGTCCTTCCAGTCCTTTTCAGCTTCAGCTGAAATGAGAACTGCTTTCTATTTGTTTTTGTGTTAAATCTTGCTGGCTTGATCCAAGCCCCCCTGCTGTCAGTCACTGACGGGAAATTGGCAAACAGCATGATGCAGGTGCGCGCAGGCCTGGCCCGGCTTGCAGACCATCACTGCCACCACAGGAGGGAACGGCAGTGCAAACAGCCCCTCCTGGGACCAGACTGAGGACCCCCTGGGCCCCAACACCCTTGCCTAACACTGTTCAGCAAGGTGGAGCTTCTGCACCCCTGGGCACAGCCCTGGGCCACCCCTCCTGGAGGAAAAGCTGGAGAGCCATGGGCAGCAGGTGGCCAGTTCCTGCAGGGACATGAGAAGCTGGGGACAGGGCTGGGGGGGGCGGGTAGACATCTCAGTTGGGAACCTCTGCTTGTGGCCCAACAAGATGGATTTCAAAAATGCTCATCCTTAGGAAGTAATATTTGGGCTATTACTGCCCTAACCCTGGCTTCTCCATCAGCAGGGGGTTGGGGCTGGGCAAGGGCAGTCTTACGGGGTCTCAGCCCCATTGAGAAACTGATCAAAGTGACAGAGCCTCTCCCAGGAAGGATGCCTCCATGTGCTGGCGCAGCCATACAATCGGAACGCGGTTTAGGGAATCCGCGGGACCCTAGGACCACGGCAGGGCCCTCGAGCCTGGGAATGCTGCTCCTGCCTGTGGGGGCAGCTGGCGCTTTATCCTGCCCTTGACGCTGTCACTGTGGCTGACATACCCCACACCCTGCTAGGTGCTCGGTGGCTGGCAGCGTTCTCCCGGTGCTCGCCCTGGCCAGCACGGTCCAAGCCTCTCAGCCCCCTTTTCAGGTGAGGCAGGGGGATGAAGAAGCTGGGTGGGGCCCTGTTTCTGGTTCCCAAGCCCTTGTCTTCGTGTCACTGCCTCTTGAGTGGGTCCTCGAAACCTCACCCCCCTCCATCTGTGACCACCCGTATCACCCCCAGGGCTGGGCCAGCCCATCCCCCCAGACTGGCAGTGTGGCAGGAGATACCGGGCCACGGGGTCACAGCAGCTGTGCCTGGGGACAGAGCACTGGGCAGGAGCAGGAACAACGTTCGGGGGAAGGGCGTGCCAGAGGCCGGCTGGTCAGCGGGTCATGGCTGTGGTCTCACTGAATCCAGGCTGGAGTCACACGCAGTGTCTCCATCCATGTCCTCCACAACCACTGGGGACAGTAGGTCTCCCACCCCCATGGGCTCCTTGCTGTCCAGAAGAGACCTCCTGCCCTCCCTGGGCCCCACACCACTGCAGCAGGGCTGGGATGCCCCGGGAGGAACATGTGCTGTGTCAGGGCTGGTGGTGCCCAACGCCAGGTCCCCTGGTCAGCTGCGCTACAAAAGGCCAGCCTGCTAGGTCTGGGCATCAGAGGAGAGCGTGGTGACAGTTCTGCCCAGCGCCTCCTCTGTCCTGATTCAGTGTGGTCTCTGGCCTTGGTGATGCCGCATCCTGATGCCCCAGGCTGTGCTGGGGGTGGGACTTGGCACCGGGACCTCACCCAGGTGGCCCAGCTCTCCACGGCCCCCCAAAACCCCTCAGTCCCGAGAGGCACTTGCAGCCTGGCCCTGGGAAGCCTGAGCAGGACTGGGGAGTGGGGGGCTGGGTGGTTGTCTCTTGTGAGAAGAAAAGGAAATGGCAGGAGGGCACTGTGTTCCCTGCAGGCCTGCGTGATTCCCACAGCCTTCCCAGCCACCAAACCAGGCAGGGTGGCCCAGGCCACAGGGGAGGCCATGGGGCTGACCAGGGTCTAAGCTCCACTGCTGGGCATCCCCCTCCATCAGAGCGCCAGCCCCAGAGTCCCAGGCCCTGCGGGCACCAAGCAGTCACCTGGCAGATGTCAAAACTGCATCCTGTCCTTGAGCCGTGGATCTGTCGTCTGGCTTTGCAGACAAGGGAGCCATGACTGGACCAGCTTGCCCAGCTGAGGCCGCACAGGACTGGGGCTGCAAGTGGCTGGCCCCCTCTCGCCTCCTGAGGTCCTGTCTTTGGGCAGATGAGGCTGAAACAGGAGCCGAGGGGGCGTCCCTGGAGCCAGCAGGCAGTAAACAAAGGGCCCAGGTGGGAAGCCGCCCAAGAACTACAGGTTGCCCCAGTCAGCTGTTCCAGACTGTTCTTTCCCCAGCGGCTGGTAGTTGGCTACAGAGCTGGTTTCCTGGAGCCTGAGACACAGGCCCAGAGGCTATGGCTTCTGGGGAACGTGGAGCTGGGCCATGCGGCTTGGAGGCTCTGGGCCTCCTCAGCCAGGATGCCGAGAGCCTTCCCAGGTCATCGAAGGCCTGAAAAGGTGTGTGGGGCTGTGGCCTGGGGCTGGCCTCAGCGGAAACCTCAGGACGTGAGGCCCAGGGCCTCTGGGTGACTGTGGTTTTATTCATGAAATTAGAGCAAATACATGAGCTGATGAGACACCAACTAGGGGTGATGAAGACAAGGTCAGGGTGAGCTGTGGCCCAGGTTCCCGGGCCAGCCTGAGTTTGGTCTCTGGATCTGAGGACGTGTGTCCAGTGGGGAGCCACGTGCAGGGAACAGGGCCACCTTCTGCTCCATCCAGGGGGCCCTCCTCAGATGACCATGCCCCCTTGCCCTAGCTGACTGTATTCAGATCTACCAAAACACTAGACTGTCAGAGCCAGAGGGACCTGGGTGGTGGGGGGAGCAGTCCCCGAGTTCTGTTAGCACAGAAGCCTTTCTCAGTGTTGTTCAGGGCCAGTTGTCTGTGCTGGTTACCGAGGGTCCCCCAGTGGTCTCAGCCAGCTCCCTGGAGCCTGTTCTTGCTAAGTGGAGAAGTTGTTTTTCAGTTCTCAGATTATAGAAATCCCTTAAAACAATAATAATCTGCGTCTTAAAACCCCTCTGGGTTCTGACGTGTGCGTAAGGAGTGGGGCTAATGCGCTCAAGAAATTAATTAACCCGCTGGCCTGGGCGCTGAGCGGGATGTGGGCTGGGGAGGTCCCTCTGCCCTGAAGCTCCTGGTAAGTGCGGGATACAGACGTTCCGCGGGGTGCAGGGACATTGAGAAGAGCAGATCACCTGGCAGAGAGGATGTGCGCAGATGTGGGAGCTGCAGAGGCCCCGACAAGCCCTGGCAGCAACGTCTACCCCAGGCAGTGCTGGGGGTGGGACTTGGCACCCGGGACCTCGCCCAGCTGGCCCAGCTCTCCATGGCCCCCACAAACCCCTCGGTCCTGCCTCTGTGGGCCGCCTCCACAGGCCCCACGACCCAGGCTGGATGCGCAAGGTCGAGCCCAGGTTACCATCCCCACCTTCATCCCAATCCGTCCAGGCCCTGCTCCTGATGTCTGCTCCCTTCTCCCCTGCAAGGTGGTCTCCGGGGCAGGAGGCCCCGCGGGGTTCTCTGGACCCAGAGAGCTGCTGCACTGGGGTGCCTCGGGGCTGGCCACAGCCAGCATGGGGCCAGCAGATGTGGGCACTGGGGGAGCCACTCTGGCCTCCAGGGGTTGTTCAATGTGGTCCCCATGTGACCTCAGGGGAGGAAGGGCCACAGTCGCCTCTGTCCCTCACTGCTTCCTGAACAAGCCCCATGGGGCTTGTCCTCAGGTGGGGACCCTGGGAGGCCCAGCTGGAGCAGATTCGCACGTGAGTCCAACATGCTGACAGAGACATGGCAGAACCACCCGGCTCCAGGCTGCTCCCCTATGCAGAGGCTTGATTCTCGTGAATCTGCCCGGGGAGAGCGTGGAGCCATCTGGCAAATGATCATTCGCAAGCAGGACGAACGTGAACAGAAAAGACAAGTGTGGTCACAGGGCCAGAGCAGGGAGGTGCTGAGGGGTCACAGAGGAGGCTGATAGAGCTCTTTAAAAGGATGCAGACAGTGAACACTGTAATTCACCGATGAATGAGCCTGACGGGCAGGCCCTTCTAGCCAGGGTTCAGGGGTCACCGGCTGCAGGAGGCTGGTGAATGTTTAACATCTGGCCGGGGTGGGGGCCGGCTGTAGAGGCTGCCAATTTCCATGGTGTCATTACTCTCACCTGGCTGATTTTAAGCTACCAACATGATGTCAAACAGCTCACAAACTTCTTAAAAACGGAAAAATTGGCACTTGTGAGCTGGTGCTGGCCAGCCACAGCCCTCCAGTGGATGGGTGTGCAGCGCAGGTGGGGGCCAGCGCTGCCCACACAGCGCCAATGGCGCCCGCCTGCTCCCTCCCAGGGCTGGTCCGCGACCTGGCAAGAGGCTGACCCCAACCCGCCTATGGGGGAAGGACCGCAGCCTCAGATCCGAGGGACATGTGGACACCCCCATGCAGATTCCACCAGGGCACGTGGCAAAGGCTGTCGTGTGGGAGAGGTGGAGCGTGGAGGGGGTGGGGGGGGCGCATCCCACCTGCTCCACTGTGTCCAGTGACAGCCTGTGCCTGGGGTGGGGGGGCGCTCCAGTGACGCGGCAGGAGGTGGCCACCATGGAGGGGCGGGCACACAAGGATCCCAGGGTGAGGAGCGGGGCTGGAGGGAGGCCACACTGAGCGGCAGGTGGCCTGCCTGTCCTTCCGTCCTTCTGTCTGGCTGACCTCTGATGGAGGACCTATTCCGGGCACGAGCTGAGCACAAAGGGAGCAGGAAGCAGGAGCCCTCGGGAATGCCCAGTGTGACAGGGCAGGGAGAACGGAGGAAGTCGCCGTAGAGAGGGGCCTCGTGCTCGGCTGCCCTGGGAGCAGGGGAGGGCCGGCTGCGGCTGCTGCCTCTCCACCCGCCCTCCCCCTCCCCCACGCGAGGCCCAGGGCCCACAGAGGGGAGGACCACGTGGCCTCAGCCCCCTTAGGGCTGAGACAAGGGCCAGGCAGTGGAGCGAGGACCCCGGCTAGTGCCACGGCCGGAGGAGCCCGCACAGAGGTGGGCACTGTTCACAAGCGCCAGCAGCGGCTCCGGGCCACCAACGATCCGGCTGTGAGTGCACACCTGGCCCCCTCGAGCCGCCACACGTCTCCAACGCTTGGGAGGGGTAACAGGCCACAGAGAAAAAGGGCTGGGCTGAGCTTGGAGGGGGACGCCAGCGGGGGGAGCGCTCGGGGCCAGCTGAGCCCTGTGCCCGCTGCACCCGGTGTGAGAGGCACCGTGGTGGCCCTGCCGGGGGCCTGGCCCTCTAGCTGCCTTTGCCTCCTGGCTCTGGTCCAGGAGGCCTCTGCTGTCCCAGGGGCAGCGTGGTTTGCAGAGTTCAAAGGTACATTTGGCCCTGGCACATCACGAGACCAGAAGGAGCTGCTGGGGAAACCAGTGTCTGGTGGGGGAGGCTGGTGGCCTCTGGCGGGTCAACGGCACGCTTCTCTGGCTCTGTCCCAAGTCCCCACGGCACGGTTCCTGGAACTATGTCCTCCACCGGGTCGGGAGCAGGAGGCAGAGTGGGGACCTGCTCTGCTGGAGCTCCCTGTGGTCCTGCCACTGACAGGGTGGGGGCTGCTGGGCCAGTGCCAAACCTGATGGCCACTCAAGTCCCCCGAACCCTGCTCACTGCCCCCACCCTGGAACCCATGATGAGTGATCTCTGGGCCTCAGTGTCCTCATCTGTAAAGCTGGCTGGTTAAGGGCACTAAAGCGTACGTCAGGTCCCTTCCTAATCTAAGCCGGGTATCATCCACGTCTCGCATCTCCCACTTGTAACCACGTTCTTTGCACAAATGCCACCCCCTCTGTCACCAGCAGGTGACGGTCAGTTTTGCCGCAGACCCAGGCAGCACCATTTTGTGACACAGTGCCGTTCATTGTGTCACTGAAACATGCTCCCTTTTTGGGCTGAATGACAAAGCACACTATTTGTAGGACAGCCTGGAGCAGCCCCCTCCTCGGGCACACTGCACACACACGTCAAGGCCTGCGGCTGCACACCCAGCAGGTGCACAGCAGGTATACAGCAGGCACATGGCAGGTATACAGCAGGTGCACGGCAGGCCTGCTGACAGCTTCACCAGGAAAGGCAGCGAGCGAGCCGCTGAGGGTGTTCCCGTGAGAACACTGACACCTCATAGCCGCCTCGTCCTCCCCTTCTGAAGGACCCCCCACCATGCAGAGGCCATGGGTCCATCAGCAGGTGCGCTGGGCTGAGGCTGGTTGGCAGGTTGACAGCAGGGTGCTGGGGTCCCGCCTGCCAGGTACTAAAGTGGGGGGGGGGCTCAGGGGCTGCCGTGTGGGGTGGGCGCCCAGGCGGGCCATGGCTGAGTTCCTCATCTTTCTTTACCCTGGGAAGAGTCCACGAGCCAGGTGGAGAAGGAAGTGGCTCCCCAAAGGGTGGGTGGGGCAGGACGGCCTGCCTTGGCCCCAGGCAGCAGGTGTGGCTCGGGGAGGGCCCATGGCTGCGTGAGCTCGGACTGTGACCTGTCCTACCACCTGTGATGGGGACCCCGGGCATGGCTGCCGTCCCACAGGACCCGCCAGGTGATGCGTGACTGGGCTGTGCTCTGGCCTCCTGTGCTGCCTGGACAGCCCCGCATGGGGACAGTGAAGGCCCCCTGGTGTCTGCAGGACTGCACGGGGGGACGGGCCCCAGGCAGGCCAAGTACCCATTAAATCCTCCTGGATGAGGGCCCGGAATTGTCACCAAGGCTGAGCACAGCTTCTGGGATCTGCTGGTTACCATGGTCCACAGACGCCTGGAATCTGCCCCCTGCCCAGGGGCTGCCCTGCACGTGCCGCAGCCCTCCATGCCCTCTGCGCCCAGCAGTCCTGACGTCACCCTTGGCAACATGCTGACGCAGAGGCCAGCGGGCAAGTGGGGGTGGGGCAGGGACTCCTCTGCCAGGTGCAGGGAGTGGGAGGGGGGGTGGGAGGAAGCCGCAGGCGCTGAGCGGGGAGGAGCTCCGAGGAGCCGTGTCCGGAGCCTGGCACCAGGCCCCGGGAGCCTCTGGTTTCTCCTGGCCACCTGGCCTCTGCCAGGGCCCTTGGAAAGGAGAAAATGGGGTGGCAGCCAAGTCCCAGCCCCTCTGCAGCGCTCGCCTCCCCCAAGCACGGAGAGGCGGGCTGGGCTCTCCCCAGGTGGCAGCCAGACCACCTTGCGGGCCAGCAGCGGTAGGACTCACGGCTGGTACTGTCTCTGCTCAGCAGAGTTTGTTCTTCATCGAGACACTGCTGGTAGATCATGAAAGGTCAGAACCACTTGGAATCCAGTGAATTTCCAGCCTTGCTTGAGCTTCTCATCAAGAATCTCCTTTTCTGGTGAACAACCACCTCCTCAGGCCTGCCGAGTCCAGGCGGTGGGCAGGCAGGGGGTGCGGGCCTGGCCGCTGGCCTCTCCCCTCAGGAAATGCTGTGATGGCCCCAGAGCCTGGCTGCCTTCAGGAGGACGTGTGGGCCTCACAGAGAAACCCCCCCGGGGCCGCCTGTCCACCCCGTCGTCCACATGACCCAGCCAGGCGGCTACTTGCTCGCATACGACGGGGCCACCGTAATGAGCGACGGTGATGGAGGGGTGCGCGGGCAGTGGGCAGGGGGTGACGCCTGACATGAGACCTGGAGGACAGGGCAAGCGGGCAAGAGATGAGGGGCAGGGGACAGGGTGGCCACGTGCTAAAGGCTGGAGAGCTCGGAGCACGTGGGAGTGAGCCGAGCCCGCGAGGCCAGAGCAGAGAGGAGAGGGGCTGTGGGCCGCGGGGACAGTGGGCGGAGCTGGGAGGGCCTCAGGCAGAAGCCCTGGCCTGGGGCCCGTCTTTGAGGACACTTGGGCCACTTGGGCCGCCAACCCATCGACAGGCTCAGAGCAGGAAGGGCAGCCAGATGCCTCCATGAAACACGGGACCCATGCGGGGACGAGGCTCCCTGCCCCCATGACCCGGCACACCTGTGGGCGCAGACACGGTGGGCAGGACATGCCAGCGGACAGTCTGGGAGCCCGCCCAGCACCGAGGGAATTCACCACGCCCGTCCTGGAGATGACAAATGTGGCCCCCGGAGGCCTCCGAGCACAGGCCACCACCAGCCTCAGGACACAGCCGAAAACAGGCAGGCACCCGGAGAGCGAGACAGCTGGAGTCCAGGTGGCTGCAGACCTGCCCAGGCACCCCGCTTCGCTTCAGGGCCTGGTCAGCCCCAAGCCCTCTGCCCACAGTGAAGCAACACCGAGGAGCCTGACCTCGCTCCTCCGCTGCCCAGACCACACGTGGCCCTCAAGTGGGGGCGGGCGGAAGAGGGACGAGACTCTGGGGGACAGTGTTGGGAGCAAGATGGGCTGGCCCACAGGGAGTTGCAGACTGTCCAGGCCCCTGCCGCTGGGACACGGCTCCGCCTCCTGTCTCCGTGGCCTCCTACAGCTGCTCCCCCTTCTCCACCAGGCTGGGCCTCCGTGCAAACCTGAAGAGTGCTGCATACCCTTCTCTATTCGGAAAGCCAGTCAGGTGCCCAGCACAGTGGCCACTACCTGCAGCCGCCTGCAGAGTTCCTGGGGCTGCAGCCCAAAATTAGGACTCCCTGCTGAACCCAATGAATAAAGCCGGCATCTGCCTAAAAAGACCCGGTGTCCCTTCCTCGCATCGCCCCATCCCCTGGTCCCCTCATTTCCCAGCATGAAGGATCCCCCTCATGAACATCATTACCCCTTCCCCTGGGTCCCTGGCAGCTTGCCACCTCCCCGAGCCCCTGGCACCCAGCCCAACACCACTTACAGCTCCTTTGCAGACTCCCTGTTTGCCCCATGTCCCCCACCCTCAGGATCAAAGACCTCTTAAGGGCAGATGCCAGGTCTTTGCTCGGTGATCCCGCCTGGCACAGACCCTCTGCTGTGGGGCGGCCCCAGCCACACCCATCCCTATCCGGCTGAGCGGCCTCCACCACCACCGCTCCTGGGTGCCCTGGGAGACTGCAGCGCCCGTGCCTGGGCCTCCTGCCTCGGTTGGGCCTGCAGTGCACTGCCCACCCTCTTCTTGCCAGAGGCCTAGCTCCCACCTGCCAGCAGCTCCCCGCAAGCCTCCACTGGCTCAGCACCGGGTCCAGGTTGCCCCTCGGCACCTCTTGCACTGCACCCACCTCTGGGGTCTCCCTGCCACATGACTCTGAGCTCCAGCCCACAAGGTGTTTCTCAGCCTGGGAAGAGGGCCTGAAGGAATTACCACCCCTACCTGACCCCTGGGGATTAAACCTCAGAAAAGGTTCTTAACCCTGTGGCTGACAGACTCTCAGGACCCGGACGGGGTTGCGGCGCTGAGGTTCCTGGGACGGAGCACGGTGCCCAGCTGGTGGGAGCTGCTGCATTTACTGAACTGCCACACGGACCAACAACTGGATGCCCGGCCTGCGCCGTGTCCTGTAGGGCAGCCAGCCTGTCTCCTGCCTCCAGGGTCACTCCCCGTGCACCTGGCCACACTCGACCTCACCTGCAGCAAAGCCCCTCGCGGTGCCAGTTTCCCCTCCTCCCCACCCCCAGGCGGCCAACATGCTCTGGGAGCCGAGGAGCAGGCCCTGCTCAGCAGAGAGCTGGCCCTCTGCACCCCGAGAGCATCAGGCATGGGGTGTGCGGTCTGCTCGCAGCACCTAGGTGAGGCCACCTGGGCCCGTGAGCACCATGAGGGCAGTGCTGTCTGCAGCCAGTGAGGGTGGCATAGCACAAAGGGTATCCCTGCCCGGTGGAACCCAGGGTGGGGTTAGAGTGGAGTTGGGGGCCCCCCAGCTGGGGTGGCCACCGAGAGCTGCCCTCCAGGCAGACGTCCTGACGGCAGGCGCTACCCCGAGGTCCTCGCTGGAGCTGCCCTGGCTCCCCTTGGACAGCAGCCACTCCCCTCCCTCCCTGGACACAGCCAGGATCCCACCGGCTCCCGCGTAGCAGCAACGAGCAGAAGAGCCCAGTCACTCACTCACCGTCTGGTTGTCCTCGTAGAGCTTCAGGTCGTAGCCACTAAGCTCCACGCAAAAGATGATGGCGGTGACGCCCTCGAAGCAGTGGATCCACTTTTTGCGCTCTGATCTCTGCCCGCCCACGTCCACCATCTTGAAGGTGAGCTCCTTGAAGGTGAACTTGTTCTCCACGATGCCCGTGGTCATGTCCCGGGAGCGCAGGATGTCCTCCACGGTGGGCACGTAGTCGGGCGCGGCGATGCGCTCCAGGTCATTCAGGTAGTAGGCCGCGTTGTCCTCCAGGTGGTACTCGCTGGAGCGGCCGAAGCAGGCCTGCGCCCCGGGGTCGGCCCACAGCCGCCGCATGACACCCAGCAGCTCAGGTGTGATCTCGCCCTTGCTCTCGGCAGGGCCCGTCAGTGCGAACAGCTGTACGGCGTCGTAGGCGCGGTCAGGGTTGTGGAAGTCGATCTTGAGCGCGGCCAGGGCACGGATGATGCGGGTCAGTGAGTCAATGGCGTTGTAGATAATGAGCGGCTTGTACTCCTTGCAGGCCTCCAGGTTGAAGCCGCCGCTGTGGATGATCTTCATCTGCTTCACAATGGTGCTCTTGCCCGAGTTGCTGGTGCCCAGCAAGAGCAGCTTGATCTCGCGGCGCTGCCGCTGGCTCTCCGAACGCAGGTGGCGGTCAATTCGCCGGGACCGCCGTGCTGCCTCTTTCTCCTCTGAGCTTTGCCGACATCCCATGGTCCGGCAGCGGCGGGCCCAGACGCGGAGCACAGGATGGGGCGCCTCTCCCGGTGGCCACCGAGCGGGGGAGCTGAGACTTGAGGCAGGTGCGCCCAGTGGATGGGAGCCGGTGCCCTGGAGCGCTCAGCGTGGGTGGGGGGGCAAGGCCATGCCCCGTTGCAGCCCTTGCCCCGGTGCCTCCTCTCCAGCTGGCATGGCTCTTGCGCTGCGGGAGGCGGCTGAGCCCTCCCTCAGGGACACTCCACCTCCCAGGGCCACCGTGGGGCCAGATGCGCCGCAGTCATTCCCTGTCCTCCTGACGGTGGGAAGCCGTCTGGTCGCTGGTTGCTGGGGTGATGCTGCCGAGTGTGGCTAGAGGGCCGGCTGCCAGTAAGGATGTCGCGGGTTCTCCCTGCGGTCCCCCTGCCTCGGGCATCCGCCTTCACCTGCCAACAAGAGAACAGCATGAGTCTCCTCCCACCGCAGGCTGGGTGGGCAGGGAAGCCCTGGACGGCGGGAAGCGGCCTGGGGAATGATGAATCAGAGCCCCCCCCTGCCCCCCCAGTGGAGCTCAAACCCCAGCAAAACATGCCTGGCCGCCACCCTGCACCCCTCCCGCCAGTCAGCTGGCTTGAAGCCGGCGCTCAAGGAAAGGGTGCCCACAGCTAGGCCAGGACCAGGCCTGAGGGTCTTCAGAGGGGAGAAAGCCCAGCGCCCCACCACTCTGCCCTGCCCACCCGGACCCGGCGACCTCACCCTCGCCAAGCCTCAGACCTCCGTCTGGTGGTGGTTAGGACTCCATGTGGTGGTTCCGCACCCTCTCCTGCAGCTGCTGGCGCTGCACCCACATGTTTACCATGGGGTCCCAGACCAGGGTAACTGGGTGCTACCGACTCTTACCACCTCCCGGGAGTGGGGTCATTCCTGCTCTCTCCAGGGCAGGGGCTCTCAAATGGGCAGGGCGGTGGCCAGATGTGGGCGGCAGGACAAGCTAGAGCAACGCAAGGGCATCGGGAAACAGCAAGTCCAGGGCAAGGCAGGGGCGGCCCAGAGGCTCCCTGGTCCCAGGCCAAGCCTTTCAGGTCCCCTGCCCCCACTGGTCAATAAGGAGCAGCTGTGCTCACACCTGGTGCAGGGCCTCAGCACCCGCTCTCTGCCAGCCCCCTGTTGACCCAGGAAGTCTGCATGCTCCTCCCAGGGCTCCCCCGACCACCTGCAGCAGCTGGGCCGGGCCCATCCCACCAGGGCATCCCCAAAGCTCAGGCTCTGCCCACGCCTGGGAGCCCAGGACGGCACCCCCCTCACCCCATCCACACAGCCTCTGTCCCTGCCTGGCTGCCTGCCCCCTGCAGCAGCCCCATCTTGCCATGGCCAGCATCCACCCCCTAATGCCCCCGTTCCCCCCACAGCAGGCCCTGGGTGGGAAGGACCCCGAGTCTTGTCCATGTCCCCCTACCTGCCCGTCACTCTCCCAGATGCCTCCATGCCTGTCAGTCCCCGCCATCCTGCCCTGGAGCTGACCCCAAGCCTGTTCTCTCCCTGGGCTCCCCCTGCCGCTCGGGGGGACACTGATGCACCCCACTGCTCTCAGGGTGGTGAGTGTCAGCCCAGCTGTGTGGCCGGGCCCATGACCCCCGTCTCAGAGCCTATCCGTCACTGATCACAGCACACCCAGAGCTGGTCCCCAAGAGGTAAAGTGGCCGGCAGAGACCCTGGTACCCAGCCAGTGCTCCCCCCACCCCCATCCCCATCACCTGTGAGCGCCCCCCATTCTGCCGTCTGGGCCTCTACCCCGTCCCGCCCCACCCTCCACGGCAGCACTTGGGCCCGGCACACAGCAGGTGCCCAGTCAGCAAGGGGGGAGGGGTTTAGCCTTGGGGCGCTGAGTGTCTCCTGCTTCGCCGCAGCCCCACAGCCCACGGTGGGGGATGTACCAGGAGACGTCTCTGCTGAGAGCAGCGACTAAACGGCTGGTCATTCAGCACGGCCCCAGCAAGGATGGCGATCATGCTTAGAACAGAGGCCCCGAGATGACCCCCCTCCGGGCACGGGGTGGGTGCTCTCGAGCGAGTGTCGTAGGACGATGCATACAGGACGCAGGCAGCACATGCACCCACAGGCATGTGCCCCCCAACACACACGTGCGTGCACGTACTGTGTGAGTAGAGGTCTGCGAAGTTATTTTCCAAGCAGCAATGAGCTCTATGTTGTGAAATTACAAGGGATTTGTGCATTTTACCATGTTGCCTATACTTCTCTCGTGAACTGTGTCATAAGAAAGGTTTATAGACAAGAGTCCCGCCAGGGACTTGCCCTGGACCATAAGTATGTACGACAGGGACTCAGTGGTTGCTCCCTGGTCCCTGCTGATGACCCGGCCCTGCCCTCGGCCGGCAGCCCCGGACATCTGGCTCCAGCCCAGCGTCTGCCCAGGGCCCCCCGGTGCCCGGCCTCCTGAAGGCGATGCTGGCTACACTGGGGGAACCCCATGTTGTCATTTCCATTTTTCTCAATTTTGTGTCTTAAAGTCTCAGGTACAGGCAGGCCCCAAGTGACCAATTCTCCCTCAGCTGATCAGCGACAGGGACAAAGGTCACCCAGGAGAGCAGGTCCCTCCCGTTGTCTGGGGCCCCCAGAGACAAGCAGGCCCCCAGGCGCTGGGCCTCCCTGTGGTGACCCCTCTCTCGGGACATAGTTTAACCCAGGAAGGCGACACAGCACGGGGTCCAGCGGGCCAGTCCCCTGCCTCCGTGCAAGGCTGCACCTGAACAGACCACCATCGGCCGCGTCCTCGCAAGCGCCGCACATGACCCCCCGCACCCAACCCCATGCAGCCTCGGGAGCCCGCCCTCCACCTGGCTCTGGCATGGGACCCCTGCCTGCTCCTCACGGGCCAGCTCAGGCCCTCGTGGCCCACCAGCGGGCACCCCACCTCTCCCCACCACGCCCGCCCCTTCTCTGGTCCCTCCCACCAGACTGAGGCCCTTATCAAACACCACATACAAAAATTAACTTAAAATGGATAAAAGACCTAAAACTGTAAGACTCTTAGGAAAAAGCATAGGGCAAAAGCTGCCTGACACTGGGTTTAGCATTGATTTCTTGGATAAGATGCCAAAGGTACAGGCAACAAAAGAAAAAACAAACTGGATTTCATGAAAATTTTAAACTTTTGTGCACCAAAAGACGGTATCAGCAGGTAAAGAGGCAATCCACGGAATGTTAGAAAACATCTGCAAATTGTATACCTAATAAGGAATTAATATCTAGAATATAAGGACAACTCCTAAAATTCAACAAAAAACCCAACCTGATTCAAAACTGGGCAATGGACTTGAATGGACATTTATCCAATGAAGATATATGAATGGCCAATAAGAACATGAAAAGATGTTCATCACTAATTACTAGAGAAATGCAAACCAAAACCACACTAAGATACCATCTCACACCTATAAGGATAGCTACTATTGAAAAAATCTCAGAAAACAGTGAATACTGACGAGACATGAAGAAATTGGAACACTTGCACACTGTTGGTGGGAAGGTAAAATGGCGCAGCTACCATAGAAAACAGTATGGCGGTTTCTCACAAAAATAAAAACAGATCTACCACATGATCCAGTAATTCCACCTCTGGGTACATACCCAAAAGAATTGAAAGCAGAGTCTCAAAACAATTTTTGTACACCGATGTTCATAACAGCATTATCCACAATAGCTAAGAAGCAGAAGCAACTGAAGTGTCCACTGACAGACAAATGGACAAACAAAATGTGATAAAAACATAGAAGGGAATGTTATTCAGCCTTAAAAAGGAAGGAAATTCTGACACCTGCCACAACATGGATGAGCCTTGAGGACATTATGCTCAGTGAAACAGGCCCGGCACAAAAGGACAAATACTGTAGGATTCTAATTACATAAGGTCCTTAGAGCAGTCAAGTTCATAGGGACAGAAAGTAGATGGTGCCAGGGGCTGGGGAGCTGTTGCTTAATAGGGTCAGAGTCTCAGTTTGGGAAGATGAAAAGGTTCTGGAGATGATGGTGGTCATGGCTGCACAACGACGTGAATGTACTTAATGCCACTAAACTGTACCATTTAAAAATGGTTAAAATGGTAAATTTTGTTATTTATATTTTAACACACCCATGAGAAAAGTGGGGCTGGCCACGTGGTCCTTGACCAGTGCAGCCACAGGGCAACGGAGGAGTAAATGGGAATCGTGGCTGGGGGCGACTATGCGTGTCGGGCCAAGTCTGGGAGCCAACTGCCACCTATGGGGTGGTGGAGCCTGGGGCTGTGCGCGGACACAGGCAGGGAGGTCTGTGAGCAGAGGGACCTCAGGACAGCCCCACCCCCTCGGAGGCTCCTGCCAGTTCCATCTCTTTGGGTCTGACTGGGCTTTCCTGGACCCCCGAGGACGTCCCCAGTCAGCCCAGAGACGCAGGGCCAAGGGCAGGAAGACCACATCATTCCCTGGCCAGTAACTGTTCATGGGTCCCCAGGTCCGACACCCAGGACGCCCCACCACAGCGCTGCTGGGTCTGGCTGGAAATCACTGAGGAGTGGGGAAGGGAGAGGTATGGTGGGGGGGGGGGCAGGGGTGCCATGGTGTGACCGGGGAACCAAAGGAAGGCAGGGTGGCTGGACCGAGACAGACGAGAGAGGCACAGGGAGAGAAGTGGGGGTGGGCCGGCCGGGAGGAGCCCACGGCGCAGGTGCACATCCGTGTTGTGGTCGCATGCCTGCAGATCCGTGCCTGCGTCCGTGTGCAGGACGGCACACGTGTGCACACACTGGTCTAGGTAGTACCTGCGTGCAAGTCCATGTACGTGTGTGTAGGGAGGTGCACATGCACGTCTGTGCCGCTGCGCATGGCATGTGGGGAGCAGGGGTGCACGCGGAGGAGTCAGGGCTCTGTCACTCACAGTTACTTACTGGGCCGGCTGGCGGTAATGGAGGGGGGGGCACTGCTGAAGACCCTTGACGGAGAAGGGTGGGCATCAGACCAAAGGTAGCAAGTGAGCAGTGGTGAGGGAAGGGCCCAGTTCCAGAGAGTGGGGTGGGGGCAGGGGGGCAATGCAGGCTGCACAGGTTGGGGGGCCGGCCTCCGGGAAGGAGGTGGTGAGGAAAGCGGGACTGCGGGTGCAAAGGCCTTGAGACGGGGACGTGCCTGGCATCAGAGGGACAGCACGGATGCTAGGGGCTGGCGCCGAGAGTGAGGGGCCGGCCTCTTCCCTGAGTCAGGTGGGAGCCAGCCAAGGTTTGGGTGATGAGTGCTGTGTTGTCTGGGGTGTGAACAGCATCCCTGGACCGGGAAGGCTCTGCAAGCAGCAGTCCAGGGGATGGGGCTGCGGTTGGGTTCAGGGCGCCCCAGGGTCTGGCCCCAGGGCAGGAGGGGGGCTGTTCTTGGAGAGGGGACGCTGGGGAGAAGCGGCAGGTGCGCCCCTGGCTGGCTCGGTCTACACATATGGACCCACGGGGGCTCCCCAGCACCTGTGGGGAGAAACTGGGTCCTTTGAGGGTCTTGACAAGCTCCATCACAGCCCCTCATAGGCCTCCCGGACTCACTGACCCGCCTACCTGTGGACCCCAAGGCTGCGAGGGCAGGACCCCAAACCCAGAGCCCACTCAGCAGCCCTGTGGCTGAAAGTTGCTCTCCTTCCTGTGGTCTCAGGCAGATACTTCCCTTCAAAACCTCCCAGCCCTGCCCCCGACCCCCGACCCTGGACCGTGGCTCACTGCCTGGCAGGCCCAATTGCCCTCCTGTCACACTGCCCTTCCCCAGACACGGCCCTCTCAAGTCTCATGTCACGGAATCTGGTGACGGCCTGGAGCCAGGGGTGGGGACACACTGCTGCCACCTCTCTGGGGCCTTTGCATATCTGGCGCCCTGTACCCTGGACGCCCCCGCCATGGTCTGGCCCAGAGCTCCAACCACGTGACACCCGGGTCCGCTGTCACCCTCTTCGCAGCTGTGTCAGGAGCTGGGGCGGAGCAAGGCTGTGGAAGGCCAGCCCCTGACCTCGCTCCCAGCAGCTCCTCCTGCCCCCACCCCCGACGATGCAGGAAGGGAGCCCAGGGTCAAGGTCACCTAAGGTGTTGCACCCAAGCCGGGCTAAGCCAGAGGGTCTCCGAGGACAGAAGATGGCTTATCGGCTTACTGGCCTGAGAAGGCCTGGACCCGGCGGGTGGGGCACCTTCCTCACAGGTCCCCGCTTCCTCTGAGGGAGACAGAGATGAGACGGGCCCAGCCCCTCACTCTCCAGACCCCCTCCCCACCCCAAGGAAAGCCTGCTCCACGCTGAGCCCTGGGCCACTAGATCAGGGTGTGCTTGAGAGGGGGCGTTTGAGGCCCAAGCAGAGGTCACTCAGGTGGCCAGCTGTGCGGGGGGCGGGGGGAGGACCCCAGGGCCGAGGGCAGCCCAGATCACAGGGCCAGCAAGGCCGAGTGAGACCACCCACCTGACGCCCCAGCCAGCGAGTCCCCAGCGCCAGAGCAGGGACCAGGGCTGTCTGAGGTCCTGGGCTTTTCCACCCCCAGAGCCTGCCCCTTGCCCCCCGCGGAGCTGGGTGGGGCTGTGACTCAGCACCGCTGTCCCCCCTCCACCTGCAGCTGCTCCTGGGCCCCTGCAGCCTTCTGTAGAGGCCTGGGGGGGGCCTGCCTGAGTCCCAACGCCCATGTCCTGTCCACACGCCTCTGCCGCTGGCCTCCTGGGCTTGAACCACCCAAGTCGTTTCCATCTTCTGAACAGTGGGTCCCTCTCCCCGCCCTCCAGAACTGCCATCCCCGCATCAGCTCCCTCCCTGTGGCCGTCACTGCTGACCTGTGTCCTCCCCTCTTAAGAAGGACCCGTTTCCCGCTGCCCATGCACGCCCGGTGAGCTGGAGCCCAGAGTTCCGCTTTGGGTAGAAACTTGAGCCTGAGTGCCAGACCCCTGTGCGCCCCTTGTTGGGTCTTCTCAAGTCCAGCCTAGACCGGCCCGTGGCACCCAACAGGCCCATGTCCTTTGTCTGCGCGCTTCTGACCACCCCCCGCCCCTCTGCTCCCCGCCTCCACCCGTCTGAACTCAAGCTGTGGCCCCACGACAGGCCTTTTACCTCTGGGCGCAACAGCCCCTGCCTGGCCAGCCCGGGCCCGCAGACCCCAAGGGGCCGTTTGCATGTGTCCTCGGACTCAGGGCAGCTGAGGGCTGGGCCTCAGGGAGGGGCCATCCCGGGGGAGCTGGGCACCGGGGGGCCAGGGAGAGGGCCTGGCTGCACCCTCAGCCGCCGGGGCCCCCCCCAGGGGGGGCGGCCTGAACCTCTGTCCCGAGAGTACGGCTCCCTGCCTCAGCTTTGCGGGGTGTCCAGAGCTGGGCACGGCACCTCAGGTGTGGAAACTGAGGTTTGGGGAGGGGGCGACTTCCTCGGGGCTGCCTGCGGGGTCCTGCAGGGCTCGGGCCCATGGGTCCTCCGACCCCCAGGACCCCCGGCACCCACAGTACCACTGGTCACCTGCTCTGTCATTTACCCCGTGGTTTTCCTTAAACTGACTTGCGTTTTCACTTAGGCATCTGTGCTTTAAAACTGGCCTCGTGTTCCTGCTTTGAACGGAAAGCCCGAGTCACAGCTCAGACAGTAGGAACCCAGAACAGAAGTGGGGTCGCAGCTGCCAACCAGGGTGTTGCCAGGGAGGCTGTGGCCCTGCTCCTCCTGAACAACGGGATCAGGGTGGGCGGGGGGAGGTCCAAACTGGTATTTTCCCCTTGAAGGAAAAGGACAGAAAGAGAAGAAAGGCTGCCTTACTGGAGGAGGGTGGTGGGGCTGCTGCTCACAGCTGTGGCCTCAGGCCACCTCCATGGTTTGGTGGCCACCCGGCCCCTGGGATGCAGAAGAGTATACCCGGGCCTGAGCCCCTCCCCGCTGGGACCCCTGGGCGGTGGCGTCAGCGCTGCACCCCACGGCCTCACTCAGGACAGATGCCATCTCTTGTCTCAGAAAAGTGCTCCACCCCTGATCCGCTAGTTCCATCCCATCAGGGCCCCCCCGGCCCTCCCAGTAGGCCATCAGTCGACCCTGGGCCCTGTCTGATCATCACGGTACCCTCGGGGGACAGAGCCTGTGTGTCAGGCTCTGCTCTGAGCTCGGGGACATGGGGTGAGTCTGGGCACCAAGGGGCTTGTGTTTTGGTGGGGGGACTGGTGACGAGCGTGGAGAAGGGGAGGAGGTGTGTGTGGCGGGCGTCCAACTAGCGGGACGGGGGGAGGTCCAAGGAGGTGACGCTGGAGGAGACAGATGACAAGAAGCCACCAGTCATGCGGGGGAGGGGATGGGGCCAGGGTGGGGACAGCTGGGGTGACACTGCCCAAGGGCTCGGCTGGGCAGTGGGGGAGCCTGCCTGGCCTGGGCCCAGCTCAGGGCAGGTCCACCCCAGGAGCGTCCCTCCCACAGTTCCCTAGGGAGCAGCTCAGAGATGGCTGCCCTGGCAGGGACCCCCCCCCCCCAGGGGCCAGAGGGCAGAAACTGCCCCCCCGGAGACCCCTGTTCTCCCAGGGAGCTGCCACTGGTGGCAGGAGGCAGGCACGGGTTGCATCACCAGCCTGAATCCAGGCATCAGGGAGGATACTGGCACGGGGCTTCCCTGGAAAGGCCCGCAAAGCAAGCGCAGGCCACGCCTCCCTCATACCCTACAGCTCGTGGGCCTGGCCGACATCACACACGGCAGAATCCAATCGCTCTGATGGTTTTTGATAAAACAACACGTACTTCTGGACTAAAAAGCCACACGTTTCGCTCTGAGATGACCCCTGCTTACCTTGATGCCAGTAACACTGGAAGGGGACAGGGACAGGCCGCCCTCCCGGAAGCTGCCCTCTGGGCAAAGCCAGCCTCCCTGGTTGCGTCTCCTACCCCCACACCCACAGCGCCCTGCCCGCCCCGCCACCCAGCTGAGAACATCCCCCCGGAGGCCAGCAAGAGCCTCCCTCCTGAGCGACCCCGGCCACTGCAGCACCAGCTGGACTTATCACCCGCCCAGAGTGACCTTGAGCCCAGTGTCTGGCGCCCCTGCTGGGCCGTGGAACCAGACCTAACGCAGGACGGCCCTTCCTCAGCCGCTGGCTCCTCCTGCCCGGCCGCACCTGACCCCCGTGCCCCCTCCCCAGGGCCCCAGCTCCACTTCCCTCTGAGCAGGTGCTCGGGAAGATACACGGAACAGAGACACTGCTGGCTTGGGGACCCCGACAGCCACCCCCCAGCCCACTGGACCAGGCTCCGGGTGAGCTTATCCACACACCCCAGCCTGCCTGCCAGACCCACAGTGGGTCTCCCCTTAAAAGCAGCCCCTTTACTTTGCCTCCTCCTTGTTCCCTGCTTATTTTGGAGCCAGAGTCCAAGCAGATGGGAGGAGGACAGGGCCTGGTGGTCAGTGCCCCCAGCAGCAGACAGGCTCCAACAACTGGCTCTGCCCTGGCCAGGCAGCCCCTTGGCCTCAGGACCGCTACAGGTGACAGGAGAGGCCCTTCCCTTGGCCCTGCACTGTCCCGTGGCTCTGGACGCCCCAGCCACGTGTGCAGCCTTCCGGCCCACAGCTGCCACGGCCGACCCGATGAGATGTCATAGCATCGCCTGAGGAACACTGACTCAGGAGGAAACCAGGCCAGAGATTTCTCCAGGCCTGGAGTAAATAAATAAACAACACCGGAAGGTTCCACACTCAAGGGGAAGGAGGTGCACTCACCAAGAGCCTGGCCCTAGGTTTCCGCAGCCAAGGGAACTGCTGACTGTCACTCAGGCCCCTGGGCTGGGTGGGGACTGATTTTCCTGTGCCCTGCCTCTGTGCGTGGCCCCCCATGATCCCAGCCCCTGCCCTGGCCACCCCCAGGTGGCAGGTGGGACCCTCTCTGGCGAGGGCTCTATAGGCCCCCTTCCCTCACAGCTCCTTTCCTGTTTTTTCTCACCTGGAAGGTGAGCACCACCTCCGTCCAGCCCCTTTTCCTTCCATGCCCTTCTCACCGCCTCCTTCCCCAGCCTCCTAATCACACGCAGACCTGCAGGCTGCAGGATCTCAGTCTCCAGGCCAGCGTGGCTCAAAAACGTCAGATGCCTAGCCCGCTCCCAGGTCCAAGGAAGGGCCCAGAACATGCACACTGTCCAGCCCCGTGGGTCCTCTCGAGGCCGGCGGCTGCCCCAGGTCACTCTCAGCGGCTGGCCCCGATCCTCCTCTCTGAGACAGGCCACCCCCGGGAGTGTTCAAGCCCACAGTGGCCTTGACCCTGTCTGGACGGGGTTCTCGAGAAGCAGAGGCTGAGACAGGGATTCTCAGGCACATGATTGGTCGAGGACGCAAGCTGAGGGGGTTGGGTCGCAGGACGGGCCCCACTGGGAACTGGGCGAAGGTGTGGATTCTGCCACCGCTTCGCCTTGCCTCGGCCTGACTGACAGGGAGCTCCGGAGCGTGAATGAAATCAGTGCTGCCCCACTCGGAGGGAAGGGTAGTTTCTGTAAGCAGGCACTGGAAGGGGAGCTGGGGGCACTGGCTAGCGTGTGCCCAGCACACCTCCCTCTGTTCCCCCACCCCTTCCTAACAGGCCCAAGGCCTCAGCTCAGGGCTGGGCCTGACCTCAGGGGCCTCTGCCTGGAGCCCGACCCTCAGCCCCTCCTCTGGACTGCCCCAGCGACCCATCCCACCCCCACACTCTGCTCCTCCCGACGGGGCGGACAGGGGATCCCTGTAAAAACACAAGGCGGAGTCTCTCCTGTGCTCAAAACCTTCCCACAGCAGGCCAGACATCTATCTCAGTTCGGAGCTGGAGTCCAAGTCCTTCTGTGGCCCCGAGGCTCTGCGACCAGCCCTGACCCCCTGACCCACCCTCATGCTCCCTCCACTCCCCACTCCTGACCCCCAGCCCTCCTGCTGTGCTGTCCCGACAGCTCAGGGCCTCTGCACTGGCTCTTCCCTCCACCGGGAACATCCTCTGTCCAGAGAGCCACTGCATCCGCTCCAGCGGCTCGGGGGTCGCCTCCTCGGAGGCACCCCGCCCATCCTATTTATGACGCCCCAAACACACACAGCATTGTCGCTTTCTAACCTGCTGTGTGACTCGCTTATCATGTTTCCCGCCCCATCATGCTTACAGACGCTGGCTCCATGGGGCAGGGGCTTTACGGGGCAGGGGCTGTGGTCTGTTTGTCACTAATGCGTCCCATGGCCCAGAAGTAAGTGGCAGGAAGCAGATGCTGATAAATCCACCCCAGCCCTTTGTACTGAGTGAGGGAGGGGCCAACTCAGGGCAGGCAGGGGCCAGCAGGGACTTCTGGGAAGTCTTCTAGCAAGGCCTTTTGGCCTTCCCCTGATGGACACGGTGGTGCGTGGCCCGGACCGACCCTGACTCTGCCCTGCTTCTGAGCCCCCCACCCAGGGAGTCCCCCCATCTGGTGAGCCTATGAGCACTGCGTTTCTGCGGCTGTCACTGAAAGCACGCCTCCATCCGCACCGAGGCCCCCTCACAGGCCCCGGCCCCCATCCCTGGCCTCCTGGCCCAGCCCCAGCCGTCCTGCACCAGTGAGGGGGACGCGTCCCAAAGTCCTGGTCCCCCCAGAGCTGGGGCCGCAGCTCACCCTTCTGCCCAGTCCCCAGCAGCCACACCCTCCACCACTCGGCACCAGCCCTCCATCCCTCCATCTCCTGCCCCAGGAGAGCCCAGAACCACCAGCAACAAGACTAATGCACCTGGAGACCGAGGCCACGTGGGGCTGAGCCCAGCCAGGGAGCTGGAGCTGGGATGGTGGGTGCGTCGAGGTCGTGGAGCTTCCTGGAGGCAGAGGGTGGTGCTGGGGGCTCAGGGCGGCCCCGTCTGTGCCTCCCTCCTCCCTGCCACGGGGCAGGGGCAGGGCCAGGGCCAGGGCCAGGGCTGGGGATGTGCATGCGTGTGTGGTGTTAACACAGAGGAAATCGATGCCTGGCACTGGCCCATTGTTTAAGGGAAATGAACAGATTTTGGCCGAGGACAAAGAGAGTTTGATTAATCAGAAATTGGATAATGGAGGCAACACTCTAATTATTTTTCTTCCCAGCATTTTATCGAGAAATATGTTTGCACAGCATATCAGAGGTAACGGAGCGGGTGAGGGGGGCGACCACGTTGGAGGAAAGCCCAGCTCAGGGACAGAGCCACTGCACCCAGAAGCACTGAAGAGGGCCAGATAGTAGGCTGGCTGGCGGTGGCGGTCTCTCTGTGGGGCCACAGGAAGCAAGAGGGGACAGGTGGGCAGGCCAGAGGCCACACACAGTGGGACAGCTGGGGTCACAGAGGATGTGCCATGCAGGGGCAGGGAGGAGGCGTGAGGGCCAGGCCCTCGGTCAGCCCAGAGGTAGACGACCTGAGAAAGGTCCTCAGGTGGGGACTGCTCCTTCCCTGGCCTGGCCCCTTCCACACTGCCCTGCCCTGCCCCGCCCACAGCCTCACTGGCACAGTGGCAGGGCGGGGATGGGGCGGGGTGCGCAACACCAGCTGGGGTCACGAGGGCCTGCTGGAGCCAGGGTGAGGGCTGCAGGTGTCAAGTCCTTGACAGGGTCTTCAGGGGCCCCTCCTGGCAGCTTGGAGCCTTTTCTCATCTTCATCCCTGGTGAAGCCTGGTGACCCATCCTTGGGAGCCTGGGACTCACACCACGGCCCTGCCCGTCACCCACCCCCTCCTCCTGCACTGTCCCCACTCCTACAACACCCAGAGCTGGAACCACACCGGTTAGCACGTTAGCACCGGTTAGCACGGCCAGGGGTTACCTGGTCTCCCGGCTCCAGGCAGGCTTCTCGGGGCTCTAGGCCAAGCAGAGCTGAGCACGAGGCTCAATCACCTGCTCATTCACTCGACCAGGGTATGGAGAGGCTGCCACGGGTAGGAGGATGAGCTGGAGCTGCTGGGCAGGAGGGAGGGCGCGGTGTGTGGGCTCGAGCAGCCCCTGGAAAGAACGGCTAAATCCCGCTTCCTGTACCACTGCAGACACCACTAATCAACCACGACCACTTTCCTCTGAGCCACCACACAGCCTCAGAATCCTTCTCAACACTGCTTTGGGCAGCCCCTCCAGAGCTGGAGTAAGAAATGAAGACTACCTGCACCCTCGACCCAGCCTGATCTGAAGGTGAGGATACAGAGGCCCAGAGTGAAGAGGATTCACCGTGTCTACACTGCAGGTGGAGTAAGCCCAGGTCTCCCGGCTTCCCATTCAGTGTTCTTTGCCCTTCACTGAGCTCCCTGCTGAGCTCATCCTGGAGCACAAGGGCTGTCTGGAAAGGCCACTTGGTCATCTTGTGGTCACTGTGGGCGCCGTGGTCCTTTCCCACCACCAGGATCTCCCCTCGCCTTCCGAGCACACTTTCCCATGGACGCGACTCTAAATGTCATGACCGCACATCTCCCAGACTAACTAGGGCCTCACCGAGTCACACGGCGTCACTGAGGGACCAGTGTCAGCCGGAGGTGTCTGACCCCCGGTGGGGGGACCTGGGCCTGTGATGGCAGCGTGAGAAGCTGGGCACCCTGCCTGCCTCTGGCTCGTGAGTGAACCAGTCGGGCCTGATGGGCGCCCGGCCAGTGGTTGTCCACCTGCGGGTGGTTTGTGTTTGTCAACCGGCAGGCACACCTCACGGGAGCAGAGGACTGGGCTGGAGCCACAGTTCTCCAACGTGAAGGCTGCAGCCGCCAGGAGGCCTGCTCACCTGCCACGTTCGTGGCCCCCTTTGACAGCCGTTTCCTGGCTCCCTGCTGAGGGCTAGGCCGGGCTCTGGGGGCCAGGTTCTCAGTGATGAACAGCAGACGAAGGTCTTGACCTCACAGAGCTTATGTTCAGGTCCAGGAGAGAGACGGAGAACAAGCACAGACAAAGAAAACAGGCAGCGGTTACACTGGGGTACGTGCAGGAAGGGGCACAGGATCTGTGCGGGTGTGGACACAGGCGCTGTTCCGGACAGAGGTCCCCAACGGGAAAACAGAATTAGGAGGCCTGAGAGCCTCCTCCTGGACACCCCAAGTTGTGTGTGGACCCAGCCTGAGAGCCACTGGTGAGAAGAAAGAGCAGCTGTGATGATGCAGTCCTCCCAGTGGAAAGGACCAGGCCACGGCCAGAACCTTAGCACTGGCCCCAGCGCCACACCAGCCTCCAGCACAGCAGCCCCACCAGTCAGCCCTCCTGGACCCCTGGGGACCCCAGGGTGGACAGAGGCAGGCTGCCTGCAGGAAGGGGGGGCCACCCGGGCTGCTGAGAATCCCTCAGGGTCCCTGGACACCCACCCGGGGTCTGGGCCGGCCGGTGCCCACTCAGGAGCCACCCCACCTCCCCGGGTCCCAGTCTCCTCCACCGAGAGGAGAAAACCGAGGTAAAAATAGGCCCCTTCTTGGCGGAACAGGCTGTGAGAGGAGAAAGTGAGCGTCCCTGCCCTCCACAAACGCCTGCCCGGGGGCTCTGGGGGACACGACACATGCGGCCGCTCCCCTCCACCCAACGCCACGACCTGACCGTCACCACTCCCAGGGCAGGGGGCTCGGCAAGGCAGGGGCTCCTTCTGCAGCTGGGCTCTGACTGCTGCCGCACGGCCAGTAGAGGCGGGGGCCGGGGGAGCCTGGGGAGGGTGCGTGCTGGTCAGCAGCTGCTGGAGGGTGCGCTGGGCTCGACAGTCTGCCACCACTTCCCCCCACCCCACCCCCAGCACCGCACCGCGGATTTTAACAGCCTCACTCCTTAGCACTTTCTGATGGATTCTCCGGGGACATCTCTAAAAGAGAGTTATACCTTAATTTAGAAGCAAATAACTCAAAACTCTGTGATGTAGCAGGTTCCTTCAGAAAAGAGACGAACTCAAGGAAGCCATTGTGTGTGAGGCCACCCGCCACATGCACCCGCTCCTGTCAACAGGCTGCCCAGCCCTCTACCAGCTGGCTGTGTCTCCTGCCCGAGGGACGGAGGCCGGGGGTCCACGGACAGAGGGGGAGAAGCGCCGCTCACAGAGGCCAGGGTGCAGCCGCCATGGCCCGAGGTGCCCGACACAGCCCACCTGCCCATGGGAGGCAGGTGAAGGGCAGAGTGGTCGCCGGCCCAGGGCACCATCCTGGCAGCCACGACTGGCCTTCCCAGGCGTGCACATGCGCGCCATGCCCAGCCTGACACTCTGCTGTCACTGCCCTGAAATGCTTAATCATTTTTAACAAGGGACCCCCAAGTTGTATAGCCAGTCCTGCCCATGTTGCTTAGCCCCCATGCACCCCAGGCCCACTGCAGGGGACCCACCCTCCCAGGAACACCCTCCTGTGCAGCCCCTGGAATCTCAGCTCAGCTCTGAGCCGTGGGGCCCGAGGCCTGGCTCTGCCCCTTCTGGTCCCACCTGCCCTTGATCCCTGAGTGACCTTGCCGGCCCCTGCCCCCCAACTCTTGGTGGGGGGACTCCAGGTCTCCAGTTCCAGCCTGGCTCTCCCCTCTGACTGCCATGTATGCCCACGTCCACCTGGGTCTAACCCAACTCCCGATTCCCCACCTCTCACGATGCGTCTGAGTCTTCCTCCTCGCCAAGGCCAACTCTGTCCTTCCAGAGCGGTCCTTTCCTCTTCTCCATCAGCAGGTCCTTGTTAAGCTAAATCCTGCATCCGACCACTTCTCAGTACCACTCCTGCTCCCACCCCACTGGGTCAGCAGCCCCTCACCCCGAATGCTGTAGCGGCCCCCACGCCATCTGCCAGACGGGTCCTTTAAAAGCGTAATCCTACCTGACCTGCTCCACAACCCCGCCCCCGCCCCCCATCCCGGGCTCCAGCCACCTGACCTTGGGGGGCAGGGTGGCCTCCAGCTGCAGAAGTGCATTGGCCTCAGGGCCTTTGCACCTGCCATCCTCCCTCCTGGTGCTCTTCGTCGGTCTCACAACTCACCCATGGCCTCTCCATGGTGCTGTGCCAATGGCCCCTCCACACAGGACCCCCACCCCCTTCTGCTTTAGGCTCTTCACGGCCTTTGTCCTGCCTGGCATTCAGCTACTCGGGTGTTTGTCAACCTTCTGGGTCTCAGTGAGCGCCACAGGAATGGGTGCTGTGTGCCCTGCCCCCTGCCGTGTCCCTGCACCGGGCATGGCCCTAGCCCTTGCAGGTGCTGGTAAAGATCAGCCAAAGGAACGAACGGCTGAGCCGAGCGAACGGGTGAGGTTCCGTTCCCTTGGCTCCCCCGCGAGCCCAGGGATCCAGATGGTCCCTGTGAGTTAGTCCCTGTCAGTTCGCTCCTGGGAGGCACCTCCCCTGCCAGCGTGGATGTGGGGAGGACCATGCGGGGATGGGCAGGGCACTCTTGGCTCTGTTTGTGGTGAGGATGAGGAGGCTCATAGAGGATGGGGCTGGGCGGGAGGTGGGGTGGGCGCAGGGCCAGGCCTGACCCAGGTCTTCCGCTGCCTCCACTGGGGCTCCCCGCCTCCACCGCCCCCGAGTCTGCACAAGCTGTCAGGCCACCGCTCTGGGCTCCTACCTGGGCTGACCCTCAGCGTCTGCCCTGATGCCTCTGTCCACTTCCCTGTGCCCTCTGCCCTGCCAGCCCACAGGACTGCCCCTGGGGCTCAGTTACCCCGGGTTTCCTTCCTGAGGGTGCAGTGTGCTAATCTGCCTCCTCCAGGGTTCCTGCAAGCCCAGCCACGGTCGGCAGCAGGGAAAATACCCTACAGCCGCACAGAATTTTGGGTCTTCAGAGGGCCAGCACGGGGCAGTCAGGGCTGCCTTGTCCTCACGACCAGTGGGGAAAGTGCGGCACTCGGTCATTGCATGTGCACACAAGACAGCCACGCGGCTGGGTTGAGGCCAGCCTTCCCTGCCGTTTGCCCCTGCATCCCACCGGCCTCCCTGCAGGGGCCCTGGGCAGCCCTGTCAAGTCCTCCTGCTTACCCAGAAGTTCCTGGAATTGCCCTAGAAGCTCCTAAGAGCCAGTCAGGGTGCTTCTCCTCCTGGGACTCCAGGAGACAGAAGAGCTGAGGAGTTGGGGACAGAACGGGGAATTCATTCCCCGTGTCCCAAATCTGGAGTCTCATGGCAGGCCCCCAGAAAGGGGCCGGGCGACAGCATGGAGCAAGGCAGCTCCATCGTGCTGAGCACGCACCCTCACGAGGGCAGGCAGGGGCCCTGCTCTCCTTGCAGCAAGCTGGGCCTCGGCCAGAAGCCAGTGTGTGGCTGGGGGTGGGTCAGGGAGGGGGCACGCTACACAGATGAGTGACAAACAGCCCCTTCAGAGGGAAAAACCTCCCCGGCAGCGGGCAAGCCAGCAGATCTACAGCAGAAGGTAACACCAGCCTTCCAAGGGGGAAGGACTGTTTTATTCACCTCCCATCTCAGAAAATCAGGGTCTGGTATGACACACAAGAGCTTTAAGCCAAATGCCAGCATCTTGTCCATCGACCCTGAAGCACGGGGAGTGCTGAAGGCGCACCACTGCATCCGGGCATGGCCAGGCCCTCCCTCACCATCAGCCGCTGCATGGAGACTCCCACGTCTCCACGGTTACTGCTCACGAACGTCCACGCCCCAGAGGGACAGAGCCACCAGCTCAACATCATCCTCCATGCTGGCCAGGAAGGAGGCCAGGGGTTGGTTACCCAGGACCCTGGCCCTGCCTGGAAGGGCGGTCCTAGGCTACGAGCAGCCCTCAGGGTCTTCCCGGCTCTTCTCCAGGCCCACTCGGTTCTGGGTCACGGAGCTGCTCTTTGCACAGGTGAGGAGACTGCGGCCACCACTGAAGCAGGCTCCAGGGTCATCCGTTTCCCCCAGCGGCCCCAGCCCTGGGCAGCCTCCGCCCTTTCCCGCCTGACCTCCTGTGCTCCTGCCAGACTGGACTGCCTGAGCGCCCTCTCTGTGCTTCCGTCCACGCTCTCCCCTCTGCCCGCAATGCCCACCCCAACCGTGACCGTGTCCTTCAAGCTCCAGTTCAAATGTCACTTTGCCCACAGGCCCGTCCGACCCCGGCCCCACTCGGGGCCCCAACACCCACCTTCAGGGCTGGGTTCTCTGAGCAGAGACGCTTCTCCCCCGTGGGGGCGGTGAGTCAGTCCCAGGAGGGCAGGGCCAGTTCACTCCCACCCCAGCACCAGGCCCCGGGGGAGCAACTGCTCAGTAAACATTTGCTTAATTGAATTTGGCCAAGGAGCCTCCTCCAGACTGAGCAGAAGGCAGAGGGACTCGATCCCCAGGGCAGGGAGATCACTTGGGCAGAAAGGGGCGGTCAGGGGACAGATGCCTCCCCAAACCAGCAGATTTCCCCCAAGGCGGGTCCCTCCATCCCCAGACACGGACTCCCCGGCCTGGGCGCCGCCTTCCCATCCTCTTCTCTGGTCACAGAGAACCCCAATTCTCGGCCTCGGCAGAATCCTGCCACCAACGCCCAGAGAGGCTCAGCGCCGCCCTGAAGCCAGAGCCCCTCGGGCCCCCGGCAGGACGCTGAGCCCCGGCCCGAGGCCCTCCCCCCCACCCCAAGCCCCCACCGCCTTTTAAGGGAAAAAATATCGAGCCGGGAACCTATCACAATCGCAGCGGGTCGATACTCGCCTCTCGCTCTAAATGCCTCTGAGGAACCTGCTCGCTGCAAGAGCGGTGACCGAAAACAGCGAGCCGTGCGTCCCAGGGCCCAGGCCTCCGGGGCCCTCGCCTCCGTTTCAGCCAGGGCCACGCGCCGGCGCTCCCGCTGCCCCCCGGGAGACCCCGCCGGGCGCCTCTCCCGCAGGTCGTCGGCCCGGCCCCGCACCAGTGGCAGCCCTGGGCCCCTGCCCGCCCTCCTGGGCCCAGGCGCCCCTCCCAGCACCTGCCTGCCCGCGGCGCCCCTGCCCATCGCGCGGGCACCCCCGCCGCGCCGCCCCCACCTGGCCCGCATCCCGGCCGTCGCGCCCGGCGCCCCCCGCTCGGGCGGGGCCGCGGCACAAAGGCCCGGGCGGAGTTCGGTGCGGGCGGGTTGGCCCCCGGCCGCGCCCCCGGTCCCCAGGTCCGCCGCGTGCCCCGGCCTCGGGGCCGCTCACTCACCTCCGGGCCGCGGCGCGGTGCGTGGCCGAGCTGCTCCGGCGGCGCGTGGCGGGGCGGCGAGCGCGGGCCGCGGCGCCCTCGTTCCGCACGACGCGGGCGCAGGCGCCCGCGCGGGGACGTGACCGGGCCGCGGGCGGCGCACACGCTCCGCCGGCCTGGCTCCCTCCGCCCGCTCTCCCGCGCCGCCCGCGCCGCCGCCCGCGGGTCCGCCCGCCCCGCGCCGCGCCGCCGGCAGGGGGCGGAGCCGCGAGCGCAGCGCGTTGCCGGGCCAACCGCGGGCGGGGAGCCGCGCGCCCGCCGGAGTCCACGCTCAGGGCGCCACAGCCCCGCCACGAGCGCCGGCCCGCCGCCCATTGGGCGCGAGCGGCTGACGGACGCGCCCACAGACCAATGACGACGGGCAGGGGAGGGGCCGCGGCTCCGCGCGTGCCGGGGTCTGGCAGCCGCTGCCACCGCCGCGGGCACCGGGGTCCCTGCGATCCCGCTGCGCCGAGGCCGGGCGCCCACCCAGCGGGAGGCCGAGCCGGAGAGCAGTGGATGGGCCCGGCCCCGCCCGCCTTCCCGGCCCAAATTCGAACGCTGTCTGCCCTTTCTGAGCTCCGCGACCTTGGACAACTGACTGACCTCTAATGAGCCTGTTTGCAAAGTGGGGCTAGTGGCACCTGCTTCCCTGAGTTGTCGCGACAGTAGGCTAGGACGTGTGAAAGGGCTGTTCAAATCCTAAAGGTTTACGCCGGTGACGTTTTGCAGCGATGGGAGGGGGCATTAGTCATCTTTGCTGCTCGCGCCTGCAGCAGGTAAGGGCTCTTCAGGGTCCCTGGCAATCCTGGCCACGGAAGGTTGCCTTAGAAGGGAGGACAGGAGGGGGGCCCAGGAGCGGTCCCCCAGACCAGAGAGGCGGGAGGGAGCCAGCTCAGTTGAGGCTAGGGTCCCAAGGGCGCCTTTGGGAAGCTCACAGAAGGCATTGGTGCTCAGCAAAATGCACCAAAGGGCACCTGCCAACTTCTGCTTTCAATTTCAGGGGGAGCCAATCTGTGGGCCTCAGAGCCAGGAGCCCCTCACTCCTGTGCGTTAAAGACTCAGGCCAGAACCAAGACATTAGTGCCACTCTCTGTCCTTTCCATCACTGTAACCTGAAGCTCTGTGCACCCCAGAGCATCCATGTAAATGCAGATGTTCCCCGCTAACACTTCCCTATCACCCTACACCTCCATGGTCCTATTACTAGGATCACCCCACTGGTGGGCAGAAGCACTGGAACGGACCGTTGGCAGAGGGAGATAGGGCCAGGCCTGTGGTCAGAAGGCAGGGACCAGCTCTGCCAGCTGGACACTGTGGCATCTCAATGTCATCCCCTAACCTCTCTGAGAGTGTTTCCTCTGCTGTGAAATGGAGACCATTGCACTACATCCCCCAGCGACGTTGCACACCTGTGAAGGTGCTGCCTAAACAGTCAGAGACAGGACAGATGTTGGTGATGGGCATCTTGAGGCGGACCTAGACTAGACCTGGCACATGCTGGCTCGGGGTGGCCCCTGAGGACCAGTGGAAAGTGGCCGACTATAGCGGGCTCCTTTGTGTGCGTGTCCTCCACACCGCCAGGCTGGGTCAGGCTGGGCCTCTGCCCAGAAGTCCCCTCAGAGGCCAATGGCCGTGGTAGCAGGAAGGAAACAGGCACAGGCCCTGCCCTGGGGGTGAGTTATTTCACCTGGATGAGAGTATACCCTTGGGTAAGTTATTGAGCCTCAGTTCCCTCTTCTATCAAAAGGAGACAAATATAACAATAGATGGTCCCTAGAGGGTGATTCTGACAGGAGATGCATGTTGACACATGTTCAGAGATGGTGAGGGCAATTGGGGGACCAGGGGTCAGAAGTGAGCTGTTTGCAGGGGCAAACCTAGCTGCAAGCATGGGAAGACCCCGCACAGCAGTCCAGGTGTGAGATGAGGGGCTAGCCCACGGAGGGGCCCGACGGGGCTGGCTGCTGCCCCCTCCCCTGACCCTGGAAGTGAGAGCTCCCCAGGGTCAAGCAGGGATTGTAAGCCTTCAGCCAGCAAGCATTTACTGACGACCTCCTCTGCGCTTGGCACGGTCCTAGCATTTAGACAGACCCAAGCCTGCCTGCTAGACCCCCTGCACGATAGTACCCCCGTGATGGTTGTGCGAAGCCTGGAGGGGGAGACCCATCAGGGCTCTGTGGCAGGGGGAGCAGGATGGAGGTGCCCATGACCTGGAGCGGGAGGAAGCACGTTCCACGGTGGGGAAGACGCTGGGCATGAAGGAGTGTGAGGCCTGGACGAACCCAGAGGACCAGTGCGGCCAGAGCCGTGAGGATGCCACAAGGCCAGGCTGGGGCGGGGCAGGGAACAGTCGCAGCGGGCTGGTGGCCCTTGTATAGGATTGGGGCGTTGGCCTAAGAACCACTGGAGAGTTTGAAGATTAGCTTTTTAAATTCGAGAAGGAGGATGGCAAGTTTTTGTTTCATGTTTATTTACAGTAGGCCTGGTCCCACAGGGTGCGTCGTTCTAAATGCAGAATCAAGTAAAAATGTCAGCTAGTCAGCCCAGAGAAAATAAGAAAGCAGAGAAGTCAGTCCATGAGGCCGAGTTCAGCCTAGGCGGGGGGGATGGGCAGGCAACCTGGTGTCAGTGGACGGCCTTGTGGTGTCTGCAGCCTGAGAGGAGCTGCCCCTGGTGGAGGGGAAAGGGGGGATGGTGGGGGCCAAGGACCACATTGTGGGGGATGCCGGAGGGAGGGGGGGGTGCTTGCTAAGCACATGGAGGAGCAGCCGGAGAGGTGGAAGCGGGGAGCTGAGGTCCCAGGGCCACGGGGGGAGTATCTCGGGAGGAAAACATGGTCAGCATGTCACGTGCTATTGAGGGGCCGAGTAAGCTGAGGACAGCGAGGGGTCCCCACGAGCAAAGGCAGGCACGGCGGGGGTGGTCAGTGGGGGACACACGAGGCTAAAGCTGGGCAGGCGAGTTGAGATAAGGCATGGTGGGGCCCGGGTGCCAGGCGTGGATGCGTGCTCCCGGGGCTGAGTCCTCACTTGCCGGGAGAACGGGACCAGGAGACCACAGCTCGGCTCCGAGGAAGAAAGGGGGAGGGGGCTCTGGTGATTGAACCCACCCAGCACCTCACCAACCAGCAGGGAGAGATGGCCGAGGAGGGGCCCTTCGAGGTGGCCCCCAGGAAGTGGCCAAACCTCAACCCCAGGGGTTCCACTCCAGGGGCATAGTGACCCTCAATCCCAGCTGAGCTTTGTGGCCCATCAACCAGCCCACCCTAGCCCAGTAGCCATGCCAGTCTGGGCCCTCCCCAAGCACACCCGAGCCTCACACCGTTGCCCCTCTGCCCCACAAGGCCTGGCTCCCCCAGGCCTCCCTTCCTGCACATCCAGAGCCCCTAGGACCTGGAATTCCTCATCTACATGTGTCAACCCAGGCAGTAATGACCGGTCCCCGGAGACTCTCCCACTGGTCTCCCCACTGCCCGAGGGTGCCCCCTCCTGGCCGGCTCTTCTCCATGCCCCACCTGTCCTGCTCACCCCAACCCGGCCAGCCAGGTCTCAGGCTGTCAGGGGCCTGGTGGGTTTCTCTGATTTGTTTCTTTTTGGGGGCCTGTGCACCACCCCCCCCCCAACTAGAACAAGGCTTTGCAGATCTGGGTTAATTATAAATAGCCAGGCCTGCGACTCTCCTTTTAGCTGAAAAGAAGCAAAGTGAACGAGCAGAGAGGCACACCCGGCACGCGTTTTATTTTTAATCTCCCTCTGTCTCAAAATGAACTGGGTCCCGGTGCTCAGCATTTCTAGGAGCAGAGGCCCAGGATGAATGCCGGGGAAAGAAAACCCCGGGCGGCTAAAGGCCTGGCCTCTCCCCATCTGCTGTATGACCTTGGGCACTACAGTTTCCCCTCTGGGCTTTGGTTTCCTCACCAATCGGGGGAGCAGTGGAGGTGATCACCTCCAACTTCCGGCCTTGACTCCCTCCCTCTGCCCTCCTCCCAGCCTGTGCCCATCCTGTTGCTCCCACAGCAGCACCTTTCCCTGGGCTTTCCCGGGAAGCCCAGACCCGGGTGCAAGTGAGGCCACCATTGAGCCCTGATTGACAATGCACAAATCCCTCACCCCCTGCCTTTGCTCAGGTGGCCCCCTGTCAGGAACATTATCCCTCCATCGGTCAGCACAGTCCTTCTTGGAAGGTCAAATTGTCACCTCTGCCCTGTGAGCTGGGCAATGGCCGTCCAGGTCATGGCCGAGTGAGACTGTGGCTGGGGCAGGCAGGTAGCCTGGGGGCAGGTGCCTGAGCTGGAACTGGAGCCGGAGCAGGAGGCCCAGATGTGCTGTCTGGTGGTGGCCCGGCCGGAGGGCAGGGCTGAAGGGGAGGGAGGCCTCAGGCCCCCAGGAGAGGTGGCTTCGGGACCACTGACAGGTGTTCTTGCAGGGCAGGGACTGTGCAGCTTTTAGGTCTGTATCCTGCTCCTCAGCCCTCACCCCCACCCACAGGCTTGCCTGCAGCTGGAACTCAATGTTGGTGGTATTTGGGAGACTCTCGCTGTGCCAGGCCTGGGTGTCTGGGCACATGGTGACAGTCCCTTACACAGAGCACTTTCCCACCCCCTACTCCACTGATACTGCACAACCCCCTGCCAGGTGGGCTTGTATTAATAATAAGGAAGCCAGGTTCAGAGAGGGTAAGTAACTTGTCTAAGGTCACATAGCTGGATGCATTTAGGAGTCCAACATAGCCTTTTTTTTTTTTTTAATCTGTGTATATTAAATCTTAAAAAGCCCAGTACTCCTGAAGCAGCAGGAAACTGCTTTTCCTGTGTTGTGAGCATCCTGAGAACAAATGGACAGAGCTAGCGGCTCCACCGGACACCCCAGTGAGAAGCTGGCTGGGGGCACTGGAGCCTCTGGACATGCTGCCCTGCCTCTCCACCCCCTAACCCCAGGCACCTGCCATTTGATGTCCTCGGGGAGTGAGGGTGGGAGGCTGGGTGGTGTCTTCAAAGAGGAAATCCCTGATGCTAATTGGCACTCAGAGACCTTTAGGCTAATGAACCTGTTTACTTGTCTCTCTAGAGTAAATTAGAGAGTTCAGCTGGGGAGGCGGAAGACAGAGGTGTCCGCTGGTGGCACCTCCATGGGGGCTCTGGATGGCTTCACGGTGGGCAGCCTGGGCTGCTGGGGAGGCCGGGGAGAGGGTGGGCTGTCGGGCAGTAGTGACACCTAGAGCGGCAGGGAAGGGCCGCCCTCCCCGGTGCCCACTCTCTTCCTGTGGCGGCCGCTCTGCCAGCAGTTCTGGGCACTTGTGAGCAACCTTGGGCTGCCGCCTGGGCCATCTCTGGGGTCTCCTCTGGGCAGCCAGCCGTGTACTGACCCCCCAGGTGGGAGTAGAGGCTGGAAGGAGTGAGGCAGAACCGTTCACAGTGGAAGGGGGGTGGCTCGCTGCATTTTCTCCCAGCTGTGCCATGTGGAGCCCCCTCCCTGAGGGCCACCAGGCACCTTTAGACCCCTTGGCCAGACTCTGTGGATTGCCCACCAACTGTGGTTGGGGGCACAGCTCTTTTTACCTAAGATGCCGGCCTGTTCACTCTAAATCTTCTACCTCAGACCCCACTGCAAGCTTTCTTCCTGTCCCCACGGCTGGCCAGACTGATCTGTGGCTCCAGCATCACAGAGATGTTGCAGATGGGAAGGAGGGAATTGACGGGTCCCCCTGCCCTGTCCCCCATCCTTCTCTCTGCTGCACCATGGTTGGCGGGGGAGGGAGGCTCCCCGTGTGCCTGGGCCCTGCAGAGGAGGCTGCTGCTTCTCAGGCCACTGTTTCAGGCTGGTGCCCCCAGTCACAGGCGACCAAAGGCTGGACCTTTGGGGTCCTCGTGGTTCTCACCCCAGCTAGTCACCCACGGCCACATGCTGGCTGCTCGGGCCCCCTGCCTGGCAGCGGGAGGGGGGGATTTGCAATTTATCTTGTCAAATACCACCCCCCCCCCGCCAACCCTCTGGCTCCCAGCACAGGTGACAGGTGGGAGGTGGCCCATGGCCCACCCTCAGCGCCCGTTCCTGTCCTGCAGGCGCCAAGGGCATTGTCAACAGCAGCCTGATCCCCTCGCTGGTGTGGAAGCTGCAGAGGGAGGAGGAAGGGATCCAGGAGCTCCTCCTGGACACGCTGGCCGCCTGCCTGATGGAGGACGCCACCGAGGCACTGGCCAGCCGGGCGGTGCCCTTCCTGAAGGAGAAGCTCCTGAGCGCCAACAGCAACATCCGCAGCAAAGCCACCCAAGCACTAATCGCAGTCAGGTGAGGCCTGGTCGGGGACAAGGGACGGAGCGGGGAGGGCAGGAGTGGCGCCCCAGGCCCCTGCTTCCCCTCACCTGCTTGTGCCCTGGCGGAAGAGGAGCCCTCCACTGGGGCATCTGCCTGCCCAGGCCTGGGTTTAGCCCTGACAGTCCTGTGTCCCAGGAAGCCCCCACTCCTGGCAAAAACGAGAGGGTTGTCCCCCTCCCATGAGGAAGGCAAGCACAGGAGGTGCCATCTGCACACTTAGACCTCCTCCGAGGAAGGTGGTGGCTCCCTTCACAGGTCAGGACGTGGAGCCGCGGGCGTCTAGTCACTAGTGACCCAGTGTCACTGTGATCACAGTCTAAATCCCGGCCTGGAGCCTGAGGATCACAGAGCCTCAGAGCTGCTTTAGCTGTGGCCACCTCCCTTCATTTCACCACCCCTGGCTCCTGGGTCTGGCCTCCTATGGCCCCAGGCCGTGCTCCCAGGTCGTCTGAGTGTCGGGGTGGGACCCACACCTCACACCAGTGCTCCTCTGCACCCTGGCGTGGCCACCAGGGATGGTCTCAACCCAAGTCCTTTCCCCTGGTGTCCCCCTGGGGTGGTCCTGGGCCCTGTCCCCCTCTTCCTCCAAGTGCAGCCACCCAGCTGCCCCCTCTCTGGCCCAGCATCCCCCTGGAGGGCAAGAACCAGATGTGGCAGCACGACGTCATCCCCATCCTGGTGCACCTGCTGAAGGACAAGGAAGAGGAGGTGCAGGCCAATGCAGCTGGGGCCCTCATGTACGTCACAGTGACCACCGAAGGTGAGGCTGCCCGCTGGCTGGGCGTCGGCGCTTACAGGGTTGGGGGTCACCGCAGCCCCCTAGCAAGCTGAGTACTGCCCCTCCCTGGTCCCAGGCTCCGCCCTCTCCTTCCAGGCCACAGAGGGCCCACCGCCTGGGGCCCCTCCCTGTTATTCCCTCTGTTCCATGGTTTTGGAATTCCTGCGTCTGACCCCAGCCCCTTGTGAGCTGAAATTCTGGGGTTGATTCGTTTGCCACTCATGAGTCCGTTATGCTGAGGTCTAAGCAAACACTGGAGCCCTTGCTTCTGCCGTGTTTCTTGATCAATGTTACTTTTCTCAGTGTGGAGGGGGCGAATAGGAGCGTAAGGCTACAACCCCCATGCGGACTCCCAGCAGCCAGGCTTCCATGCTCAGTCACCCGACCTGGGCGGTAGGAAGGGCCTGGGCTGGTTTCCCCACCTGGAGGCTAGGGTCCCCGCAGGACCTCTGAAAGCTGTCTGACCTTCCCATGCCTGTGCCAGCCCCATGCCCTGAGCTTCCCTGCTGATCCACGGAGAACTACCTGGGCCTCTGATTCTCAGTCAGCAGTCTGCAGATCCCCCCAGCGCTGGGACTGCTTGCCACTCCCCAGTTCGTCCTGATGGTGAAATCTGAGACGCACCAGGGGGAGAGGTTGGGGCCTTCCCAGAGTCCACAGCCCGCTTCTGATTGATCATGCGGTCAGGGTGCCGACCCCCAGTGTGGGGCTCCCCGTGAGCGTGGATCTCGCGGGCGTCCTCAGTGCAGTCAGTGTCTTACCTGGGCTTCCTGTAGTAGTGCTTGGAGGGCTGGGGGGCTCTCAGGGAGCCCGGACAACATGGGAATTTGGGGGAGGTGAGGTCACTTCGCTGAGCTAGCACTCCAGTAGAGGAGCCCTGAGCCCCTGCCACAGGCCAGGCTCTGTGCTGGGCGATGGGGACCCAGACATCTCGGCCTCTGCTGTCTGAGGTTGGCAGGGGCGGCAGAGTGAAGAGTGACCTGGGGGAGACGGTGGGCACAGTACCGGGGCAGAGCGTCCTCTGAGAGGGGAGCTCGCAGGGCAAAAGGGGCTGGACGGTCTGGCAGCAAAGAGAGTGCTCGGTGCAGGAGAGCAGGGGGCAGGGGGTGGAGGCGGGGGCGGCAGCGTGGCGTTTCAGCGGGTGAGGGGGTGGGCAGCAAGTAAGGATTAAGGAGGGGCGTCTCCCCTTCTCATTCGATTGGATTTTAATTTTCAAAAGACCCCTCATGCTGCCTAGAGAGGACTGGGTTGCGGGACAGGTACCTGGTGGTTGGGGAGAAGCCAGCTGGGGAGCTTGTGGGGCCCAGGCTGGGGGCAGGGAGGGTGTGGATCCTGCGTTGGGAGGGCTGGGGGGCGAGGGAGGTGGGCAGGGACCCCCCAGGAACGCCTGGCGTTGGTGCCCTGCAGGGAAGTACGCGGCCCTGGACGCGGAGGCCATCCGTCCGCTGCTGGAGCTACTGCAGTCATCCTTGAGCAAGGCGCGCCTCAATGCCATTAAGGTCCTCACCATGCTGGCCGAGGCCCCCGAGGGCCGCAAGCTCCTGCAGTCCCACGTGCCCACCTTACGGGCCCTCGAGGAGGACACCAGCGCGGCTGTGCAGCGGGCAGCCCAGATCGCCGTCAAAGTCATTGAGTGGAAACCCTGAGCCTCTTACCGGCCCCACCTGCTGACTCCACGCCTGAATAAACGCGCTGAATCTCTTTATCTTGGTCTGAATGGCACCTGATGTTTCTGGGGCAGGTCATGTCCCTCCTCTCTCCTGCCAAAGGGGAAATGCCCGGCCCAGAAGGACCGGGTCACAGGCTGAACCCAGGGTCCAGGGCCGGGTGCGAGGCATCCCTGCTGTCTGCTGTGGTCGAGTCCCCTGGGAAAGCACAGAGCAGGGCCAAGCATCTAGGGACAAGGTGGGGGCAGGGAGCTGGGTGGGGGAAGGAACAGCTGGTCCAGGCAGCACCGCCTGAGCAGGATGCTCTAGTGAATAGACCCTTGGGGTGTGGCTGGGTGTGGCCCTGCTCACCAGGTCTGCCCCCTCCCCACGTGGGGTGACAGGAAGGAAGGTCACAGGTGCAACCCCAAGTGGGCTCTTGCTGGAGGAGGGTGAGTTGTAAGAGGCCCCCACCCCCTCCCCAGGGATGAGAGCTCAGAGCTCAGGGTAACTCCTTAAGGTCTTCCCCCCAAACAGCTGTGTTCTCCAAAGCCAAGTCACCTGCATAAGCTCGGGCTGGCCTGAGGCCGACCTCCCCCCCAGCCCTCCCCCTGTTGTCTGCCGGGCCCCCCTCTAGGGAGCTCCCACCTGTGCCTCCACCTGCCTTGCTTCTCCTGCAGTGAAACTGGCTAAGGAGGCTGGAGAGCCCTCGGGGGGCGCGGGGGGTTGGAGGGGTGGAGAAGCCAGGCTGCGGGGGGAGGAGGCATGGGGACTCCTTGATCTCCCCGACCCATCCTGTCTGGTGGTCTAGTAGGGTTCTGACCTCTGTTGGAGAAGCTGCAGGAGCGGCTCAGCTTCAGGGCTGGACTCGTTTGGGCTGAGCCGAAGCCTTAATCTCCCCCATGAGGTTTCCGAGGCTCCCTGCCTCACACCAGGTTTCCCTTGTTCCCTTGTTACATCACCAACCAGCAGCCACACTTCCTGAGGGACAGAACCTCCCAGAATAGACGCTACCCACAGAGCTAGAATCCCCAGGTGAGTGCCTTCTTGTAGTCCTTCCAGGGCCTGGAGCCTTCACTTTCCTAGCAGAAACACAGAGACGTTTGCGTCCTGGGATTCCAGGATTAGCCCAAGCAGCCCCTCTTGTTCTGGGAGGGACCGGCTGCTGGGCCCAGCTGGGGTTTCAGGTTAAATCTCATTCTCAAAAAAGGCCCTGTAAGAGGAAACCTTTCCTCCTTCAGGAAAACAGGGGCTTGAGGGGCTCCACTTCCTCATCCTGCCTCAACCATAGCACGCTGGCTCCACCCTTACCACCTCCCTGAAGGGCTCTGGACTTCTTGCTGCCAAGATCCCGTGCTCTTTGTGCTTGGCCCGAGCAGTAACCCAGGTGCCAGTGCTCCCTTCCTGTGGCGGCTGTCTTGGTCCTCCTCCCAGGGCCCTGGTTGTGCCCTCTTAGTCTCCTCTGCAGAAAGAACCCTCTTTCTTAACCTGACATCTCTGTTTGCTCTCCTGCACAATCTCATCTGCCTGACTTGGGCTTCCTCTACCAGGTTCACTTCTTAGTTAGGCTGGCCCACTGTCTCCTCTCCCCTCAGTCTGAGTCTCTAGCGCCAGCCTCTGTGCTGTGTTCTGGACCTTCCATCCAACTTAATACTTACCCTTAAATGTCTCCAGGCAAAAATTAATACCAGTCTTTCACAAACTAATTTAAAAAAATAGGAGAGGAGGGGACACTTCCCAATTAATTCCATGAAGACAGTATTACCCTGATACCCAAACCAGACAAAGACCTCATAAAGAAAGAAAACTATAGACCTCTATGAATATAGACACAAGAACTCAACCAAATATTAGCAAACCAAATCTAGCCACATGAGAAAATCATTATACACCATGACCAACTGTAATTTATCCCAGGAATGCAAGGTTGGTTTAACACGTGAAAATGAATCAATGTAATGTGTAAATAAAGAACAGAAACCACATGATCATCTTAATAGATGCAAAAAAAGCACTTGACAAAATCCAACACCCATTCATAAAAAAATCCCAAACTAAAACAAAATCAAAAACTCTCAGCAAAATAGGAAAGAGCGGTATTTCCTCAACATGATAACATCTGCAAAAACTCACTGCTAACATCATACTCAACGATGAGGAGACTGGATGCTTTCCCTCTAAGATCAGGAACAAGACAAGGATGTCTGCGCTCACTACTTCTACTTGACATTGTACTGGAGGTTCTAGCCAGGGCAGTTTAGGCAAGATAATGAAATAAAAGGCATCCAGGTTGGAAAGAAAGAAGTACGCTATTTCTACTTGCACACTACATGATTTTATATATGAAAAATCCCAAGGAAGACACTTAAAAAATATTAGACCTAATAAACGAGTTCAGCAAAGTTGCAGGATTTTCTGTACATGAGCAATGAACAATCTGAAAATGCAATTAAGAAAAGGGATAGGGGACTAAGAGGTAGAAACTCTTATGTATAAAATAAATAAGCTACAAGGATATATTGTACAACAGGAAATATAACCAATATTTTAAAATAACTATAAATGGAGTATGACCTTTAAAAATTGTGAATCACTATGTTGTACACCTGTAACTTATATAATATTGTACATCAACTATATCTCAATTAGAAAAAAACACCTCATTTACAGTAGCATCAAAAAGAATAAAATACCCAGGAATCAATTTAACAAAAGAAGTGCAAAACTTGAGTGCTGAAAACAAAACACTGTTGAAAGAAATTAGAAGACCTAAATAAATGGAAGGACATCCCATGTTCATGAAACAGAGGACTTAACATTGTCAAGACGGCAATAAGTATCTTCATGCAACTCAAACTGCACATGTCCCAAACGGTGCTCCACTTTTCTCCTGCACCTGCTCTCTTCCAGTGTGGCCTGTCTTTGGAATTGGTACACCCTTTGCCCACATGCTCAAGCCAGAGAGTCACTCCTGGGCCCTCCCTCCAGAAGTCTAGTACTCGAGTCCTGTTACTTCTAATTGCTGGCTTCTCTTGATGCTGTTCCCTTGTCTTTTCTTTTTTGCTGCTAACTTGCCTGGATTCCTCTAATAGCCTCCTGGTGGGTGTTCCTGCCGCCCTTTCATCTTCCAACAGCAGCCAGCAAATCTGATCCCATCCCTTCCTAGCTGAAGCTCCCAGGGACTCAGGATCCCAAAGCATCTGAGGCCTGCAGGTCCAGCCCCTGCCCACCCTGCCCTCCCCACCTCCCACAGTTCTGCACTCTGGCCTCCTAACACCCTTGCCTCACCCTGTCTTCCCACATGTCCCTCTGTTATCCAGCTAGCTGACCTCCTGCTTCAGTCACGGGAGGCCTCCTCCCTGCGGGTGCTCCTGCCATGTGCACGTGCACAGAGGGCCCATTTACTCGGTCCCCTGGCTGAGCTCAGTCTCCTTCTCTGTGAAATGTGGTTGATTCTGGTCCTTCCACATGGGGTGGCTCCATGGCTTGAATGTGATGATAACCTGGGCAGGGAAATAGCGGGCCACACTAGGTGCTGGCCATCACCGCTCGTGTTTCATTGTCTACTTCCCTAGACCATGAGCTCTGTCCATGACTGCTTCCCAGCAGTGCTGGCACATAGTAGGCACTCAAAAATGTCAGCTGAAAGACTAAACGAGGGATATGGGGCTGGTCCCGACTGCACCTTCAGAGTGTGACTTTTGCAATGCTGGGTGGGCCTCCCCCAAATCACTTCAAGGCATCTGAAACTTTTTCTAAAGACCCAAATCATTTATTTTGGTCTAACAAGAAGGAAGAGGAAGGGGTGGCTTAGGGAGCCTCTCCAGAGACACAGCCCAGGAGTGGTCTATACTTGACAACTAAAGGGGATACAGCCCCTGGGCCCAACTCCCAGTAGCAGGCAGACTGGGAGGAACTGGGAAGAGCTCAAGAAGGAGGGAAATTTCCTCTCCACCTGCCCTCTAGGGGTGCAGCCAGACAGAGCTGAGCCACAGGGAGGCCTGGTCCTCAGGTAGAGACCGCCTCAGCCCCACCACGGGTCCAGGCAGGAGCCAACGTTTCCATCCACGGCAGCCTTGGCGCCAGCTGGCCTGTGTGGTCATCGGCAGTAGGCACAGCCCCTTGTGGGTGGGACCCTTGGCGTGAGGAGGAGCATCTTTGCCAGCAGCCATACCTTTACAAAGGAGAGAACACAGCAAACGGAGGTGGGTATAGGAAGGAAATGGTGACAGTAAACACAAGCAAAACCCCCAAATATATCTAGAGATAAAAAGCCAAAATTAAATTTAAAGTGAAAGCCAGTGTTTGTGCAGTGGAGCCATCTGGAGAGAATGACTCATCGCACAGAGGACAGACGTGCTCATCTTCGGTCTCTGCCCTCACCAGTGGGCTTCGCCGCCCGTCAGCCCGCAGTGTTGACGCTGTGGGCGCGTTTTCATCAGTGTGATCCTTGGTCCACGTCCGTGGGCCTCCCCATAGGAAACGTTTCGTCCCCTCGATGAGGAGGGCGTTTGCAAGAGGCAGTGGTTCGCCCGCTCCCCAGACGTCCCCGCAGGCTGCCTAGGAGAAGTAGAAGTGGCAGAGCACTGTGAGCGATACCAAGAGGAACCCGCAGACGTCGGGCACTTTTCTCCAGTGGGACACCTCTGGCATGTCTCGGAGCTTTGTTCCTTCCAGCATGTCACGCTTCTCTGTCCCTTCAGACGTGGCACTGTGCTGTGTCCCTTCCGTGTCACCACACTCCATCTTCTGCACGACTGCCTCTTCCAGGGCGAGTCTGGGGCCTGGCAGTGGCTCCAGGCCGCAGAACACGTCCCAGGCCTTCCAGAGGCAGCTCCCGGCCTCCTCAAATACGTTTGGAACAGAGGGAGTAGGCACAGGTCAGGAGGCTAAGAGGCCACACACAGGAGGGGGGTCTTTCTAGGGCTCACATCTCAGCGGTGAGGCCAGCAGGAAGGCCAACAGACTGGCTCTAATGCGAAGAACAATCCTCAGCCGCTGCTGCAGGGCACCTCCCGCCGCCCTCAGAGACACGGGGTGGGGGGGGCTCAGGGCACGGCCTGGGCCATGCTTGCCTTGCACTGGCAGAGCCTTCAGCCGGCCCAGAACCCCGGCCGTCACGGGGCAGGCCCTCCCCGCTGGGCTCTGGAGGGCCCACCCTTCCCGTCTCCAGCACACGCCCAGCACAGCTCTGTAGGTCTAGGGCAAGTGGCTGCTCCTCTGAGGATGGAAGAAGCCCCAATTGCTCTGCTCTCCTCAGCAACCTTGGGGCGTGTCTTCTCCAGGTAGGTACCAGTCTCACGGCCTGGCCCAAAGTAAGACCCTCTGGGCCCTTGAAAGGGGAATCACTGGTGTTTTCTCCAGGAACGGGGGAAGTCTACGAATTATGGGCAAGTTTCTATTCACATCTCTGGACCAAATCAGTGAAATGTCTCACCCTGGGGCTTAAATGTCCCTCCGGTGTCTGGTAGTGCAGCCCACGCTGGCCGCTCCCAGGCCTGCTCAGGCGTGGGTCAGCACCACGGCCAGCTCCGCACACACGTGAGCGCAGCCGTCTGGGAGTGGATCCCTCTTTGATGATAAGACAAGCACACCTCGGTCCGAGAAGTGTGCGCTGTGACCTGCTCCATGTCTCATCCCCTTGGGCAGCCACCACACCAGCTGTGTGTCCTGAGGCTGAGGCAGCACCAGGGATGGCGGAACCCGTCAGCCAGTGACGGAGGGGCCTGTGTTACAGGGGAGGTGCTGCCGCCAGAGGACCCCAAAGACGCAGATATCTTCTGCGGTGCTGAGAGGTCCTGAGCGGCATATGCTGGCCCTGTCTCTCGGTCTCTCAGATGTCCGGGTCAGCACACCATCACGCAGCTGCCAGGCCCAAAAAGGTTGCTGTACATCAACGGCGACTGATCATGTAAACACAGCCTAAGGGCTGTATGACGGGAGGTGGGACAGACCAGTGGCCAAGAGCACACGCTTTGGAGTCAGACTGCCTGTGTTCAAATCCCAGCTCCACCACTGCCTGGTTATCTTTGGAGTCCGGGGCCGACTACTTAACTGTTTGGTGCCTCAGTCCCCCCATTTCTGAAATGGGGATGATAATTGTACCTGTCACACATAGGCATACTTTCCACAGTGCTTGGCACATCCCAAATGGGCAAAAAGTGTGAGCCACTGTCATCGTGGCATCCACCCACGATTGTGGACGAGGGAGAAGAGGAGCTGGGAGGTGCCCCCAGAACAAGCCCCTGGCACACGTGGCCCCCAACGGGCAGTTCCTCTGTCCCTGAGGGAGAGCAATCCTGGGAGCCCTGTACCCTCCAGGGGCGCGGGGCAGCCTGGCTCAGGAGAGGCCACTCCCCTGCCCTGCAGGTGTCAGGAGAGGGTCCCAGGCCCCTCTGGGCTCTGAACGTTCCTGGCAGGAGTGGAGAGGGGGCCCCAGAACACTGCCTCTCCCCAGGCAGGCCTTCCCTCCCTCCCTCCCCCAAACTCACAGTCCCCCCAGACTCTCTGCCCCAGACTCAGCGCTAATCTCGTTAGGCCTTTATCCCTGTTTGCGTCAGGGCCTCAAGAGGTGCAGGTCGCCCTCCCTAGGGCCCCCGCACTCCGCCTCTGACCCCATCTGCCGAGAGCTTTCCTCTGGGCCTTCTGGGGCCCCCAGGTCCGAGCCTCTCCAGGAACTCTCTCTTCTTGCCCCAGTGAAATCCGGCTGTCCTTGGCGGTGTCCCCAGGCGCCCTCTTGGGTGGGGCTGCTCCCTCCTCCTTGCAGAGGCTCCCGCCCACTTCCCAGAATCCCTCTGGGTTTGAATCCCTGTGTGAGGCTCTGTGACCCGCTGTCCCTCCCCTGTCCCCAGTGCCTCCTCCCCTCCTGCTGAGGCACAATGTGATCTGTGTGGCTCAGTGGATCCCTCCCACCCCGGCTGAAACGCTCCTAGATCACCAGACACTTGTGTTTCTCTGCCCCTCACGGACCCTTCCCTCCTCCCCCGGCACCTGCTGACGCCTCCCATCTGGATCTCTCTGGCCCGGACCGCCACACGGATGTCCGAGAAGCATCTCACCCTCGACAAACACCCACAAGGCATCTTTGGGAAAATGAAAGACGGGGCCTCTGCCTGGAAGCATTTCTGGGAGTGGAGACAGCAGGGGTGGGGGCAGGGAGCAGCACAGGCCTCTCCGCTGGCTTTGGGTCTCCCTTCTCACCTGGCTGTGCCTGCGGTGCGGGGCTCTTCCTTTGTGTGTCTTTGTCCAGATAGACCCTTTCCTCTTGGCTGTTCCATAAACTCCAACAGAGGCGGTGTAGCTGGGGGGAGAGCAGGCACATGTCACCACCCAGGACCCTGTCACGCAGGCCTTATGGTGCCACGGCTCGCAGCTGGGCACCAGGGTCTCGAGGGACTGAAAAGGGTCGTTAGACTCTAACAAGGGACAGAAGGAACGTGGGGTGGGGAAAGCAAGGCACCTGGGAACCCTGGATTTCAGTGCTGGCTCTGGTCCCGTGTGGTTGTGCGGCTGCCCAAAGGTGACCTCAGTGTCTTGGGCTGGATGGTAGGGTAGGAGGCAACATGCTCAGGGCTTCTTCCAGGAACTGAGGGTCTAGGAAGCTGTGCCCTTCAGGGTGGGAGAAGCTGCTCATCACTCCGGTCTGCTGCTTCTGGTGGATGGGCCCGCAGGGTAGACCTGGGAACTGCTTTCCTTCCAGGAGCCCCTCCTGGCTGTCAGAGATGAGCACTCACGCAGCCCAGAGGAGGCCTGACCTGGTTCACCTGGGGTACCCAGATGACCTGGTCCCTAGGCAAGCTTAGTCGCTCAAGCTCAGCAAGGCATTTACAGACGCAGCAGGGGAGCATCCCTTCCCTTCTAGTCTGTTATTTTGTTCTCTTCCTGAAAACACATACGGAGACTTTGGGAAGTAAAATCCAGCCAATTGCTGTTGCTTTTTTTTTTGCTTTTTTTCAGGGTTGGGGTCAGTAGAAGCACAAGTAAGCGAACATTTCCACCAAGTCTCTCCCGGAGCAGGTTTTAATCTATTATACCGGCTTCGGTATATTTGAATCTCAGCACCACCACCCCTCCCACTCCCCCAAACATAGCAGGGATGTGACTGAGCAGCCCCTCCAAGCCCCGCCTCTCGGACTAAGACATCAGTAATGAACCTGCTGCCGTGTCAGTGACAGAGACTGGGTTTAGCCTTGAGTTGCTTCCTGGTGATGCTGTACGTCTGCATTTGCCTTCCCCATTACACGACGAGCCCTGTGGACCAGGCCGCTGGGCAGGAAGAACATGGGATCGAGTGTGGTCCCGCTTCCTCTGGTAGCGCCCGGTGTGCAGCACATAGACACTGACCCGAAAGCATGGTTCCCCTTTGCCTCCCTCCCCTCCTCTCCAGAGCACCTGTGCTGCTGGGCAGAAAAAGCACTCAAGCACGTGGCTGCCTGAGAAGCGGGCAAGACCAAAATGTTGAGAATAAAAGAGCAGCAGAAAAGAAGTCAGACAAGTCGACCATTAAGACCCTGAGAGACAAGAGCTTGGGTCCAGCACCCACAGCTTCTCCATGTGCCGGGAGCAGGGCAGGGGACGTGTGGTGGGCGAGCTGTCCTGGGCACTCCTGGCCGTCCTCCCCACTTGCTCCATCCCAGTCCCACGGGGCTCTGTATGCGAGAGAGGAATGGGTCAAAAGGAACTACTGAGCAGAAAGGTGGCCAGAGGGGAGGCGGCCTTCCAAGTTCTCAGCTCTCACCCAGACCCCAGGGCACACGGGTCTCACAGACCCGCCTCCCTTCTGAGCTCCTCCTGCCCTCACCTCGGACACCTAGGACCCTCCCTGCTGCTCTCCGGCTCAGCCAAGCCCCTGTCCTGCTAAGTCTCCTGGCCATGCCCACGTGGGTGACGCGATGGAGTCTGGTCAGGCCCAGCCCTGCTGCTGGCTAGTTTTGGTGTCATGGACAAGTGACTTGACTTCTCTGAGCCCAGGCTTTTTATACTCCAACTGGGGTGACTGACACCTGCCTCCTGGGAGAGGGGAAGTGGCCGGGCAAGGAGAACGAGGCATGCCCAGCCACCAGCCACAGCACTGCCAGCATTACTGTCCCCCCTCCTGCTGGCTTAATCCCTTCTGGGTGGGTGGCAGCCGGGACTGCCCTGATTACATTAATTCACGCTGAGGTTAGCAACCTTAGCACTTCAAGGAAATTTTGTATTTTAAAAACCAAACTTCTCATTCTCAGTGAATACTTAATTGGAGAACTGTTGGAAAGCTTTTTAGTTTAGTTTTTAAGGCAAGGAGGTTATTTGCCTATTTAT